>NC_056594.1:11479602-11791164 GCF_018340385.1 Cyprinus carpio | reverse complement strand
TCACAGAAATTCATTAGTCAACACCGGACACATTTCCTACCTAATCTTAGGTAACTTCCTGATTGCTTCAACAGGGTAATTTTAAGAAAACAAATGTGGCTTTCTGAACATTCTGTTCCTTTTGTAATGTAATAAATCAAATCTGTATGTGTGTCTTTGGATGCTGCGTCGCATCTTGCTGTTTTATTCAGCATCTTGCATTATAGGTGCCGTATTTTTAAGATACTGTATCAAGTTTATGAGATAAAGTAATTATGAGATATTAAGTCATTTGACAAAACTCAAAATGATTAGAAAGTTATAATTATGACAGTTGATTCCTGTCATAATTATAGTTTTATCTCAATTTAGACTTTTATCATGATTCTGACTTTTTATTTAATAATTTTACATTTTAATGTGATGATTATTACTTTTTGTCATAAATCTCAAGTTTGACCAGGTTAGAAACTCATATTGATGCCTCAAAACTCAAAAGGTTGGCAACACAAGGGTCTCTGCCACTTTAGTTTGCCGCTATAAAATGAAGAAAACCGTGTCAGATTCAGTTTTAAGTTTCAAAAAAAAAAATGCTCTGACAAACAAGAGGCTTTTGGGTCTGCGTACCCTCCCACAGCATAGAGCCTGTTTCCAATAGCAGCCACTCCGACTCGTGCCCGCCGTGTTGACATGGATGCAACCATGTGCCAGCGGTCTGTCCTGGTGTCATAGGCCTCACAGTCTCCATGAATGGCAAAAAGACTGCCCCCACCTGAAAGACATTTAGCATTTAAATCAACCCAGCAACATACCGACATATGTGCATGTGTGTTTTACGTGCTCTTACAGACCTACAGCAAAGAGCACCGGACTGGCTCCCTCGCAGCGGCGCGGTCGGGTGCGGCTGTTACTGAGAACACCCCTCTGCTCGGGCATCAAGTGATACTTCAGTGCCTCGATCAGCAGGTCTTTGCACTCGGAGTGGTGACGTACCAGCAGCTCCGTATCCACATTACTCATCAGGAAGTCTCGTGTCAGCAGGGGCAGACGCACACACTTCATCAGCTGAAGACATGGATGGAAAGAGTGAGAGGTAAGACGTGTGTGTAAAAAGGATTAGAGAAGAATACAAAAGGGGGGAATAGAGAAACAAGTATCGATTTGCAGAGACATAATCCTTCATAAGCATTAATCCTGTGATTTACTGTGATGTTGCTAAAAGCGCAGTTTCACAAGAGGAATCAGACCCACCCGGGGCACATGCTGTCTCCGTCCATCAATGTCATGCTTAACCCAGCTCAGCACAGCCCTGTACACCTCCTCCTCTGATGGGACATTCAAGTTATCACTAGAGATCAGATCCAGCACCTGTAGAAAAAAACAAGAAAGGGTTCATAACTGGTCTTAAAACTAAAGGATGTCTGACTAGCAAGGTTTCAGTTGGACTAAAGTGTTTACATAACTAAAAGACAAATTGCCGTTTTAATCTGAATGAAGTGCATTTAAACATCTTATGTAATATATTTTACAGGACAGATGTGTTCAGTCTGAGATAATGCAGAACACGATGATTACAATGAGTCCTTATTCAGTTGACAATTTATTTAAATATGTAAAAAATCGTTGGAACCTTTATGTTATTATAAAGTCACATTAAATTGAAGGAAGTTGGTGTAATCATTAAAAAAGTAATTTAAAATAAATATATTTAAAAAATACATAACTAAGCACTTCTATTCAAATGTTTGGGGTCGACAAGATTTTGTAATGCAAAGCTAAATTATCAACAGCCATAATTCTAGTCTTCAGTGTCACATGATTCTTCAAAAATGCTGATTTGGAGCTCAAAATGTAATATTTCTTCTTATTATTACTGTTAAAAACCATTGAGCTGCTTAATATTTTTGTTGAAAATGTGACAATTTTTTCAGCATTCTTTGATGAATAGAAAGTTTCAAAATAACTGTGTTTACCATTTATTTGAAATATAATTTTTTGTAGAATTTTTTTCACCTTTGATCAATTTAATGCATCCCTGTGGAATAAAAAGTATTATTTTCTTTAAAATAAATAAATAAATAAATAAAAATACATACTGACCCAAAATTTTTGAATGATAGCATACACTTTTTTTATTTGCAGAAAATGTGGAAAAAAACAGCCTTGTTATAGTTAGACTTAGTTTCAAAACATTGCTGTTTTCTCTTGTGTTTACTTCACATTAACATGTCAAATTCTGGGTCAACCAATAGTGCTGAGTGAGTGTTTAGATTGAACAATGGCAGATGAGGAGGTGGGTGGTTGGGGCTGATAAAGAGTGTTTGGAAAACTGTTATCCCTATTTTTGCAATTCCATTTGCTGCTCTTAGTGAAGCAAAAATTGCATACATTAGCCTTTTCTTTGTGTTGTGAGATAAGACTTCAGCTTACCATTACACTATCATCTAATCTATACTTGCAGAAGCACCACAACGGCCTCTGTAGTGTTCCTGTCACAGACTGTTTGTTTATTTGGGGCAGAGGGCACAGTTAACATGGATACAGCTTGCAACAGCTGTTAAGAGTGAGAAAGCATCACAGACAGAGACAGAACACCATTCTGTGTCATCAGCCACCTCTTGGTTCTCTCCAATCAGTGTCTAAACAGCAAGGGGATTTCATGGAATCACACAACCACAGAGATACTAATACCAGCAGCACTCCGATTATTCAAAAGAATGCTCTTCTGTGAAGACAGCGGATTAGGACTGATGAAATTAGTGTCATATGAGAGCAGGAGCTGCTTTCTGCTGATTGGCTGTCTCAGCTTCTCACTGACGTGCTGCTGTCACTGCATATTTGAGTGGATGATTGACACTGTATTGAAGGTGCTGATGCAGAGAGCATTTATATCAGTGTCACTGTGGGGCAATGCGTTCTGACATTTTAGGTTTTGCGAGTCGAAGAAGAGGTCAAGGTTTGGCTGATTAGCACGGTCCAGATAGCTCCTGCTGAAAGATGCTGTAACTATCTTATCTGGGGTCAAAAACATCTCTCTGCTTTCACAGCCATTCAAATGTTCATGTGTCTGCTGACTAAATACATTTTCTTCTGAGCAATATATAAAATGCAAATATTTCATTATGTTATTGTAATAATTATAATTTTGGGATATGTAACCATATATAAAATATGTACACTACTGTTCAAGGATTTTTATGTTTTTGAAAACTTTATGCTGGATTTCTTTGATCAAAATACAGTAAAAACAGAAACATTCTGAAATAATATTACAATTTAAAACTAAAAACTGTTTTCTATATTAATATTTTTTTTAAATGTAATTTAGCCAGCAACTAAAGACGACCTCTACAGGCCTGAATTTCAGCGGAGACCACAGAACCAGATGAGCCCTCTGCACAATCTAATTTTGCTGCAGCATGGATCACCCTGCTGGTTCGTCTGGCCGGAGGAGAACTGGAGGATCAAGAGATTCCGTTTTTAAACAGCTCAAGGCCAGCGTGACAGGAAGTGGTGTCAGTAACATATATATATATATATATTAGGGCTGTCAAATGATTAATCACGATTAATCACATCCAAAATAAAAGTTTTGTTTACATAATATATGTATGTGTACAGGGTATATTTATTATGTATATATAAATACACACACATAAATTATATATTTAGAAAATATTTACATGTATATACATTTATATATTTATATTCTTATATTTTATATTATATATAAATATATTTAATATATAAAACATAACATATTCTTCTTAAATATATACATGCATGTGTGTGTATTTATATATACATAATAAATATACACAGTATACCCACATATATTATGTAAACCAAACTTTTATTTTGGATGTGATTAATCGGATTAATCATTTGACAGCCCTAATATATATATATATATAGATATATATATATATATATTATATATATATATATATATATATATATATATATATATATATATATATATATATATAATTAGACATCCATAGCCAAAACCATTATTCCTCCAAGGATGATTAGGGCTCAGCTCCCCAGCACTCTCCATGCATCATTTAACGGTTATACTTTACACCCCTCTTTTTATACATCCTGAATAAATCTATTGTTGAATACCCTCTAGGATCAGAGTTTCTTCGTCAATAGTTAAAGTTTGAATTTCTTATGACCTAGGACATTTCAGTCTGTTCCTCATACAAAGCTACTATATGCACTTTTACGGTGTGTATGTGTTTTTTTTTTTTGTTTTTTTGGAGCTTAATAGCCCCAGTCCTTTTATTATATGAAAAAGAGTGGTCAGGATATAATAAAAAAAATGTGTATGGTGAGTAAATGGTCAGTCTTATTTTTAGCTAAATTTCAGTAATTAAAATAAAGCTGAAATAAAATGTAAATATAATTTGTAAATATTATATATTCTTTATATTCATATTATACATATTATATATAAAATGTAAAACCTAAACAACTTAAAAATTAGACTTAAATCATTTCAAGCACTTAAAAGTACTAAATACCAAAACTGAAATAAAAAAATAAAAAAAATCACACTGTGATGACAGATTTTTCATTTTTGGTAGAACTGTGCATTTAACTACTTTACTGTCCCAAAGCAGCTGGCTCACCTGTTTGAGTGGTAGTAGCATAAACTCCTCAGTCTTGGATACCTCTACAAAGTGTTGCAGGACATACTTATGGGCAGACTTGAGAAGGTCGCTGCAGGAGTGAGTGTCTGCAAAGCCACGGATGCCCAGGCAGTTTGAAGGGTCCAGCTGGCTGAGAAGGAATTTGCAGCAGGCATCTCTCACTCCGTTGAGCTGCAGGAGACTAGCTGCTGGCAACATGGTCTGCGCTCGAGGTATAGACAAGATACAGTGGGTGAAATGGAGGAAAACTAGAACGAAGGAAGTGAATCTTTAACATCATTAGGCTTTTTGTTTTGTGAATGAAGATCAATCATTTCAATAATAACCCGCACAATCAGGAGTTTTGCATGAATGCAAAAACGTTCCTCATGCAGATTTTGCAGATTTATGTTGGGTGTGTGAATTCACTGCATTAACCAACAGAAAGCTGCTTGATTCGAATGTGACTTCAGAGTGAGTTTTTACATCATTACACTACGGACAACAACAAAAAGACTGAATATGTTGCAGAAATTTTGCTAACGTGACTGTACCTTTAGTCTAACCTAGCTGCCACATTTGCATTTGCTCTTTTGAAAGCGCACAAATATCAGAAGCCCTTCATTTGCAAAGATGCAAATTGTAAGCTTGCACAAACCATCTTGAACATCCCGTCTTGCTTAGTACCTCACAAAGCAAACACCATAATCTGACACAGAATAATTGTGAGTGTGATATATAGAATGCACTTCAAAAGAGACTAAAGGTGACATACCTGCACATTTCCCTCTCCTACTACAATTTCGGCAGTGTAGGCGTACTGGACCAGCTGCTCCAGAGCCTGAGGGTCAATGTCATGCAGGGTCACATGGGTCTGATGGCTCTCTGACATCTCATCTGCACAGTCACAACACACAGCAGTTTATCTCAAACCGAGGCCTTTGCAGAACAGAACTTGGTAGATTTAAGCAGTTTCCCAGGGGTTCGATGTTACCGAAATGGCCCGTTCACACATACAGTACAGCGCCCTCTGTAGGTCGCTGAGTGGCTGTATTGTTTGTTGAAGCATGTGTTCCTATTGCTGGGTGCCCTAAAGTTATTGGTACTACTCAGCTGGCAATAGCTTTTGAAAATCTGATCACAAATGGGATGAACATCTGATCAGAGTTCAGAGTCTCCGTGCTGTTGGACGCTAGCAGATGATCCTACTTGAGTGCTGTATTTAACCGTTATAACTGTCTGTACTCCCATTGGTTGTCACCACATTTTATCATTTGCATGAATTTTGCATAAACTTTGCTTGATTTTGATGTGTTACCCACGTTCAATGATATTCATGACACCGGAAATCATTGTATGAATGAACAAACCTTGAGACAGTGTTGTTATTGCTAACTAAACCTATATTTAAAAATCAATCTTGTTAATTAATATAAAACTGAAACAAAATATAAATATTAGATGAAAAATGTACCATGGCTACTAATTGAAATAAAATAAGTACTAAAATTACAAAAGCTAATTTAAATTATTATTAATAAACACTATAATAGGATATAAATAATACTAAAATAACACTGTTTGAGACTTATCACAACATTGAGGTAAAATTAACATTCCACACAAAATAAATCACTAGATCACTTAATTTGTATTTTCTAACTTCTTATTCTGCACTCTGTTTACACAAATAATTTTTTTTTCCATATTTCCCATTGACTGTGTAGTTAACAAAGCTTATGTAATGTTATTTTATGAAAGGAAAGATCTACTTTTGTGTTTTAAACCCACAATATTAACCACTTATTTCTATTCAGATATTATTTTTGATCATACTGTTGGAAAACATTTAGAGAAAATGTAAAAAAAAAAAAAAAAGCATTCCCTACAAGAGAAATGCAGAAACTCAGAAAGTGTGAGAACAAATTATAGTCCAGAGGCTGTGGTGATAAGAAATGTAAGTTTTGATATGTAAAATGGAGTTTAAATCAGTGCATTCGTAGTAGATCTAGTAGATGGTAAGTTCAGAATAGTCATAGCTCCGAAGAGCCCACACTGTCCTGACTCATGCCATCACATTCTAGTCTGAGGTGCAGCAGGACTGACGAGCAATAGGAAAAACCAGGCACCTGCTGACCTGAGACCAGGGCAGGGAAGAGAATAAAGCATGGAAAAAAAAACATTAGGTGATGACAAAAGGCTGGAAGGAAGGAAAGGCTTGGAAAGGAAGCTTAGGTAATGTACACATCGGAAATAATACTACAGAATACACAATCCACCTTAAAGACCATGTGAAGTCAAAATTAATTTTTTGTGACTTTTAGGTTATGTGTGTTAGCTTTAAAACCATCTATATGGTAACATGCTCCAAACACTTCACAAAAATAATCTTTAATAAATATATGCAGAAATTAAACTTTAAAAATGTTTTAAATAGTAACATAGACCTACTTGTAAACATGGCATGGAAGTATGGACTGCAGGAGGCCAGCACCACCTTGTGTGCCTTGATCTCCTTGTTGGCCACATGAAGCACAATGTCGCAGAGCAGGCCGCGCTGCCGCATGCGGTTCATGGACACAAAGGAGTCATGGTAGTGGCGCTTGGAGTTGTGCGAGATGCTGTGGCCATCCCGGTTCAGCAGCTGCATACCCCCCTCCATCATGCTGGTGCTCACCGAGGCCTGCTGGAGCCTGGGCCTCACTCTAAGACACTAAAGAAAGACAAAAAACACCCTATGAAATCAAGCATAGAGTTTTGTGGCTTTTATTTCACATCTATTAGCTTGAAGGTTGTCTATATGTTAACGCATTAGAAGTTGACAAAATATTTATTTTAAGATACACACATTTGAAATCTAAACTCTACAAAAAAAAATAAAAGAATAAAAAATAAAGTATTGATGACTCATACTGCACGATTCAGATTTTTGTCCAATCAAATGCTCTTTAAAATGACAATGCCCCACCCCCTAATAGAGTGCAACAGTGCCCAAGCACTTTTTCATTATGTTCTGGTTCTGAAGTATTTCCCCATAGGGATTTTAAAGAGTTATAAGCAATGAACCAAACCATCTAACATTACAAAATTTGATCTGTAGCAAAAAAAGTATTTAAAATTCAGATAAAAAAGAAAAAGGTACAAGATTATGTACTTCCCTACACAACTACAGTCCCATGAATTATTGTGAATGGCATATATATGAATTAAATATCATCATATACCATCAATTAACAACCTCACAGCAGGTCTGTTTTTAATCATTCATAAAACAAATTACTCTATGGAGAAAATAAATAGGATTTATTATTGCTTTGAGAACCAGGCTGCTGCACTCCACCTGTAAACCTTCCTGTTTTAACTCATTCCAATAGAAAAACAGTTAAAGTCAGAAAAATAAAAACTGATTTCACAAGGGTCTTTAAGAACTCTCATTCAAGTTAAAGCTAATTATTAATTACCTGTTAGACATGTTTAACGTCTGTGCATTTCCTCTTACAATCTTAGAGTTATTTGGCAGGCTGTAAATCCATCTTAATTTGTGCTTTCTTGGTTCACATTTCTTTCCATATAGCATAATGGTTCCTTCGAGGCATTATGAACAATGAGTACAGAATCACAATGGGAGAAGCGAGCCAGATTGAAGCGCTCAAGCATTAAATACCATGAAAATTATCATTTCAAAAATTCCCACTCATTTTACAGCTTATAGCTACATATAATTTGCTCCTCAATAGTCAGTGGCCTTTTCTCAATGGCCTGAGGCCTTGAAAGCTTTTTAAATTTGGTCTCTCATGCACATAAAGACTCTGGCACACACACTGAATAAATAAACCGGCTGCTTGATTATAAAAATGAAACCGTGTTCCAGCTGAAAGGACCAGAGGTATGGAAAGGTTGGACCAGGACATGTCGTGATGAGTTGGCCAGCCAGCTGCAAACATTCAATTCTCCATCAAAAGCATCACTATAGAAACCAAGGTACCCACGGTAACATGTGCTGGTATCTGTCATACACTTCACATAGAGTGGGATGGAGCTGAGAGACATTTTAAAGGAGGGTTATAAATGGCAATCCGGTTGACAAAGGTGGGATTACAAGATGCCACCTCTTCAATAATAGTGTTGAGGTGGATACTGTTTTAAATCAAATCAAGCATCCAGCAATGGGATGTTTTGATGAATAGAACGATTATAAGGCGCTGTTTTCCTAACAATACCACTCCAACTCTAAAGCATTACTCATGTTACTCCAAATAATAGACGACAGGTGAAAGAGCATGAAAAGTGCATGGAGTCATAGGCTCAGTATTACAGCCAGCAGGCGTGTGGCTGCCCACAACATGGCTGTGGGGTTTCAGATGTATAAATCCTTTAGTTATACAAAGCAAACATTGCGGTCTGAAACCTGAGGTCACTAATAAACCGTTTAAACATGCAGAAGAGATGAAACAGTTGACAACAGTTTTTTTGTAGTTTGCTATAGGCACTCAGGATAGGGTTTCTACAGAAGCCTCTTTGTGGCCTCAGTAACAAACTGAGACACTCCAGCACTGCTGCTGAATAAAAGTTGTATTATGATGGTTCATTTCAGGCAATGATGCGTTTATCAAGAGATACTCAATTAAAACTAAACTCCATAAATATTATTACCATAGCAAGTCATTGCTACTAGAATAAAACCGTGCTCAAATAAAATAAACAAATAATTTAAATAAATAATATAACATAATATGACTATAATATGCCTTTGGAAAGCTTCTTAAACTGTTAGAGAAAATATACTTATTTTTATGAATTTTAAGTAGTAGCAATAACTGTAGTAACTGGTATTTAGCAGAAATGTGAGGGTCGGATTATATAATAAATTGCACTTTTCTTCCTACATTCTAGA
Source organism: Cyprinus carpio (assembly GCF_018340385.1). Lineage (NCBI taxonomy): Eukaryota > Metazoa > Chordata > Actinopteri > Cypriniformes > Cyprinidae > Cyprinus > Cyprinus carpio. The sequence goes on along the minus strand of NC_056594.1, from coordinate 11,781,654 downwards.
CAGGCTGTTCCAGAGTTTACTGTACAGCTAAAGACAATCCCTATAAACATCTCCAGTATCATTAAATCTGACTCAGCACACTGTGTGCCATCCAGACAGAGCATCTCTCCCCTCCTCCTGTGTGCTATACAAGTCATGCCGCACAATAACACTTGAGTATAACCAGCACTACCTGAACTGATGGACGCCTTTTCCTTTAGTTTCGTTGCTTTGCTTTATGAAGAATATTTTGGATTGAATCCTGGAGTGCAGCGGTTTGAGCATCAGAGTCCATATGAAAAATGCATAAAGCCTCAGTTTGGGAGCTTGTGTGGTGTTGACGTAAATGAAAGCCGCATGAGTGCTGGAGGCTGACGTCACATTTTAAGGTCGCGCCGGATGATTGTTTTTCTAATTATTTGGCTCTTAAACGCGGCTCTGGTGAAACTGCTCACATCCAAACAGAACTGAACAAGGTGTCGACGAGCAATTGGGCAACGCCCCCCTCTATAATCTTTAAAAACTACAACACAATTCTCAAATCACACCTCCTTAACTACAGTTAGCGAGTGATGGAAAGTCCGAATCATTTACGCGAATCGGTTCCTTCTAACAGTTCATTTCAAAGAACCGATTCTAAAACAATTCAGTAATTATTTTACGTCACGACCTTTTTTTCACGACATAATTAGGTTTACGCAAGGTCCCTGACATCAACGCGGTGCATATTACATGCTTTGAATATTCCAGGTAAACCAAATGGCTCGCTCTTTTGACGTTTTTTTTTTTTTTAGGTTTTATTAATACATATGTTTTCTCTAATTTAAAAACAAAATTTGAATGCTTAATACATTTCATTCGCTAAAAATAATCTTATCAGTTCATTCCGAGACATCCAGGAGAGAGGATTCACGAGTTTCTGACGCGAATCGTTCAGAGTGTGTTGAACCGATTCATTGAAAAGATTCGAAACTAAGACTAAAAACAACGATTCGTTCACGAATGGGAAATTGCTAAAGCTCATTGTGCATGCATAGGAAATAAACGTCTGCTATCCACGTACAAACAATAGCAACACATAAAATCATACAACAGTATATGTTGCATTATTTAACAGTACAATAGGAATCGCTTTGTGACTGAACTCATATTGTCTTTGTTCAGAGGGGATACAGTGAGACATCAGTTTGCACTGACAGCTGACAAATGAAAAGCATCATTCAGCCCTCATAACATATTTCAGACGCTTTATTAAACTACAGCATAAGGCACGGAGAAGTCAATGGTCAATGCGTGAGCTTTAAACATGACTCAATTGACAAACTGATGTCTGAACAAAGAGCACAACAATGCAATAGAGAAATTTCTGCAGCTTTTACACGATGAGTGTTTGCATGTGGTATACTTTTAAAAGTTAAAACAATTAACTGCTAAATAAATAAACGTTGCTTTTATTGTCAGCTGATTTGAGTTGCAATTCGGTCTGGATGAGATCAGAATCCAAACTCACCTGCCGTCGTCTGTGTCTGATTGACAAGACTCGTTTCTTTCTGTGTAGCGCTCTCTCCAGTTTGGTCCGTGTGTGATGATTAATTTTGATGTATGTATTAATTTATTTAGCCGTGCGTGCTTAGTTGACATGCTACATCACATGTCGCATCAAAACAGACGTCTGTCTCAGCGCAGATCGGCAATATTAAACATTTTAATATTCTGTTTAATATGTCACGACCACCTTAAATGTGTCTAGGCTTTGTTGTAACAACGGTGCGAGTATGTGTGCCTTGTCTACCAGCCTCTGTGGCTGTAAATCTGTATCGGTGGATTTCAGGTATTTGGTGGGTTATTTTATCTATTTTTATATTGTCAGTGGCTGGAAACATTCCACTATGGAAAAATAAATAAATAATAAAAAATAAAAAATCCACCCTGATTGTATCACCCACACGTAGAGGCAAATAATCTGTTTATAATAATAATACGAAAAACATAAGCAAGAAAAAACAGAGATAAAATGACATTTAGTTTTCGAGTTTTGTTCTCTAAGGTTAAACAAGAGATCAACTCATCTGAGCTCTCGAAAGCGGTGCATTGTGGGTAATGCGTCCCTGTGCACGTTTCTTATCCAGCATGGCAGGGAAAAACAAGAGGTATGTTCAATTCTTAGCTATTTAACCTCGCATACATAATCTTATATTAGTGCTTGAGTCAGAGAACATTGAACTTAACTGTCGGCCGAGTTGTCAGAGCTCAGTTTACTTCAGAAGATTCTTGTCTGATTATATGTTTGAAGATAGCTAGCTGCTTTTAGCAACTGATGAACTAAAACTTCAGGAAGATCAGCATATATTTAACATTTATGGGGAGAACATGATCGTCTTGACAGTAAATTTATAGTAGTTAAGTCTGAACATATTTTTGAATTTTCCACCACAGTCAGCTCCAAAATGAGTTTTGCAAAAGTTATTTTGTGGTGTACTAAAGCTACATGTGCTTATTAAGAGATGGATGAATATTATGCTAATCTTCAGAAAATAAACTTTTGCTTTTGTAACTTCAGTATTCAGTAACTTTCTAAATGTAATATCCAAATCACATTTTTACATGTTCACTTTACAGTGGAAGGAAAGTTGTCTAAATATGCTTCTAAACATTTTTTTTTTTTGCTAGTAAAAAAATCACTACGCATTAAAAAGTAACAGCACTTTTGATAAATATTACAATTATGTTGAAGATTGAAGACATGTCAGTTATCTAGAACGGGGGTTTCATTCTTTTTAAATGCCATGGATGGACCCCCAAATGTGATCATTTTGGTGCTAGGGACCCCCTTCGTAAAATTTAAAAGGCAGCTATATATGTTGATGTATAAAGGCCACATTAATAAGAAGAAAAATCTGTATTATTTGGGAAATATTTAGTTTCTATTACATTACATCATTTTTTTTTTTTTAACTCACTGTAAGTGCTGTGATGTTAGATGTGTTATTTAAATGAAATATTTTAATCAATACATATATCATATTAATTATTTTATTTTAATAAATTTTATATATTTATATTAATCTATTTTTGTTTTAATCAAATTTAGCTATTTTAATTGTTTTTATTATTTTTTTTTTCTCTCTCTCTTAACTTTTCCACAGACCCACTAGCACTTGGGGTCGCCCTTGGGGTCCCCGGACCCAAGTTTGAAAACCCCTGATCTAGAATAAAATACTCAAGTACATTTGCTTTATGTAAAAGGGTGCTTTGTAAAGCATTAATGTACAAATACATCTAAACAAAACAAGCTAACTGAACAACATAACAACAAACAAAAGACGCACAAGGGACACAACTAGCTGAACATACTGAATGCTTTAGTGATGTTGCCATCTATGTTTGTGCAGGAAATTAGAGGATCTCAGCGTGGATGAGTTCATGTTATCTGGGTTTGATTCCCATGAGGAAGATGCTTGTGAGGATGAGGAATCAACACAACAGAAAGGGAAGATGAAGAAACCTGCACCTCAGAAGACGTAAGTGTGGCCTTCACATTTTAATGGTAATCTAGTGTCCCGTTTTTATTCCCATTCTCTGCCACATTCTACAAATGTTTGCTGAGTATATGCTATTGTTAGCACTGGAGGAAGCTAGTGAGATAACATGTTGTTTTAATGATCAACTGTGTCACAGGTCTGACAAAAAGCAGGGCAAGGCATCTGAGCACAAGGACCAGCTATCAGCCCTCAAGAGCAATGACCCAGATTTCTATGAGTTCTTACAACAAAATGACCAGAAGCTCCTGAATTTTGATGACTCTGATAGCCTTGAAGATGAAGATGAGGATGAAGAGGAGAGGATGTACCACAGACTCCCTTCTCAACTGGAGGTCGGTCGTTTGGTTCTTCCTATGCAACAAATTATTAATTACTTTTAATGCTATAAATCAGAAGTTAACAATTTGCGGGAATGTGTGTGTTTTCCTTGGAGTATGAAAAATCACGGTTGTTATTTGACACTAGGAAGCTGATGATGATGAGGAGGAGGAGGAGGAATCAGAAAAAAAGGATGCAAAAAAATCTAAAGAAGCTACCAAAGTCACTGAAGCAATGATTGAGAACTGGAGAGCTGGACTCACGGTAACATGTCTATCTTATCTTTTATTTAGTATGTTAAGTTTTTTTTTGTTAGTCTTTTTGTTAGGAACTTCCAGATGATCAGTGTAAGCTCTCATTCACAGGGTGTCCGCGGGTCCTTAAAAAGTCTTAAAATGTCTTAAATTCGTATTTGATGGGTCTTAAATATTTTTGGTCACATTACCGCTAATATATTAAGTCTGATGGACCTAATGACGGTTTACAATCATTGGACAGACCGAAGATTTTTTCTTCCCCCGGCGGTAAATTACTACGTCATCAGAGAATTGCTGTAAATAGCAGAATACAGAATACAAGTTCGCGCTGAGGCTCACTCTGTTTGTCTGTTTGTCTCTTTGTGAGAGACTTCAGAACAAATGAGCTTGACGGCACACATAAAACTCAGAAGGAAACACACTGAGGTAAAAATTAAAATTGTTTAGTTTATTCATAACATGATATAGTTAAGTAATACCAGGACAAGTGAGCTATTTAGCTCAATATTCGTATAGTGTGCTTGCGCATTTACACTGCATGATTACCATATACAGTACAAATGTAATATTGATTTTTTTAATTTTTTTTTTTACAACAGTTCAATAAACTAGAGGTTTTATTAAGAGACTTATGTTTTAGACACCATATCGCCTATTTATGCTCTATTTCGCCAACAAAATAATTCCAAACAAATCCACAGCGCTGTTTTGCATCTTTGAGAAAACATTTACAGTAAAGTGTCTGATGCTTAGCAGCCACAAGGGGGCCTTTTTTACAGGTTCAATCGCAATGACTCACTTATTAACAGTGACTTTCTGCCAGCTGCTGGCGGTTTTAATTTCACATTTAAAGTATCTTTTCATTTTTTTATTATTATTTCAAATATCAGTATTCAACGTTTTATGTTTAATATATCAGATTATTTATGCATTTGCAGGTTAAATGCATACATGTTTTGCATTAAACAGTATGTAAATACTTCTAAATGCCACTTCAGGTGCAGCTTATGTCTGGATTTTAAAGAGGAATTTTGTTGATACTGATTTCATTTGCTTAATAACACCCAAATGTCTTATTATTCTAATTCACTGATTAAATGTAAGATTTTGACTCAAAAGATAATGCACAGTTATGGAAAAAAAAAATGGCTTTATAAAGGTAAAATGCCCATAAATGGCAAAAATCAATTTAAACTTATTAGAAAAGATTAATTTCTATTTGACCACCACACAGAATATGAAGAATATCAAAAACTTTAGGAGTCAGCTGTCCATGAAAGTCCTTAAGATACCAGCGTGATAGCATACTCAATCAGTTGAATGAATGATTCAGTGACTCACTCATTAAGTGACTTACCGCCTGCACTTACTGGTAGTTTAGTTGAGAAGTATGTTGGAAAGTATGCATTTTTCCCCTCAACCTTTCTTATTTGTATATTCATAAATGCATTTAAAACATTAATCTAATAACATTATTTATTGCAGTTGTAGTTATTGTTATTTGCAGTGTAAATTATTTAATCTGCCTTGTAGCAGCCCTATAGTGTATACTGAATTTATTGATAAATTGTAATAATTTGACATGAAATATGATGCATACATCTAAAAAGGTTAAACATAGGCCTTTGTACAGGTAAATAAAAAATATGCAGATTTAAGTTGAAAGCTGATAGAACAGAACACTGATGAAAATTTTGCTTCAGAATAAATTGTTTACTCCACCAAAAATCTCAGTAATGCAGTTATTTTGCAGGGATATTTTGTATGGAATATTGTCTGCTGACATTAAAAGTTTACTGTGTATTGTAGTAATAAATATAATTTATTACAGCAATGATATTTTGTTTTCTTTTTAATTTAAACACATTAAATATTACATATGAATGTAATACAAATGTGTATTTACTTTACAGGTTTAGGTCTTAAATTTCATATAAGGTGGTATTAAAAAGGTCTTAAAAAGTCTTAAATTTAACTGGTTCATGTCTGTAGAAACCCTGCATTCACTGTCAAAGAAGCAGTGGATGACCAATGTGTTTTTTCCCCCTTTTCTTTCAAGCTGTTATATATATATTTTTTTGTTTGTTTGTTTGATTTATAGTAATTGAGACATCCTGAATTTAATTACACTGAAAAACCCTGAAATGTAAATTTTCCATTGAAATGGATAGCTGTAGATTTTGAAACTGACACTTCTGACGATGTCTGGTGAAGAAACACCAATCAGTGAAATGAATGTTGGGGAAAACGAGTAGGGACCCCACATCACTACGGTTTAAAAGTTTGGGGTCATTTTTTTTTTTTTTTTTTTTTTTTTTGCAAGGATGCATTAAATTGATAAAAAAAAATTACAGTAATTTCTAATATTAAAAAGTCTTCTGTTTCAAATAAATGCTTTCTATTCATCAAAGAATCCTACAAAAATAGAACCACTAAAATTTTAAGAAGTACAGCTGTTTTCAACAGTGATAAGAAATGTTACCTGAGCAGCAAATCTGTATATTAGAATGATTTCCGAAGGATCATGTGACACTAAAGACTGGAATAATGGCTGCTGAAAAATTCAGCTTTAACTTCATAGGAATACATTTCATTTTAAAATATATTAAAATAATATAATTAACTTATAATTAATAAGTATTATAATATTTCATATTTATTTCCGATCAAATAGATGCAGCCTTGGTGAGCATAGTTTCAACATTAAAAAATAAAAAAAAACTCTTGATTTTTTACATATATATATATATATATATATATATATATAATATATATATATATATATATATATATATATATATATATATATAATGTGTATATATATGTATGTGTATGTATATATATGTATTCTTTTTTTCTTTTTTCAAATCAAGGTTTGTAATGTAATCTGGGAGCTGGTTGGTTTGATTCATGGTTTAGAACTCTTTATTGAATCTTTATTTTTTAAATGTTTTTCTTTGCAGAAAGAGCCCACGGCAAAATTGATACGGGACATCACACAAGCCTTTAAGGCTGCCGTGGCTACAACGAAGGGTGACTCTGAGGAGCTGTGTCGATATACTATCTCAGACAGCGCGGGTAACTAACCGGCTAATTTCAGACACTTGCCTACAGAACCGAATGTATTTAATGTGCTCACTGCCAGCCTCTACCTGTTTCCCATTACAGTGTTCAATTCCCTTGTCCTGTTCTGCATAAAGGACATGCATGCAGCTCTGAGCAAAATGCTGAAGCTGAAAGCTCCAGAGCAAGGCCAGAAAAAGTAACAACTCTGTTCCTCCTGCTGTAGAGATTTCTTTTTAGATTTCTTCAGGTAACATTGTGTAAATCTGTATTTTCAGATTAATACTTCCATCTTCAAGTCCCAGGTGGCAGAAAAATCAGATTGATATTAAGATGTATGTTGCTGGTGTTGTTCAGGTAGATTTTTCCCCACATCTTTGTCAGTTATTTTTAGCTGGTTCTTGAATCCCAGTGCTAAAGTGTGATGCATTTGTTTTCTCTCCTCAGCTCCTCTCCAGTTTAACGCAGGCCACAGTCATAGCTGCAGTTCTCCGTCATGCCAACCAGATGGTGCCATACTACCTGTGTCTACCAAAACAGTGCAGGCACTTGCTCAAAGTAAGCACTGCAAATCAAAGACACTGACTCAGACAGAAATGGTGCTCAGTGAACTGAGATGGATGTTTTAATCGGCATCTGTGGTGTTTTTTGTTTGTGACACTAGAGTCTGATCAAACACTGGAGCACAGGAGAGGAGACTGTGAGGGTCCTTGCCTTCCTGGCTCTCAACAAAATCTGCCGACACAAACAGGAAATCTACTTAAACTCTGTTCTTAAGGCAAGTTGGGTTTTACAACATAACATAAGTTTATTTCCCATGTGATGAGATTTTCTTTTGCACTAAATGTTCCTGACAGCCGTGTGCATTACAGTGGTACTGTCATATGTTGCTTGTTTTCTCAAATAACATAAGGCAGCTAGAGAATACGAGCTGACTAAAATTATTGCGCATATAGTGAAAATTGAGTTAAATATTGCAACTGATGCTATGCGGTTAAATTATTGACTGATCGCTACAAAAATGTGTTTTTTTGTAAAATGTTTTTAATTATGCTAACCAAGGCTGCATTTATTCTGTCAAAAATACAGTAAAAGCAGTAATATTGGCAAATATTTTTACAAATTAAATTAATTATTTTCTATTTATTTCTGTGATGCAAAGCTGAATTTTCAGCAGTCATTACTTCAGTCTTCAGTGTCACATGATCCTTCAGAAATCATTCTAATATGCTGATTTGGTGCTCAAGAAACATTTATCGTTACTGTTGAAAACAGCTGTTTAATATTTTGTGAAACCAATTATACTTTTTTTTAGGCTTCTTTGATTAATATAAAGTTTAAAAGAAATGTCTTTACTGTTACTTTAAATATATTTCACATGTCCTTGCTGAATACATTTTTTTTTCGTAATGACAAATAAATTGTGAAGATATTCATTATACATGGTTCATTATTAACAGCGAGTTTTCTGTTTGCAGCAAATGTACATCGCTTATGTAAAGAACTGCAAGTTCACATCTCCCAACACTCTTCCGATGATTAATTTCATGCAGCGGACTCTCGCTGAGATGTACTCACTGGACACACAGGTGTCCTACCAGCATGCCTTTATTTACATCCGCCAGCTAGCCATCCATCTCAGGAACGCCATAAATTTGAAGAAGAAGGTAGTTTGAACTCTTAACATGTGTTCTTTTGTGTTGAATAAATGACTGTTTAAGTTAACATGAAAATAAAGTTGACCATATTTATTTTCTTAATCCTGATCTTATTGGGAATGATTTGTCTGTGCTTGTTATTCCAAAGAAAATTCTTCACTGTTAAAATTGATGTTTAGGTATTGTTGTAGCAAACTCCTAATCACCCACTTTACACAATCCAATCATTTCTTGATTAATAAAACTGAGTCCAGCTTTACGTATATTTGAATATACTCTATCACTAAGAAATATGTCCAGTATATTTGGTGCAGATGTCAGCTTATCTTGATCACTATTTTTCTGTTTTGTGCATCCTCAGGAGACATATCAGTCTGTGTATAACTGGCAGTATGTGCACTGTCTGTATCTGTGGTGTCGGGTATTGAGCACCATTTACCCCAGTGAGGTTTTGGAGCCATTGCTCTACCCATTGTGTCAAGTCATCATCGGCTGCATCAAGTATGTATGACTGTTTGGTTGTTTGTTTGTTGTTGATGTTTTTTTGCCTACTGCTTTATTTGCTCCGCATCTTTAAAGAGATATTTCACCCACTTTGAGTATAGTCTGAGTCAAATGGGCCAGTGTGGTGCTTTTTTTTTAAAAAATTGACAGTGTCAGAAACAAAATCATTAACATAGGACTGCATGATTAATCAAAATAAAATCGAAATTGTTTTATAGCTTAGAGTGATTATTAAATATATATGCACTGCATGTTTTCGAGTGAAGGTTTTAAACTAAAATTATTTTAGTTTTCTGGAATACTCTAATTTACAGTGAATATTTTAATAGTTATGTTTATTTCAATTTTTGTAGTTTTTAATTGTTTATTTAGTAGTAATAATAATTATTAGTTTTATTTTAGTAATTATTATTTTATAGGTAGATTGGTAGATAATCAAAAAATGTATGCTAAATTGTGCAGCCTTACAAACAAGCACACCAAACCGTTTTTTTTATTTATTTGTGGTTAACTGTAAATACTATTAAGAGTTCCTGCATTGACAGTGCTTTTACCAGCAGGTGGCGCCATTAACCACATTTAATTTTACAATCCTCAGTGTGTCGATTTGAGCTAAGAACTTCAGCTCTGAATACTATATTACATTTCTGCCTGCCGATATTAAAAAATTATGTTAAAAATCCACATTACTTTGTTCACTTACAGAAACTACATTTTCAGTTGAACTCTATCAAGTCATTAATGGCTCCATTATGTGTTTATGTGTGTATTTGTAGGCTTGTGCCCATCTCCCGCTATTACCCTCTGCGACTGCATTGTGTCAGAGCGATCACCCTGCTGTCAGCCAACACCAAGACATACGTGCCCGCCCTGCCCTTCCTGCTAGAGGTGAGACTTGCAGATCATGCCATCATCAACTGTTCTGATGTCTCCCCGCATCTCCCAGGCTGCCTTGAATAAACAGGTTCCTGTGTGGGTGGACGTGGTTTGGGCATGAGTACTGAACCCACGGCATTTGTCATCACTGTCGTCCTGCTTTTTTACAGTTAACCATAAAAAGACTTCATGCTCTGACCTTTCTTCACATCTGACGTACAATTACAAGAATTCTTCCTATGAAGAATCTACCATCTAAAGGGTCAGTTTGTGAGGTCAATTAGTTTATCTTTTTTACTTTAATATATGTTGTTGGTTTTGTTAGTAAATTAATTTAGAGATGCAGGGGTTTAGCATGCTAACAGCGTGCTGTGCTTGAGCATGCTGCTAGACTGTGAGCGCTGTAAATGGAAAGATGTCGCCTGTCATCATCCCTTCAACTCCACTACCATCAAAGTAGTTTTTTTGTAACAAATACACCATTTTAAATACATTAATATATTTTAAGGTAATTTCATTTTCCATCTTATTCACTTGCATTTACTTAAGCAGTGCTGTTATAAAACATTAACCAACAGCCAAATACAGTAGTGTTCAAAAGTCAAAAGATTTTTTTTCTACTTAAATTTTAGAAACCTTTCTTTAGCAAGGACTCTGTCAGCAAAACTGAAAGTAAACCCATTCATAATGTTACAAAAGATTTCTATTTTAATTAAATGCTGTTGTTTTATTTGTGGGTAAAATTTATAATGATTTCCACAAAAATATTGAGCAGCACAACTGTTTTCAACATTTGTAATAAGAAATGTTTCTTGAGCAGCAAATCAGCATATTAATCAAATCAGCATATTAGAATGATTTCTGAAGATCCCGAAGACTGGAGTAAAGGTGTTTTAGATTGATTTTTGAATATCATGAGGAATGTTTTTTGGGTGGTGAATATTCATATATTATAATAATAATATATATTATTGTTTTAATATAATGTTATTGTTTTACTGTATTTTTAATCAAATAAATGCTGTTTTCGTGAGCATAAAATACTACTTTCAAAAACAAACAAAAAAAAAAAAAATAGTAAGCTAAATGGAAACTCGCATTTAACCACTTTTCAGAAATCTAATTTATTACTAATGGATAAAACCTCAAGCTTGTAAATCTGTCTGATTACAGAACTATAGTGAGTTGTTAATGGAAATCAGAAATGATATGGTTTATGGAACACAAGAAAAGACGCTCCCTAATATCACATCAGTTTGGGATCTGGTGGAGCCTATAATACAGATAAGTCGTTCAAAAAAACCCACCAACTAGTCACTATTGGAAAATTAAAAACCAATAAATAAGCTACCTAAATAGTCGACAAGCTTTGAATTAAAGACTAAAAGATAAAAGACACCAGAGATCAGAGTTTGTGGTCTGCATGAATGCACATCCTAATGTGTGCGAACGCTGTGCGTCTTCATTTTTGGGAGAAGTAGAGGTCACAAACTGTCAACATTTTCCACAGTGTGAGGCGGGTGACAAAACATGTGTGTTTGTGTGTGGTTGGCGTGGGCCCCTGTGGTGACAGCTGTTGTGAGAATAGAAGCGTGGAGGCGACAGCAGCCGAGACCAACGGATGGGGGGGGTTGGGTCACTGCTTGGCTGCGATCTCCCACCAGTCCTGACCATACTGCGATAAAGCCTGGGGGGAAGAGCGTACGTGTGTGTCCGTATGTGTGTGTGTGTGTGAGGGAGGTCTGTGGTTCTCACTCAGCTCTCAAATGTGTTGCGCAGACCACATCCTCAGTCAGTGTGGCGACTCCCACCGACCCCCTTCTAGCTCCCTGTGTTTATTTGTGATGCAGTCCACTTCCTGTTTTCGCGCTCATGTTAAAAAGTAGGCGTGCTGCGAAGTGGAGTACAGCATGGCTCTCTTTATTTTTCTCTTTTCCCGCTCTTTCTTCCTCTCTCTCTTTATCTGTGCTCTATGGTTTCAAGCTTCCTGTTTCAGTAGCCTCTGAGCGTATCAGGTTGGGACCATGTGCCACCACTTCCTCCTGTGTCCCGCAGGCCGACACCACATCCGTTGTTTGTACAGGCCGGCCGTCCATGAGCACACACACACACACACACACCTCACTGGTTCTATATGACCTCGTCAAGCACTTTCAACTGCTCTTAAATGCGGAAGCACAGAGAGAGTTATGGGAGAAGTCACAGCCCTGTACCAAAGTATGCTGGCTGACTGTTTGTTGAAGGGAAGTCGTGGCCTAATGGTTAGAGATTGACTCCTAACCCTAAGGTTGTAGGTCAAGAGCCGACAATATCACGACTGAGGTGCCCTTGAGCAAGGCACCGAACCCCCAACTGCTCCCCGGGCGCCACAGCATAAATGGCTGCCCACTGTTCCAGGTGTGTGTTCACGGTGTGTGTGTGTGTTCACTGCTGAGTGTGTGCACTTTGGATGGGTTAAATGCAGAGCACAAATTCTGAGTATGGGTCACCATACTTGGCTGTATGTCACGTCACTTTTTCACTTTTTCAGTTATTAGTTATGGAGAAAGTATGGTGAAAGTATTATTTCTAATTTGTTGCCTGCAAAAATGTGGATTATGAGAAATTATTTTATATTATATAAAAACCACCCAGTTACATTTACCGCCCTGCAGATTTTTGATCACATTGTTTTGCGCTACCAGATTGAATAAATTAATAAAATAAAATGAATAATATAAAAATCTGATTCATTTTAATGAATCACTTCACTCCTGTTCAAAAGTTTCAGTTCTCTTATGCTCACCAAGGCTGCATTTATTTAATTAAAAATACAGTAAAAACAGAAATATTGTGAGATACTGTTACAATTTAAAATGAACTGTTTTCTATTTCGGTGTATTTAAAACTGTAACTGATTTCTGTGATGCAAAGCTGATTTTCAGCAGCCGTCACTCCATCTTCAGTGTCACATGATCCTTCTGAAATCATTCTGATTTGGTGCATAAGAAACATTTCTTATAATTATCAGTGTTGCTTAACTTTTTCAGGAAGTTCAAGAGAACAGCATTTGTTTGAAATAGAATTTTTTGTAACATTATAAATTGTTTTACTGCATTTTTGATCAATTTAAAGCATCATTGCTGAATAAAAGTAATTAAAAACTTCTTTTGTAATTTCTATGGTACTGTAAATCCAAAATAATAAGCAAAGAGACAGTAAAATGAAACAAAAGACAACCCCTTAAATGCCTTTGATAAAGGACTGGATAATAATTGTCCTTCCTCCAGACCACAGGAGTGTAAATTAAAAAATTGGGGGGCAGTTGTGGCCTAATGGTTAGAGAGACTTATTTCTAACCAATAGGTTGCGGGTTTGAGTCTCGGTACCAACAGGTATTGTAGGTGGGGGGAGTGAATGTACAGCGCTCTCTTCCATCCTCAATACCACTTCTGTAGATCAGTTAATGAAGAAGTAGGCAATCTCTATGTGTTAGAATCGATGCACTTATCAATGGTTGCAAAAGGGTTTAACTACTTGAGTAACTTGTTGCATGGAAAGTTTCAGAAAAGCTTCCCCAACACTCATCTGTACACCTGATTTTGATTGTATACTTTAAGTTACTATAAGTCCTTGAGTCATTCTCTGGTTTGTGTTTGTCTGAATAATCAGTGGGCTACTGCTGTAGTCTTGTCTTATTTGTGTGTTTCTGTGCACGTATGTCTATGATGCAGTGCTCTGATGTATCTGTTTGTTCACTCTGCTCCTCAGATCCTCCAGCGGGAAGACTTCAATAAGAAACCAGGTCGCATGAGTATAAAGCCCATCAATTTTGCAGTGATCCTCAAACTCAGCAAGACCAATCTTCAAGAGAAGGCTTATAAGGTGACACATCCTATACTTCTTTGAGTTTCAGACCTTCATAAATTCTTCATGTTCTTTCAGTTTATGACTACGTATGTATACTAAGCCTGTCAGAATTAATGTCTTACCATATGTAGTTAATTGAAAACTGTTTAATGTGTACAATACTTTAAAGGGGACTTTAATAGTATACCCAAAAATCTTTTTTTTTTTCAGTATTCTTTGATGAATAGAATTTAAAAAAATGTTTTTACAGTCATTTTTGATCCATTTAATGAGTCTTTCTGAATAAAATATAATTTCTTAAAAAAATTTTACTGACCCCAAAATTTGAATGGTATTTGTTTATCCAAAATAATGAGCAAAGAGTCATATTAAAATGAAACAAAAGACAATCACTTGCATCAGATAAAGCACTGGATAAAGATGGCCCCTCCTCCTGGGCCAGGAGCCTGTCATATCTTCATGCTGACTGGCTGTAACTGGATTGAGGTTAGGAGATGAAAGCCCGAACACGCTGCTACACAGGCTAAAGCGCCGCGCGCCGTGTCGCTGCCAAGAGGATTGCCACACAAGCTGCAGGGATTATCCTGCTCTCCTGGTTGGCACGGGGAAGCTTTCCAGTATGTTCACCCAGGCCAAGTCACCTCAGCCACAGGCCCCCCGAGACGCCGCTCCACCCTTGCTGTCTGGGATCTCTGTCTGACTTACTAAATCTTAAATATTTCCTGTAAGGGCAGTTACGACCAGGGTTTCCCCTTTTCCATAGCGGAGGAATGTGTTTGCAAAGGCTGTGGCTGTGAATTTTAGGTAGGGCAGAGGATTTAGGTCCGATCCCAGCTATAAACCGGGTCAGGATTAGTGTGAATGCTTGTATGCCAGGTGTTAGAGATGTAGAGATGTGAAAACTCTGTGGGGGGCAGGGCTGCCATCTCTGTTTTTGGCTGTTTTTTCCATGTGTGTTACCTCAGGTACAGGTGTTTTTTTTAATAGACGTAGTGTTTCTGAGACTGGATTTTGATTTAGATTTTTGTTTTAGACTGACACAAAAGTTTGAGCAATAAGCAATAAACTCTGCCTCCCTTCTGTAAATGTCACCATGTCTCCAACTTACACTACCGTTCAAAAGTTTTTTTTTTATATATATAGAAACTAATACTTTTATGAAGAAAGTGTGCATTAAATTGTTCAAAAGTAACTGTAAAGACATTCAATAAACAATCTTATAAACAATATATTTAAATTTTAGATAAATGCTTTTGAAAACAAACATTTTAAACATTCATAATAAGAAGAAATGTTCCTTGAGCAGTAAATCAGCATATTAGAATGATTTCTGAAGGATCATGTGACACTGAAGACTGGAGTAAACAGTGTTTTCAGAATGCTGTCATGCAAAGCGCTGCTGACAACGTGAGCGTAACGGTCAAAGACATCAGCACAAAAATTCTGTGTTTTAATTGCAGTTCCCTGAATGATGCATTCACATGTCTGGTTTTATGGTGTAGAAATTTAAAGCTAACTCTATGTTCACATAGTTGGTTTCTTGGTTGAGAATACATCCTGTGTGTTGACTTGTGAATGTTTGTGTTTTCACTGTTTCAGGATGGTCTAGTGGAGCAGTTGTATGACCTCATTCTGGAGTACTTCCACACACAGGCCTGCTCCATTGGCTTTCCTGAGCTAGCTTTGCCCACCATCGTTCAGGTATTGTTCTCACTCAATCTGGACTAAGCTTTCACTTATTCACATTCCTTCCTAACATTTACCACATCGCCAGCAGCTCATATTAAGTGAAAGTTATGGAGCATGCTCAATGGTTATATTTAATGGCTCCTTTAAGTCCTTACACCTCAACATAAACATCCCGACACTTACTCTTGCAACATAGCACACACATACACCGCAGTGTACACACTAACACAGCACACAAACACACTGACTGTAGGAAAAAAGCTAGCTTCTTTCACCATCACTTCTTTCAGCCCTCTCTCACAGATATACACTCTGGCCACATCCTCTGTTCTGGCCAAAACCGAGCTCTCATCACTGCTGTTTACAAATCTAGTTTTGAATATTTATTCTTTTTGCCCTCTCAGATGTATTTATAATATCCACTCCTGTTTCTTTCGTACTTTTCACTGGCAGAATAAAAAAAAAAAACTGGAAATTGAATCTGGACAGAGTTTTTAGAGATATATTAATGTTAATCTTTCAGGATAGTTAGAAATTTTTCATGCATAATTTTTGTGATGTTTTATGTTTGAATGTTCCACTAATGTCTCTCATGCATGCACACTCATGTTGGTCTCCTCAGCTGAAAGCGTTCTTGAAGGAATGCAAAGTGGCCAATTACTGCAAGCAGATGCGCCAGCTGCTGGAGAAGATACAGGAGAACTGCAGCTACATCACGGGACGAAGGCAGAAAGCTGCTTTTGGCGTGGCTGACGTCACAGCTGTGGTGAGTACATTTTTTTTTTTACCAGGAATGGACCGAACTGTTGTTGAAGTCAATATTAAATTAAATGATCTCATAATCTTTTAGCAAAATATAGTCCTTGAATCAAAAAGCCACAAAGATGGGGAACAATAATATTAAACATTAATATAAAAGTTCAACAAAAAACGGTAAAATCCTGTTAGATGCAACATGCAGTCAAGACCCGCCTTGCATTATTTTTTACAATGTTTTTTCACTTGAAAATTCCTCATCACTGTAGATGAGTAAAATGCCATTCCCACCTAAATTTTATAATTCATGATATTAAATATCAGTTAAATATTTTGTTATATTTGTAAAAAAAAAAAAAAAAAAAAAAAAAAAATATATATATATATATATATATATATATATATATCTATATATATGCATTTATTTATAAATGTTGTAAAATGTTTCATATTTAATAAAACCAATACAATTAATTCATACTTTCCATTTAAGTATTTAAAATAGTTAAAAGTATTATTTACATTTATTTCTGCATTTGTACTTTTTGTACATTCTGTGCAGCAGTTATTTTAATATCACCGAAATGTCATTATACTTTTTAATATCTTTAATTTGTTTTTATTTTGATGTTTTCTGTTTTAATTTTTAGTTAAAATTTTAGTAACTTTGTTTTTGTGTTTTATTTTTATGAAAATCTACGTAGTTTTTTTTTATTTTTATTTCAGTTTAAGTCATTTTAGTACATCAAGATAAAATAAATGTACTTGAGAAATGTTGTAAATGAAAATTAGATTTCTTTTTCAATTTTACTTGTTAAATTTTATTTCATGTCATGTATATTTTATTTCAAGTGACAAAATTTGTTTTATGGTTTTAGATTTAGTTAACTATAATAACCCTGCTGTGCAGCATTAAACAATCTTTGCACACATTGTACATCTTTATGTATTTTTGTTTAACTGCAATACCGCATGTGTTGCTATCTATAAATTAGGAATTAAAAACATACACTGTAGCTCTTATAGTGTGTGTTTATTTGTAACTCCTGTCTGAGTACACCTGATGTGTTATCTGCTTTAGCGTTTATTGAAAGAGTTTTAACATTTTTATCCATTTGTTTTCATTAATTCCATCAACCCAAGGATGTTTTTTTTTCTTCCCTCTGAGTTTTTTTTCAATTACACGGTGACCATAACAGCACTTCTAGTCAGACATTTGTGAGCTTTGGGACCAGACATGGCAGTCAGATGTTTATTTTAGCTGTAAAAGCAGACTGTTCTCCCTGCAGTTCCTCCTCTTTCCACCCACCTCAAACACCACCCTGCCTTCCGGCCCCTCGCAGGTGACTGCTGGTTACCCACAGTCTTCATCTGTGTTTGCGTGTTCAGAGCCCTGCGTGTTTACGTGTGAACACATCTGAATGCGTGTTGCTCAGGTCAGTTGAAAACAGCATGGAGCCTAGTTGACCACACCACCTGCAGGTCAGGAAGTGCAGTCACAGGTCTTCAGACAGACACACACGACTACTGTGGCATGGAATGCTATTACGGCCGTGGCATGAGAGCAGATGAAAGTAAAGGGCCGAAAGCTTTCTGATGCCATTTCTCTCAGTGAGAGACTCAGAGGAGGATGAGCAGACATTAAGTGCTTTGTCTGCGTGTGTCTGGTAATGTCAACTCAGTAGCAGACTGGATTGAATCAGACTTTGTGTTTGTAGTTACTGAAAATTTCAATGTTTTTTGTCTGCGTGTTTTTTTTTTTGTTAGTTTTGTTGGTGTCTGGATTTATTGTTTTTTTTTTCTTGATTAATTATGTTTTTTGGATTTTAAATATGAATTATTATATAAATATTTAATTGTTTAATAAATAATGCATTAATTTTATAATTTTTTTTTCATTATTGCTTAAAAACAATGGTAACTAACAATAATTGTTTAATAATAATAATAATAATTATTATTATTATTATTATTATTATTATTGTTGCTGTTGTTGTCATCACCCATTTCAAGATTCTAGAATTCAGAAAACGTAGTCTACAGAAAGTGAACTGTGTCGCATGTTTTCTATATAAATCAGATATCAGTCTCTTTTTGGCAAAATAACAGTTTAAAAATATATATATATATTAGTTAAAACTATAATATTCATTTTTCTTTATAATTCTGCTTAGTTGTTGATCATATTGTAGTGCACATTTATAATTCATTTTCTTTTTTACTTTATTTAATGGTAATTTTTGTCTTCATAGCAGTTTCAGTTAACAGTAATAACCATGGTGCTGACTGGGATGATAATGACGAGGTTGGTGGGAAGAAAAAATAAGGGAACTGCAGGGGTGAAGGTTGTGAGAGAAGGTGAGAAGTTGCTTCCTCTCTGGGGTGAGATCTCGGCTCCATTCATCTCCATCTCCACTCTCATTTGTCATCCCTGCCGACACACAGCCCGTTCATCTCTCCTCCCCGCCCCTCGCCGTCTCTGGACTGACTCGTGCTTCTGATTAATATTTAAGGCCATTTAAGACTGAAATGAAGGAGGGGTGGAAGGATCTGTGTGTCTCCTCTGTGTAATGTTAAGCCGTAGGGAGAGATGCAGCAGGGCAGAGCATGCAGACAGCATGGCACCACGCCGGGGTGCGTCTGTCGCTGGGCTCCGGCCAGCGGGAAAGATGTCCTTTAGTAACGAGGGTGGCTTGGCAAACTTCTCACCCAGCACTGCCGCCAGCACAGCTGCATAAAGCCGCATCCTCCATGGATCAGTCCGACAAACAAATATCTGTCTCTATGGGTCTTACCTGTGCCTCCATCAACTCTAATACTACCACACTTCACACAGAGGTTAAATATCTACATACCTTTCTACCTAGTGTTATTTTTTGATCAGTTTTTTGAATTAGCTTTTTAATTTTTAGTGATTTAAATTTTTTATTTTACATATTTCTACATTTATTTTTATTTCCAATTAGTTTTATTTGAGTTAATGTATTACTTAAACTTATTTCAGTTAGTTGCAAAGCCTATATTTCTAATTTTCATTTAGTTTGTTTTATTTTAAAAATGTTTTTTAATAGTTTTAGTCTTTCTTACTTTGTCTCTCTTTTTCTCTCATAATATATTTGTACTTATATTTACATACATTTATTTTACCCTTACATAGGTTAAATAATAAGTGTCACACTATATGGCCCGTTATTTTATTTATTATTTGTTAATTATTTATAATTATTATATTGGTTGTAAGAAAGAATCTCCACTTGTAAAGTTAAAATTCTGTGTCACCTGCTTGATCACCAAAGGTTAATGTGTTGGGAACGTGTACTGACCGTTGCGATGGCTTAAATGTTGCATCTTTCTTACGGTTCATTTTAGCCTTTGAACAGTAGTGAAAGAAGTGATCGCATTAGGATTTCCTTCCAGAATGTGCACAGCAGTAGTTGAACAGATGCTTTAAAGGATGAATCCCCCAGTTTGGCGGGAAGCTCATCCTCGCTGGTCATGTACACATCTGTTAGCTTTGTTTGGGTCTGTTGCAGCAAGGAAGGAGCATATTGCACCATTTTCTAGCTTTGATCGTTTTCACTATGCTACAAACCACTACAAATTGTTATAAATAAGTTTAGCTAACTGTAGACTGAAGTTGAGATTTATTATGGTCTATTGAATTTGGAGGTCAACTAATCTCATTTTACCTGATCAATATCATCCACAAAGACCTTTAAGGAAAGGCTGGCAGGGATTCACTCTCTTACACCCTCCCCTGCCCCTTTTTCCTTCTGTTAGGTACTTATTTTTGCTGTTTCAGGAGAAAAGGTGTGCACCAAGGGTCACTTCTTGGTCCAATGCTATTGGCCTGATACTTCATTAATACACTTATGAGTATAGTGATAGATCCTACAGTCTTTCTGTTTACTGAGATGTTTCAGACCTGCTCTGTTTTTTTGGGGGGGGTTATTGATCCCACAATAACAGAGCAGGCCTGTGTGTACTCATCATGTCTAACAACTGTACTTTTTGAGTAAATTTATGGCTTTATTTTGTTGAGAATGTGTATTGAGATCCCTTTTGTTTAGCTCTCCTATGGGTGAGCATGCAGTAACATTCATTGTGTGTTTATTTTGGTTGTTTACAGGCAGCTTGGGAGAAGCAGGTAGCAGTGGAAGGCACTCCACTCACTAAATATTACAGTCAGTGGAAGAAACTTCGCGAAAAGGAGATTCAGCTGGAGATCTCTGGGAAAGAAAGGGTAAAAAATGCCAAAACCACAGCCATGATCACTATTAGACCCAAATAATCCCAACCACACCTTTCAGAGGAAGCTGAATTTAGACATGTTTTACCAGTGACAGCGTCATTACAACTCTATAGTTTGATTTTCAGAAAGAATTTCAGTATTTGAAATGCCAGTCTTATATGAAATGCACAGATGTGATCCTCTTTGTGAAAACTGTAGTGCTGGTTCTGTGAAAGCACCTACTGTGTGTGTTCGTGTATGTGTGGAGCTGGAGCTGGAGCGTGTCCATGGGGAGATAATGGAGATGACACCAGGCGGAGTGTTGGCGTCTAGGAAGCGGCAGATTGGCGGAGGCGGCGGCAGGGCTAGTGCTACAGGAAGAGTATTATAGCGCTCAGGGCTGCGTCCCAGGCTTTGATCCACTGAGTCCCCACGCTCAGATCTGATTACCACTGCCTCCCTCCTGCTTCTACTGCCTCTGCCACTTCTTCCATCAACACACACACATACTTATGTCCCATTATGTTTTTAGTGGAGAATAACATAACTTTATAATATTAATTTGAATCCTTTGTAGTATTAAGATGTATGTAGATAATCGAGGTTGAATACTCAGTCTCAACAGTCACTCATTTTGACATCTGATGTTAATGAGATGGAAGGAAACTCGCAGAATAGCTCATTGTACATCAACTAGAAAAAAAAAAGCACTTCCACTCAACCCAATTTAGTCTAAAACTAAATCTGAAACAAATAAGAGAAGCATTTCATCAGCATTATATTCTCATTAATGTTGTCTGGAGTGTTTTGTTCATGTTTCTGCTGGTTTTGATTAATGACAATATTTAAAGATCTTTTTTTTTCTTTCTCATCGCTTTTTAATTTAGATGGAGGACTTGAATCTCCCTGAGATCAAACGCAAGAAGGCTGAAGAGAAGAAAGCCAACAAGAAGGAATTCAAGGGTCTTTTTGAGTCAGATAGTGATGACGATGATGACGACCTGTTCAAATCCAAAGGTAAGGCTTCATGTTAAGATATATTACCCTGTTCCTGTATTGCAACTAATGTATAAACCACATGACTATCTAAAGTACTTGTTAAACATCCAACGGGAAAGATTTCTAGAGTTTTGTTTTCCTGTAATGCCTTTCTTTGTCACTGGGAGGCTGTAGTCCATTGCGTTGCGCTGTCAGAAGATTCTCATCTCAGAGATGAGTTCTGAAACACAAAGTATAAACCCAACAGATCTATTGAAGTGCAACTTTATTTTAGCTCTGTTTTATTGTAATGCTCACAATATAGGAAGGATATGCGAATAGTTCACCCATATTTTGTTGGAAATTTTCCCTCCAAGCTGTAGAGGAGTTTTTTTCTTCATCGAACAGATTTGGCAATATGTAGCATTACATCACTTGCTCACCAGTGGATCCTCTGCAGTGAATGGGTGCCGTCAGAGAGTCCAAACAGCTGATAAAATCATCACAATAATCCACATGACACCAGTTAACTCCTTGTAAAGTGAAAACTTTAGTGTTTGTAAGAAACAAATCTGCCATTAAGACATTTTAACTTTAAGCTATCGCTTATGGCCAAAACATGAATCCATAATAATGTTTCCTCCAGTGAAAAAGTCTGTCACCTGTTGTCTTCTCACATCAAAGTCCAAAGACATATTTGTTTAGAACTGGTTTGGCTTGTAAGTGGAGCTTGTTCTTTGCATTTTTCTCTCCTGATTCAGACAAGAGGACTTCTTCACTGGAGAAAACTATATTATGGACAAAGGACAAAGTTTTAGCCGAAAGCAACAGTTTGAAGTTAAAAACATCTTAATTTGTTTATTGACTAATTACAAACATGCAGCTTGTGAATTACTTCAATTACTTATGGATTATTGTGACATTTTTATCAGCTGTTTGAACTCATTCTGACGGCACCCATTCACTGCAGAGGATCCATTGATGAGCAAGTAATGTAATAGTGAACTTCTCCAAATTTGTTCTGATGAAAAAAAACTCATTTACATATTGTGTGCCTTAAGGCAGGTAAATTTTAAGCACATTTAAAGGGACTTTATAGTAAAAGTGGTCTTTATATGACAGGATTAGATGGGAGGGGCTGAAAAATAAGAGAGCTTGATGAAATCAGCTGAAGGGAAAGTTTTTTTTTTTTTTTTTTTTTTTTTTTTTGTGGAGCAAAGTTATAATTTTAATGAAGGATTGTATATAAAGATAAATATTCTTTATATATTCCAATAATATGTGCAGATTTTTTTGATTTCATGTTGGCTTTGAAAATTTTTAATTAAAAAATCTTTGGTGTTGATATTGAACATAATTTAAAAACACTTAACGATTATATAAATGTTAACACAAAAACTAAAAAATGCACAAAATAAATCCATTTCATTGAGTCCATAATATCCAGTATCCCTCGCTTGTTTTCTCTCACACACACACTCTCTCTCTCTCTCTCTCTCTCTCTCTCTCTCTCTCTCTCTCTCTCTCTCTCTCTCTCTCTCTGTGAATGAATCTCAGTGGAGGGCAGGTCAGCTGTCAGACGTGCACTTGCCTCTCCTCTTTAACTCTATATCTGGAGTTGTGTGCTGGGTCATATGTCGGACACATGCCACACTCTCCCACTCCTCCCGCCCATGAGCCGACAGGCCGACAGCCACAGAAAAAGTCCCATAGAGGTGGGAGGCGAGAGGAAGGGCTTTGTATTTTTTTTTTTTTTTTACATCTGGTGCTCATTGTGTGGAGTCCCTACCTCTCTCTCATTGTGTCTCTCGCTCTCTTTTACTCTGTTCTCTCTTACAGGAAGCTTTTTTTTTGCATACTTGGATCCCAGTGGGGGTTTGTAATTCAAAACATTTGCTTGGAAAGATGTTAGTGGCCGCTCCTTCACCACACGGCTTAACTGGCCCCATACCTCCAGCGCTTAGACCTGAAGAACACAGTCACATGACCTCTAATATATTAATTTGTGGTCTCGGTTGCATATTGTCAAACAAAAAGCACTTGTTTGTTGTTGATTTGTTGTTCTGTTTTACTCCTTTACCAAACCAACAAATCATTTCACTTTTCGACACTTTTGATTAAGACATTTTCACTCCTGCAGTTGGTTTTATGGCAGACACATGGCAGAGATTTAGTATAAGCGGCTGGTGTGACCGCAAGAGTCATCGCTGTAGTGAGAGAGGATAGGAAAGGACGAGGGTGGAAGTGGAAGGCAGAGACTATTATTAATAAATTCATTGTACATTACATGGCATACAAAAATTTACTTGTCCATACCCTGGATGCTGGGCTGTTACAGGATCTGACTGTAATGTGCTGGAGTTTGTTTGGAGTTTGAGGAAGGTTAACTTAGTCAACTTAATTGCTGATGGGCAGTATAATACAAATATAAATACAATTTAGCTAGCTTAACGTGCACAATATTTGATTTAACATGAAAACAGAGAATGCCCATTATATTTTAGAAATATATATTTTTATAGTAGTAATATCCCTTTTTTATTAATATTATTATTATTATTATTATTATTATTAATATAGAAACCCTTTTGCACATTTAATTTCACTAATTAAAAAATCTAAATTTTTTAACAAATTGAAACTTTTGGTCAGGGCACATTAAATTGATCAAAAGTACAGTAAAAAAAAATAATGTCACAAAAATTATATCTATTTTATATTAAAATACATTATTTTAAAGTTATAAGTTCATTAAAAAAAAATTCACAATATTACTGTTTTAACTATCTTTGATCAAATAACTGCAATTCTTTCAAAAACATTTAAAAATCTTATTAACCCCAATCATTGATTATTTTTCTGTAATTCCATACACTTTTAAAAACTAATAGTTCATTCATCCTCCTCAGTAGGAAAGAGAGAAACAGATTGCAAACAGTTCATTTTTTTTTTATTCAAATCATAATTTATTCAGTTCATAATTTGTATTCAAACTCAAGCTCCAATAAACTCAAATTGCCCAATATTGTCCAATTAATGTGCTGTATCCATTGCTGTCACTATTTTGAGGTAGTCTGATGACTTTTCCCAACTTCTAGTTTGTTTGTCTCTGAAGTTTTGCTGTGCTTCACTACCTGCTGGGTTGGTCTGCTTTTGGCCCATTAATATTCTTGAGTCGTGTTTATTTTGTTGTCGCTGCAGTGTGCCAGATCGTTTGATGCTTTCAACACTCTCAAAGACTTGGCTTGAGGTTTCTCCATCATAAAGTGGAGATTTTGTAAACACCCTCATCTTCAGTGTTTCTGTGTCAAGGCTGTATTAAGTGCTCAGAGCAACATGTAGATTGTGTCTTTGATTTTTTCCCCCTCTTACATTTTCAATGTATTGATCAGCCCACAGGCAGTCGTTAAAGTCTTTGCCTCGTGCTCCTGGTGGACTTTCTGTACCCTCTCTGAACTCTCCGGTCAGCCAGTCGCTGGTTATATTAAGATGCATGAGGCAAGGTGTGTGCCTGGTGTTAAGTTCGGCTCCCCCCTCTGGCTGGCTCCAGTGTGTGCTGGGTAATTAGGGTGGAGGGTGTCTGGCTGGGGAGGTGTCTGTGCTGCCATCCACCTCCCAGGCAGCATCTAATTAAATCCCACTTCAAAGCTCAGGGATTTCAAACCCGTCCTCTTCAGAGAGCACGAGACACTCCCACACACACCTCTGGATTAGGAAGGCTAAATTGCCGCCAGAAGCTAGCCTCTATTTTTGTCATGTAAATAGTAACCTATGCGTGAGCAGCATGGGTAGGTCAGCTGTGGCGTAGTCGAGTCTCAAGACAAATGCTTCCACTAGAATCATTCAAGCTCTTTCTGTTGAGTGTGTTTAATGGGAATTCATGTGCACAGATGGTCTCAAAAATGTTAACTGTTATATTATAAAACTTAGTATTCACTTACAGAGTGAGAAGAGGAATTTTTGATGCCAGTGAAAAAAAGAAATTTCAGAGGCAGAGGAATTTTTGATGCCAGTGAAAAAAAGAAATTTCAGAGGCAGAAATTATTTTTTTCACTGAAACAATAAGATTTAGTTTTAGTCAAAAATCCTTTTTTTCAGAAGATTTTTGATTGTAAAACTTCTGGTACATCACTAATTTTGAAGATTTAAGGTTTTGAAGACAAACATATTTCTTTTGAGTAACATTTAAAGTAAATGTTTTGGTCGTTTAAAACAATTTCAGATTTTTGATTTTTTTTTCTTTTTTTTTTTTTTTTTGTCAATTGTCCATTTTTGCACACCACTAATTTTGAAGGTTTAAAGTTATGAAGACTAACTTTATTTAACGCACCAATGAATAAAGAAAGGTCAGTTTCAATTTTTATGTTGACATTAAAATGCAAATTTAATCGATATGTTCACCTTTCCTCTGTATCTGTAAGATCACTTGTAAGGGCATTTGGATAAATGCAAATGAATGTTGTTCTGAAGACATTATCTGATTGTCTTTACAGAAGAACAGGGTGGCTCTGATGAGGATGAAGGGCTTGAGGACCTCTCAGACCTAAGCGATGAAGAGGATGTAGATGACTCTGAGGAGGATGATTCAGGTGATTATATGTTTCTGTAATGAGCTAGGATTGTCTTTGTAGGGATAGATATTAATTATGTTGCATGTCTGAGGAATCTCCTCTGTTTGTTTTCATCATAATTTTGCTCATATTTTTCAATCATCTTAACTGTATGTAGCATACTTTTGCCCATTTTTGTCATTGTCTCAGATGGTGACCAGAAGAAGCCCTCGTCTTCTAAAGGCAAAACACCAAAGAAGATGTTGAGCACAGAGCTAAAGGTGGTGGCTGAAGGAGATGAGGATATGGTTGAGGACCTGGAGCTCTCTGATCAGGACTAAAGTCACCAGAGTAAAGTTACATCAGAGGGACTTTCCTATTTCACATCCAAACATGATTTATACTGTTATTAAAGTAAAGCTCACCAAGAAATGATGAGCCATGTACAGCCCCTGTTGTAGTAACTATATTTCTTTTTTTGCACCATTGTATTTTATAAAGTCAAATCTCAAATTAATCACCTTATTAAAAACTCTGAAATCTGAACTTTGTTTTAAAACTAAAGACCATCTTTTTCACCTCAGTATTTGATGTTGCATTGTTGTGCCGAGGGCACTGCTTGTGTGAATGGGTGGCCAGAGGCAGGAGGTGGAAGCACGGGGTCGGCACTGAGCGCCAGGCTGCCAAACCCTCGTATCATCCACTGCCAGGCTGTGCTGCCCAGGTGGGAAGAGAGGAAGAGAGGAAAACAGAGAGCAGCCTGTTCTCTCGCCAAAACATCTCTCCCCCTCAGTGCTTTCACGTCACTTTCTGAAACCGCCTGGCTTTTTCTAAATGTTTTAAAGCAGCGTTTAAGCTGCCAGAACTCCACACGGCTCTAGTGGTGCTGTAGGAAATTGGTTAAGAAAGACTTCTCTACTAGAATAGTCAAAAAATGAAAATTGTACTTAATCAAAAACATTTTTGACTCATTTCAATTGAGTTGTTTCATCGAGTTCACAAGTCTGAATGATTTGTTTAGGAATTAGACTGATCTCGTTCTCGAGTTCAACTGACTGATACAGTTCACTGGAGAGGAAGACTATGCCCAGACGATGACTAATTTAGGTCTGTCTCAAACCTAACATAAGACGTCAGAAGAAGTCTTTGAATCTAGCACACATATGAACAACATTTATAGTGTTGCTGGATCCTTTTTAAAGTCCTCATTCACTGTAATTGTGCTGGACATGGTTTTCCATGCATTGCCTTTTTGTGTTTCAAAGTCAAAGGTTTATGTTAAAGTAAATGGTAACCATTTTATTCCTTTAACTTTTTAATATCATCCTCTCTTATGCTCACAACTGTCTGGGACAGCTGTTGTTGATGGCTGAAGCATCTTTATGAGCACACATATTTTGTGTCCTGTTCTTTCCATCACTTCCAGCTTGAGGTTCAGAACGTCAAACAATGTTAAATTCAGGGCACCATGACTGAACGTCAGCTGGGCTGCTTTAGAGTAAATTCAGTTTGCACTAGAGCTGCTGCATGCATCATGAGTGTGTTTGTGCAAGTCTGGGTAACAGGTTTACTCATCTATCACTTAGAGCACAGTCACATGCAGCACCTGGCGCTGACAGTCACGGGTGCAGTAAAAATATTTTTTTAAGGGGCGAATGGCGGACGTCCCTGAGAGTCAGTTGTTCTTTGGGTTAGGCAGGGGCCACGAGGGCCCTGGCCTGTGACTGAACCTGACGCTCTGACAGCTGTTGTTGACCTGAACCCTGCTCCCCCTTCCACATGCTCCCTCCCCTAACCAGGGGATTTACCATCCAACTGGGGCCGCCACTCCCTGCCCTACTGTGGAGGAGTTTGGAAATAAACATATTACTCAGAGAAAAAAAAAAGAGGAAAGTGCATCTGCAAGTTTTCAATAGGATTTATTTCACCCAGCAGAGAATAGAAAAATAGGATGAAGACAAAACATTGATGGGGAATCTAGAGACGATTTTAACCGTTTACATATTTAAAAAGAAAAACAATTTCAAAGATTTGCATAAAGAGCTTTGTGCCTTCATTTCCCTGCAACAAAGAGAAAAGTATTGTTCTTTGGGATCAATTTAAGGACAATTTAATATTTCATTGCTCTAACTACAGCAAACAAATCCCTATAAATATTTTTTTTTCTCTCATTTATATGCTGAAGTGGCATTTAAGATCGGGGCTCATGACTATTACAACTGGAATACACAGCAAACAGAAAAAGATGAACAAAAGTACCACCGAGTCAGCCAGTCACATTTTGTTCAGTAATAAAGATTTTTAACTCGTGCAACTACATTTAACAAAACGTACCACTTATTTCATTTTCAGTATATTCTCATCTTGAGCATGTTTCTGTACAATTCAGGAAAACATGTCTTTCCCACAGCAGTAAGTGTGACCTCACAATGGCATTAATCCTTTGATAGACTGGCATCAGGAGGGATGTACATCCTTCCCTAATGCTATTTTTTCGTGGGGTCGTGAAACTAAAACGGGCCCAGATGTTTGTCGGGTGAGAGTTTGGGCCATTGCTTTGGCTGATGGCTTTTGGTCACAGGAAGTCTTAAGTGCTTTACACATCTCTTTTTGAGGTCCTTTTCCATTCCACTTCCTTTAGTACAGCACCCTGTATGTGTACCTTGTTTCGTCACTGGTGAGATCAATGCTAAATCTCGTTTGAAAATTCCACATCCATCCATCTTTGGTTTTGGACTGTGGAATGCATAGTTGCACTGGTCAAGACTGCAAACGAGTTCCATCCTGTTCTTATATTTACTCCTCTTTGGAGGATTTAGTCTTTCAAAGCGAAACCAACTCCAGAGAATTTAAAACGTCTGGAAGTTGGAGGAGGAGGAGTTGGCAGAAAAATAAAGTGTCTCTTTCAAAGTTCACCGCTCCCCAAGATTGTTAGGTACCACAAGAGTTCATCGCAGTGAATGTTGCTTTCCTACAACATCTGACAAGACTGTCGTATATGTACCTCATACATTCACTGGATGCATCTCCCTTCCTTCTGGCATGCCGTTTAAGAGCAGCCGTCTGCTCACGTTCATCTCTCGCACACTCTTAACGCTTCCTGTCTCGTCCCCAAGTCCCTATTTGCACATCTTTGGATTTTGGCTTCCACACAGCCGCTGCAAAGGGTGGAGCTGTTTTAGCCTGTGTCATTACATCAGTGTCTCTCTTCTTTCTGCTCATTTTTCCACACTTTTCCTAAAAAGATTAAGTGCCTCTGTATAAAGGTCCTCAAGTTTGCTTTTAATTTTGGGAGGGAGGGTAAAGGGGGTAAGAGGAAGGAAAGAATAGTTCAAAGAGGGCCCCCTTTATGCCCTCTCTCCGTTTTAACCTCCTCCTTGAAGCACTGCCTCTGCCATATGGAGAAGCAGTCAAGAGTTTTAATGGCCAATTCTACGAGGGAGGTTTAGTGGAGTCGTAAGCTCCCGCTGAGGAGGGGTTTCCGTTCTCCTGTTTGGGGGAGGCGCGGCAGGCAGGAGGGGGCACGCTGAATGGGGAGGAAGTGCTGCCGGTAGAAGGAGGGCGGGTCTCGGCGGGCAGGGGGTCTCTGTCTGTGGGGCGCAGAGCAGATGGCAGCAGCGGGAGGGCCAGCGGGAAGCTGGTCATGTAGAATATTCTGCCAATACGTCGTGCCACCTGAGGAAAGCAGCCACATGCCAGTGTTATTTCTCACTGTACACCCAACAGGAAATGCACAAGGATGTACAGTAGCAGTGATACAAGATGATTGCTTTCATGTCTGTTTAGATTACTGAATGTAGAAATGTGATTACACATAAAGAAACAAAGACAAATTGGGTGGCCCTATTTATAGGTTATTGGGGCCGTGGGCAAGATCATGAAAGTGGACCCGCAGGTGTAAAAAATTACAAATACCTTCTGGCCAGAAGTTCTAATCTGCTCATTTATTAAAGACCATCTTGTGGGGCCCCCCAGGCACTGTATGCAATTACTGGGGAACCAAATTTGGAAACTCTACGTCAAGAGTGTGTAGACTCCTGATCCTGTTGGGCCACTTCAGTGCAAAGTTTAGATCCAACCTTATCCACCGCACCTGCCCAGATGTTTCTAAGTGATCCTGCAGACATTGATTAGCGTGTTCATGTGTGTTCAATTAAGGTTTAATTAATGCCCTATGGGAGGGATGGGCAACTCAGGTCCCCTGTTCTGCAGTTTTGCTCAAGCCCTGATCAAACCCACCTGTAATAAGACCTTGATTAGCTTGTTCATATGTGTTTGATTAGGGTTGGAGCTAAATTCTGCAGGACACTGAAGACAGTTGCCCACACTTTCTCTATGGTATATCTGCCCACTATTATTTCAACTTCTTGTCCTCATTACAGTCATTCTGGAGTGCTATTGTCCTGTAGAGTTTAGCTAATCCCTATTTACAGCTGCTACTCAATTTCTCAGGATTACTTGACAATTACAGACAGGTGTATTCAAGTAAGGTCTGCATGAAATTCTACAGGACAGTGGCCCTACTGGAGCAGGATTTGACAGCAGGTCTTTTCTTTACCTGAGAGCGGATCTTGAGGGCAGGCCCCAGTTTCAATCCCATGTTGTTGAGCAAGTGGTCTTCCGTCAGAAGTGGCAGAGTCTCGCCATCAATGGCCTGTTCTCTGAAGACCTGAAATAGATGACTTTGTTCATCAACATCATCTGAAGCTTTCACCAATTCACTCCACATGCACACAATTCATGTGACTGTCATTCCACAGGGAGGCTCATGCACACTCGGCATTTGCAGTGAAATGAGGTGCGCTGCAGTCGACGGTGGGGTTTTGGTGATGCGTTGTGCATGCGACAGACTGACATCCAGTGTGGTGAGATGTGTGAGACAGAGCTGTGAGTGAGAAAGATAAGAGCAGCGCAGAGCGGCCTTCTAACTTTAAGTACACTCTAGAAACATCTAAATCAAGCTATTCTGGTCTAATGTTCTTGTCTACAAATTGCAGCACATGATCTTCATTCTGTGCTGTATAGTATGTCTCCAGTAGCCCCTGTTAAACCCAGGGGGAGGAGAGGAGGCGTCCAACGCTCTGCTCCTGCTCTTGTCCTCACCTGTGTATACTCCCCACAGCCTGCTAGGCTGCTGATGAAGCTGCACACCTCCTCCACACTCCACTTGCTGATGTCCTCGGCTGCTCCCGCCTCTTCTCCGTCCACGAAAAGACCTCCCATGGCGCCTGCGGGCCCGCCGGGCCAAGAGGAAGCAGAAATC
The DNA here is from genome assembly GCF_018340385.1 of Cyprinus carpio. NCBI lineage: Eukaryota > Metazoa > Chordata > Actinopteri > Cypriniformes > Cyprinidae > Cyprinus > Cyprinus carpio. Next base: position 11,750,141 of record NC_056594.1, on the reverse strand, counting down.
ATTAGAGACAGAAGGACCCTGTCCTCTTACACGCACGCTTGCGCCTACACACCACTCTGTTATTGACCCTGCCTATTACAGAGTTTAGTAAAGGTCAGCAGCAGGGCCCCTTCCTGGGGGAGGTCTCTCAGCTGGAGCAGGTAATGTGTTTCAGATGGTCGAGGTTGCTTTGCACTCATTCAAGTTAGGTGGGGACCAACACTTCCGCTACTTGCCTTTAATGCTTCTTTGATGTTGATATCTAAAAGATATTGTTCAGGCTATTCTTTTCCATTCAACAAAAGTGGATGATGATCATGGCTGTCAAGCTCCAAAATGTACCAGTGAAAGTACCTGTTTGTGAAAGTAACTTTGAGTAACAACCCCAACTATATGTTCCTGACTTCTTTTATGGTACTTCATAGTATTTTTTTTCTTTATAGAGCCTGACAGCTATGAATGCCATACATTTATAGGGACAAGAAAAATGTTATGGTAAATAATTCATTTTGTCAGTAAACAAGGACATAATTTTAGTTTTTGGGTGAACTGTTTTTTTAAGAAGTTGTGTTTGTGTGCATAGCTGTCTTGTTTGCTTTCTGTCTCATCCTATCAGTGGTACGATGAGACTTGTATGTTGGTATACTGGTGCATTTTTGTGTGTGAGCCAAAATCTTTTCTATGGTGCATGTTTAGTATTGCTCGAACGCCTGAGGAAGGTTAGTTCAGCCTCTCTCTGAGCTGGTCACTTCCTCATTAGGAGCCTCATTTTCCATTAAAACTTGCTCTGGGCTTGCTTGCACTCTGGGCTCAATTTCTCAGTTTGTCTAACTGTCTCGCTCACTCTTTCTGTCTCTCTGAGGACAAGGAATACTATTTGAACTCCAGATTTTACAGATTGTTAAAGTTGAGGAGCAGGCATATGGTGTCACTAACACTAGTGCTGTGTATGTTTGTTTTAAATAAGGAGTGCATTGGGTGAGTTGCTGAACTGGAATTGGGGGAGTTTTGAATATGAAAATTGTCTCTAAATGTCTAAAATACAGTATCTCTCATTGGATGTGACTGGATTTTGTAATATGGATTGTAAACAGCTGAAAACTCACCAGTGTGAAAGTAAGGGCTGGTGTATGGGAAGGTGAAGGGCAGTGTTTGTCCAGGCAAGGTGGGTAAGGGTGGGATTCCTGGTGGCAGGTATTTGACCTCACTCTTGCTCAGTCCTGATGTGAAGAGGTGGTGGGTTGGTGACTCTTGGCCAATGGAGCTACAAGGAGCACTGAGCCTTCCTGACCCCTCCCCCAGCTCTTTCACTGCTTCACTAGACTTGGTCACATCCTTGCCTTGGCACACCTCTGAAGCGAGACCATGTCCGTCAACTTTGGAAAGCCTCTCAGGCCTGTCTTCCCCAACCTCTGTATCATTCTCAAAGTCTTTCATGTCTTCATCTTGTCCCTCTGTTTCTCCGTCCCGTGCACAGCCCTCCCCGAGCATCTCTTTAGTCTCAGATGAACCCCCTTGTTGGTCCCCTCTGAGTGGTCCTCCTTTCCTCAAGCTCTTCCTGTTGCTAAGGTCTTTAGAGGAAGTGCCTGCTGCTGGCCCCTGGTGGTTGAGGGAGAGTAATGGGGTGTTGTTGTGCCGCAAAACCAGCATGGCGTTTCGGCGATTGAGCTCTTCTCGGAGTGGGTGGCCCTCTGGGATTTCTTGCAGGCTGCGCAAGGCAGGGTGTTCTGCAGGGAGCCCAGGATGCAGGCCCAGTGGGTCCGCCAGCAGTCGCTGCCTGTGGAGGTTCTCTAGCTCCTTGTGTCTCAACAGTTCAGCAGACATTTCCAACCTGGTGGAACAAGCCACGATCAGAGAGACGCGCTGCAGCTCTGAAATAAACATTTCCTGAGGAAAGCTTGCAACTATTATATAATAATATGAAATTCCAGACAGTATTTGTGTGCACCATCAATTAACTCTTATCTTTTGCTACAGTAAAAGCAGTTGCTCAAACATCAATTTTAATAAGAGTCTGAGACACATTTCTCTGTGCAGCTCTACAACATTACCTAGCAAGGTTCTGTTTACGAAGAATCTCCTGTTGACGGGCGAACATCTCTGCCTGAGCAGGCTGCAGGAAACCATAACCTACAAGACAATGGCAAAATAAGAAAAACATCTATCTCTGTACAATATACATCACAGATTATACACAATATTCAACATAGTGATCAATACATTTGCTCCAAATAAATGATGCTAAACCTTTTTGCTTTGAGCCATTTTTGCAGTTACTTTTAAAGGGGTAGTTCATTGCGATTTCACTTTTTTAATGTTAGTTAGTATGTAATGTTGCTGTTCGAGCATAAACAATATCTGCAAAGTTACGAAGCTGAAAGTTCAATGCAAACAGAGATATATCGTCTTTTAAAATTCTGGCATTTTAATGCCTACAAAAATGGCTGGTGTTACTTGTTGGTTTCTTGGTTTGTCAGACATAGATAAAAAAGCTTAAATCTTGCAATTAAGTGAGCAAAGGGGGCAAGGCCATGCTGCGCTGCTTTAGAGAAGAGGAAGAGAAAACTAGAGGTGCATGTAAAAATCTGTTCATATATGAATCACGATTCTGTCTTCTAACGATTCTAATGGATTCACAAGTTTCAAAATCTATGTTCTAAAGCAGTAGATCTTAATACTCTGCACACGCTCTGCATTTCTCAGAGAAGGGACAGCAGTGTGGAATAAAGGTAAATTATGTGAAAAATAATGTTTTTAAAAAAAAAAAAAAAGAAACATGCATTAACACATGTTAGACTGCACCCCATAAACACAATCAAGCCTAGAAAAAAAACACTGAACCACCCCTTTAACCAACTGGTCTCAAGGTCATTTTTAGTGGATAAACAAAGTCAGCTCTTCTCAAGTTCACACAGGTATAGTTCATGACATTTGACTATGGACATGTTACACTAAAGTTTGACCACCAGAATTTGTCTCAATACTTTTGCTTTAATGTTGATCAATATCTATTTCTGTATAAATGCAAACCTAACATACATCTATTTTTTTTTTTTTTTTAGTTTTTTTTTTTTTTGAAAAGTTGTGCTATATTCATTTAAATGCTTTTGTATGACACAGTATTTTATATTTTGTTACATAATTATATTTTTAAGTGTGTGTAAATTATGTTTGGGGCTACTTTAAATGTGCGATATATATAAATATAAACAGATTTATCAGACACCTTTCTTGAATGTGTTTATGGGTGGAAAACAACCCATAACACATGAAAGAAACTCCCAGGTTAAATGAGTTAATGTGAGTGTGTGTTACATCTGGCAGAGCTAGCTCACCTGGGGCTTGGCAGAGGGCAGAAGGCATGCCCAGGAACGGGGGACGCAGGTGAGGCCCCAGAGCAATGTGAGGAGCATTCTGTGGGGACAGCAATGGAGGAGGGTGCGACATGTCTCTGTGTACACAAACAAAAAACACACCATCATTAACCAACTGCTACTGTTTTTCTACTAGTCTCCATCGCACATGATTAGCACTGCAACAGTATTGGTACCTTTAGCAACCTGCTTAAAGTCATCTTGAAACAGTGTTTACAACCCATTTGATTTTTTATTACAAAGTGAAACAAAAATGTATGAAATAAAGATTTAGATTGCAAAGATCTTTTTTTTTTTTCTTTGGAATAACGTACACACATGAATCACTCACAATAAGACAAAGAACATGTGTTAAGTACATGTAAGTAAACACGGTCATGTCATGTTGACTTTAGTAAATTGTTACTTACATGCACTTTCTTGATGTGTGTTGTTATGGTAATGATACAGGTTTTTTTTTAACACTTTGGTAAAACTGTGTGGTGGTATGCAGGTTCTTTACCATAACACTGTACATCTGTACCAGACTGTTAATGATACAGATTTTCAACAGTCTGTTTTGGCTGTGTTGTGTTATGCTAACAATACAGATTTCTTACAGTTTAATATGGCTATGTGACGTTATGGTAATGATTTTTTTTTTTTAAGTTTTTTTAAGGAGTGTGGTACACAGTTATGCAACATTGTGGTAATGAACAGATTGCCAACAATATGTTACTGCAATGTGGAGGTATACTAACAATACAGGTTTCAAAGTCACAATATGGCTGTGTGGTGTAATGCGTTTTCTCCCATCAGTTATTTTTATCACTCCATCCAGTGCATGCAAGCCACCGTAGCCCCTCATCAGTCCTGTCATGCTGCGAAATAGCGGCACTGTTTGTATCCTTGCCCCCCCACCACCACCACAACCTCCATCATCTCCTCGCTCTTGTTCCCTCCCTCTTGCTCTGCCACGCTCTGCGGCCCTGCCACTCTGGTAATGAGGCCTGAATGCACAATAAGAGCATGTCATACTCCGACAGCTGGGGCGGCCCCCCAGCCTCGCCCGGGCTACAGGCTGAAGCACCCACTAATTAACACAGTTCTTCCTCTTCCAGCCCAACACACACACGCATACATCCCCCTCCTCTTCTTGTCTCTCCCGTCTCTATTCAGCCAATAAAAAGGTGGCGTGTCGCGTAGCCTCAATTATGTTTTTCTCCTTTTGTAGAGGTGGAGAACACAGGCTGTTCATACACAATACAGCGGCCGCCTTTATTGAGCCCTGGCGGGGGAGAAGGAAAATGAGAGGAGGGGTAAGGAGAGAAAAGGAAGGAGAGGAAAAATATGAAGAAGTGTACTATGACTGCTAGTGGTGAGGTGTTGAAATCCAGGCAGATCCTGCAGTGTCTTTTTAAAGCTTTTGACTGTCCCTCTGCCAAAGCAATCCCCTCCATTTACAGCACACATGCATAAATATAAATGAAACCCAATGTGCCTAAAGCAAGTGAAAGAACAGCGCGGTTGCTTTGTACTTGTGACTGAGCAACGCTTGCTCCAGGGGGAGAAAGACAGAGCAACGCAGCACGACACAAACACGTAAACAACCAAATAGAAGAGACGGGAAAAAAAACATCTAAAATGAGGAGAGAAGCCACATTTTGCTGTGCTCTACTTATGTTTTACGTCATTTCATAGCTAAATAACCCTTCTGTGTCTTCCTAGAGCAAAAAAAAATAAGAAATCTAAAAAACAGAGGGAGACATGGAAAAAGTGTGTGGTGTGTGTATGTGTGTGTGTGTGTGTGTACGGAGGGCTGGAGGAAGGTGTGGAGAGACACAAAGGGGGGAAATAATCGATCGATTGGGCGGCTGTTGAAATGTTAATGCTAATCGTATAACCGCTTTCCGCCGGTGCCTCGCACTTCTGTGGCAGCTCCAATTAATCTGGAAGAAGGCAGCGCGTGACCTTGGGGCCGGGAGTCGGGCCGGCAGCCCAGCCATGCTTATGTAATTACACTGTGAAGTGTGTAATCACCTGGCCTAATCCCTCAGGCCTCACAATTAGCCCGGGCGGCGCTGGCCAGGCCTGCCAAACTCTGCGCGGCCCACAGATGAATAACGGTCAATTAAAGCTGCATGACTGGGGCCGCGAGGCGTCCGCTCGATAGTAATTAGCTGTAATCATGGGGAGACGTGCCCGGCAGACGTGCTTCTCCTTTTATAGGAAGCAATTTTGGAATGAGGCAAGCATTAACCGTTTCACTCTGGGTCTTTGGCCCAGAGAAAAAGAAAAATGGGGTAGAGGGAAAGGAAGAAAGATATGGTGGATAGCAGGGACTATGATTATGCTTTAATGTGTATTTGTATTTTTAATTTTAATATTGTAAATTTAAATTTGCAGTGTGTGACTAGAGGCACAAGATGAAGTTAGGAAATGTTTCCAAACAGGTTTTCTAAACTGCTTTTTGTTTAACAGTTCTCTGCTCAATAAAGGGATAGAATTCACTGATAGAATTGACATGATACTGATATTTTAAAAAATGTCTCTGTGTTAGTACCCCATTTACTTTCACTGTATGAACAAAACAACTGAAACATTCCTCATAATATCTTCTTTTGTGTTTGACAGATTAAAAACAATCATACAGATTTGAAACACATGAAGTGAATGATGACTGTATTTTCAATTTTGGGTGAACAATCCCCAAAGTAAAGACAGAGGGAAGTATTTTAACATTAACAGAAACTGCATAAGGCAGCTTTAAAAATTTTAAATTTATTTCCAGCACACGGACTGCTTCTCAGTTTACTGGCTTAATTACCTCTACATCTTTTGAGAACTGCCTCCGTTCCTCCACCCTGCCCCATCTCTCCTTTTCTATCTGTCGATCTCTCTCTAGCTCTCTCGCAACCTAGCTGGCGGTAGGGCAAGTAGACGCCACTTGTGTTCGCTCATGTGTGACGACCTGTCAGAGTGGCAGCGGCGTCGCTCCCTGCCTGAAAGCAACGGCTGTGTGGAGTGTTGTGCATATGTGTGTGTGTATTTGTGTGTGTGTGTGTAAAGGCATAGGCAGAGCACCAAACTGGCCAGAAGAGAAAAAGAGAGAGAGAGAAAAGTAGAGCGGAGCTGACAGGATGGCCCTTAATGAGAGGAGCACGGGGGATTAGCCGCTCGCCACACCGTGCCCGCCTCGCCTTGACTCGAGGCGGGAACACATTTGCACAGGAAGCACATTAAAATGCATAAGGCTCTTGCTCACCCACCGCCCCCCACCCCAGACCACTGTCTGTTGCTTGTGCTGCCCCACATGCCAAACACATTAGGATTTGCCTTGCAGATTCCCTAAATGCAATCTGCCATTTAAACCCAGACAAATGGCTGGCCGTGGCTGCAGGACTATTGATCTTGGTAAAGATTTGTTTTTAACAATAGCCACTAATGGGCGTCAGATAATCAATTATGGAGAGTCGATAGAAAGGTGAGCTTGAGGAATGGCTTCCGGCTCACCGTTTTAGCCTGGCGGACTGACTCTGTCGATGCTTTAGAGGGTTTGCAATGTCACACAGTCTGTGCTAAAGCTTATAGCCCACCCAAACATCCAGGTCATATATACATACATGTATGTATGTATATATATATATATATATATATATATATATATATATACACATACATATATATATGTCTGTATATTGATATATACAGTATTATATATTTTCCTTAATACATACATATCCACTGTCTGCACTGAAGCTTTAAAGCTTCATAAAGGACATAAAAGGACCAAAGTATCCAAAAGTGTTTCTGTGAACCAATTTTTTAAACCAAATTGATTCATGTAAAAGATCCAACTCAAATGAGTGATTAGTTCACAAATTGCTACTTTTCCCATTAACTCTTAAAAACATTTCCAGCGGACAAGTCACATAGACCACTTATAATGGCATATTTTTTTTTAGCATTTTTGAAGTTTGAAATATTTGTTCCCTGCTTGTTGTAATTGAATGGTAAAGAAAACCGAACAAAGAAGGTAACGGTAAAGGTGAAAGCTTGACAGGTTTGTAACAACATCAGGGTGCATAAACAATGTCAGAATTGAGTTATTTAACCCACAAACGTGCATTGCAGAAGTATTACAATTTTCTAAGATTAAACTAAGCAGGTAAACAATGGGTTAAAGAACAAATGAACAAAAAAATGAACGTGCAGAAGAAAAACACTTTCCTCCCTCCCTCTTTTCACCCTCAACCTAGGAAGTGTGCAGGCCTCGTTAACATCAGCGGTCCTGTGTGGCTAATTACCGTGAGCTGGCGGAGCTGCGTCGGCTGGCTGGTCAAAGCTGCACGCTGAGCTCCTGACATGATGCTGCGCTGGGCCAGGAACCGAATAGAGTTCCCCCACCCACGCTGGGCGACCCCTCCCAATTCACTTCCTCCCTACCGCCTCGCTGGCCCATTATCGATCCTCCAGCTTCCCGCGCCACATAAATAATCGACAAGCAATTACCTGCCTACTCCCGCTGCCCGGGCTTTGTTTGGAGGCGGAGGGGAGCGCCGCAAGCACAGTGGCCATGCTGAGATGAGGAGAGAGGGAGGAGGAGAGAGATACGGGGGGACAAAACTTGCAGGGAGGGAGAACGGCGTGTGTTGTCCTAGCGACCCATTTGGTCCTAAGCCCTATAAATGCCTCCTGAACAGGGTTGTGAAGAGGTCATACGCAGAGATCACACCCACTTGCATATCCCATTAAGTGGATTTTCTATTCTTTCCGTGGCCAACTTCCATTTTTCCCTTCCTTTTCCCTCTTTCGTTACTTTGGTGCATAATTCAGTTTTTCCCTCTTTTCTCTTCGGCAGGCAGTCACCCACTCCAACGTGCATGCAGTATTTAGTAGAGTCGGATGTTGGCTTCATTATTAATGTAAAATATTCATGTTATTTTAAAGCTTAGCATTTTTTCCTGTATCCGTGGTCTTAAAGTATGCCTCAGAGGTTTCCATTCAGCAGAAGGGCATTTATCAACCAAACGTATGCACACACACATACGCACTTACATCTCATACACTTTTACACTACAATTTAGAGTCAAGAAAGTTTTCAGCCACTGTCCAAGTGATCTCTTCTGTGTAAATCTAAGTTTTCCTTAAACGAGCTGACAGCGTAACAAGTTACAAGGGATAGAATATTTAGTCGGTCACTTGGTCCCTCTTTCTGGATCGCACTAGGTAGAGCCATCTACTGTGAAATCTCATTGGCCCAAAATCTTTTGCCACATCATTTTACAGTAAACATCAAATATCTTCTTTTTTAGATGCTCATCGTCACTAAAACATGTTGTCATGTCTGGTTAGGACTCCATGTTGGGTTGTAATATGTAAGCGCAAAAGGAGGAGAGACTAATGTGACAGACTGAACATTTAGTTTACAATCTTGACATTTTAGCTCAAAAGCATGCAAAAGAGAGATTCCAGAGAATATGATATTGTGCGTGTGGATTACCGCTCAGGGAAGTGTGCGTCTCTGTGTTGGGGAAGGCCCTGCTTACGCCGCTGACTGGAGGAGCTGCCTGCAGTGGGGACGTGGGCTTCCATTCCTCCCGAGTTTCTAACGGCAGCCATGGCTTCCTGACGCACACGCAGCAGCTCTGTGAATGGAAGGAACAGACCAGTTAAATTGAGATTCTCGTCCGGTCTGTGTTTTCAGCGCCAAATCCGTCAGTCTAGCTTTGAACCAACACTGTAAGATTCAGTCCAAGAGTCCCAGAGCAGGATATGTTAACCGCCACACAGGCAAGACTTCACACTCCACCTCAAATATGAATCTTTATGACCTGTTAAAGAAAAACCAAGCTCATCTATTTCAGAGTTACTTCTCCACAGTTCAACATGAACCTCCCAATTAAGGGGACATATATGAGTGTAAATGCAGGTGAAACATATTGTTTATTGACAAATATAAGATATTTCATTAAAATAGACTCATTTTGAGGTATCCTTCATGTTCGTAGCATAAAACAGTGCAGGATGTGCTTAAATGTAAAAGGCAATAAAATAAAACTAAGCTAGTAAATATATGAATATATATTAACTATATATGGCTTTAAATGAATAATTATGACTTAAGCTGTTTGAGATGACATGGAGCCGCTGGTCTCCCTCCTGAATCAATGATGTAAGACCAGCCCAGACCATCTCCCAACATTACCAAACTAACAGGGTCACAACAGGAAGCATACACTAATGAAAGGGTGTTAAATAGAAAATCCATCCTGAATGCCTCCCTCTCTTCCTCTCCCTCCCTCTCATTTCTCGCTCCCTCTCTCCTCTGGCCCTTTTTTAATTAGACGGTTCCCTTGGGAGCTGGCGGCCATTTCCGAGGCTGGCGTGTGGGCCTGAGTGATCGGGTCAGAGGCACCGCGACAGATATTAATGTGCACTGGCCCGCTGTATTGATCTGTTTATTGCACTGCCCTGCGGGGGCCCGGACTGACAGCGGACAAACCTCTAACAGCCCGTGAGAGGGAATAAAAGAGACTGAAAAAAAAAGGAAGAAGGAAAGGCACAACGGAAAAGCAGCAATGCTTGTCATTTGGTCACACGCTAATTCCAGATGACCAAAAAAATGAGCAGTCTGTCCACACACATTATAACCTGCTGGAAAAATGTGGCTGAAGCTTGTAGATGGCTGCATCCGAAACGGCATACTTTTTTACTATATAGCAGGTGAAAAACAGTATGTCCAAATTCACAGCATTCATAAAACAACGAGCAAAAACCACAGAATTACCTACTTTTTGCTGCAAGATTCTGAAGTGTGCATCCAATAGACACTTTAGTATCCCATGAAGCCATAAGAAAGGATTTGTGAATAGCAGTGACACTGGTAGGTCATATGACAATAACAACATACTGCACACATTCTTACTAAATATAACACTTTTTTAATGGTCGCAAAGTAATTACTTATTTAAAAGAAATACTACTCATAGAGTATGCGATTTCAGACACAGTCGATGTGTTTTGGAAAATGGTAGCTGGTTTCTAGCATGTCACTGATACTCATAAACCCTAAACCATCTTGGTCAGGCAACAAAACTACTAATAACCAGCTGCTGCTGCTGCCATCATGTTCCAAAACACACCTATCGGCTTCCCAGCAGGGTAAAACAATCCCAAAATCCAGTAAAACTCAAAGCTGCTCTAAAGCCCTTTCCTCAGTTGCCCAGAGATGAATTATTCCCTTTAACCTGCAACAAAGTTAGCACAGGGTCACCTGGGGCTGCATGTACAAGCACACCACACATCCAAACAGTGACATTCTGACACCCATGCTGCCATCTCCCACCAACATTCACCCCGCGTCCTCTGTCACACTCCGAATTTGCATCATCTGAGTCAGTGTTACTGTGGAATCTTTAACAAGGGAGATCTGGTTTCCTCTGCACCACGTACACGCAGAGCTCCCGTGGTAAAGCATTGGCAGGTCTTTGAGAGCGTCTGTATGGCACAACAGGTCCACGTGTGCCAGGAGCAGCTGACAGACACAGTACTCATCGGGAATTCTTTAAGGGGGATTGGATGACAGATCCAAAAGCAACAGAGCAGCCCATGCCTTTTTCTCTTTTTCAAATTCACTCCCATTCAAGCACCTAGTTTTTTGAGGGGGCACCAGTGACAGTTCTGACTCACTTACATGAGCGTAGGACGTGTCAGTCTAGTGAAATTCAGTCTGTTTAGGTTCAAATCCTAACTATTTCACTAGAATATTTTCACTAGGCTTGGTTTATAACAACAATAATATTTTAAAAAAATAATAATATTGTAATAATTTTTACACAACAATAACACTATTAGTAGTAGTAGTAGTATATTTTTAGTCTGTAAGATTTTTTAATGTGAAGACATTAACAAAGCTTAATTTATTTGATATAAATAATAATAATAATAATAATAATAAAGTAATATTCTGAAAAATGATTCCAATTTAAAATAACTTTTCTATTTTTCTGTGTTCTATTTTAATATATTTTAAAATTCTATCTATTCCTGTGATGCAGAACAGAATTTTCACCAGCCATTAGTATTCAGTGCTGAATTTGGCACTCACAAAACATGTCTTATTAACATAAATGTCTTTACTGTAATTTCTTATCAATTTAATGTCCCCGGGCTGGATAAAAGTGTGCTTTTTTTTCAAATACAACTTACCCCAACTCTTGAATGGTAGTGCATGTGTATAAAAATGGTATACTATAAATATTAAAAGAAAGCTAGATATCATCAAGCTTAACTAGAGATATTTTACATTCAAAATCCAGCCAAAAATGCAAAGGGACATGGGCCCCACCAATCTGAATGGCCACTACATTTGAGTACCTATAGCAACCTCATCATAGCAAAAGCTAAAGGTGCACAACACCTTATAGCCCAGCCCCCCCAACTCCAAACGCACACACTTACACAAACCTATCCGCGTTTCCTTCACGGCCTTTCATTTCAGGGCCTTCAAACACATGAAAGGATGCTCTGCGGGGATCCAGGCGTGAAAGAACGAGGGAGGAAAGAAAGAGAGAATATAAAAGCAGAGCTGTGCGTGGAGAGTTCTGGGGGAGTGTGTGTGTCTGGGGGGGAATGGTCAGAAGGGCCTGGCCCCACTCTCTACCTATGTCAAGGGGTCTTTGGAGCATCTAATGGAGGATTGGCACTGGTCCAACTAGCTATTTATTATGGAGGTTGCTCCATTGGATGTTTTTGGATTGGGGGGGGAAACATCAACAGGACACATGACAACATCAGCTGGACAGGGGGCAACACCTGAAGCAACTAATTAAGGTCTTCAGGCTTACTAGCACTAAACTGTGGTTGGCTCGGGATCTCTGGGGACAGGGTAGGGGAAAATTAAGGCAGGTGTGTTTGATTAGGGTTGAAGCTAAACAATGCACTGGCTCGGGGACAGTCGATCGCCAGGAGCAGCCAGCGCTCTTGCTGGGCACGCCCCCTATGTCAAGGGGTCTTTGGAGCCTCTACTGTATAGAACCCAATAATGCATCAACACTTCCCAACACACTTCAGAGGCACACACGAGGGGTTGGGGTATAAAGACGGAGCCATAAGGAAGGTACAGAGATATATAGAAAGAAGGCATCTCAAAGGAGAGAGCAGGGAGATGGAGGCACGTGGAGGTAAAGAAGAGAGGAGAAAACACAGCTGGGGCCGATGCTTCCCTGGGCCAGAGAGGTTTCTCTGAAAACTCACTCCCGAAAAGCAGCTCTGTGTGAGCTATAGCGCTGAAGAACTCCCGAAAAGCAGCTCTGTGTGCAAAGGGTTTATTGAACAGCAGAAAACAACAAGAACATAAATTAAAAGCGACAAAAGGGGAAAAGCGAGTAAAAAATGAAGGAATGGGCAGGGAATGTTTGGGACAGACAGCCAGTCAGAACTAGCAAATTTGAAAAGTTAAACATTAGAAAAGTGTTGAATAAAAATAAAGTGAAACATGCAAAAGCTTAAAATTATGTAAAAAGTCATCATGTATTTACCCTTGCATCGTTACTTTGTAATAAAAAAGGAGAATTTTGAAGAAATTTACTGCAATAAATGGGGGGTTATTGCAGTCACAAAAAACATCAAAAAAGATGTAATAGTGATCCACACAACTTGTGCAATATAATCAAAGATTTTTGAAGTCATACAACAGATCTGATAAGAAATACACTGAAATGTGAGTTATTTACTGATAATCTTCTTATCAAGTGAGCTGTAAACATCTAGGACCAGATTGAGTCAATTAGTCAAAGCCAAGAATCGAATCAGTCCAATTTGTGAACTGAATTAACTGATTCATTAAAAAGGACTACTGATATGGTGCTTTTGCATCCTCTTTGAAGCTTTGAAAAAGATCCAACAGATCATTTCTGTCTTTCAGTACTTAAATGATAGTTGTAAGGTGCTTTCTGAAGCTTGAAAACATCAGTCTCTTTTGCACTGTAAATGCATGAAAAAGAATGACCAGTACAATGTCTCATTTGGTGTCATACAGATCTGAAATGACTAAACGATGACATTTTTGGATAAACGAATAACTTGAAAAGCACTTATGAAACATCATAGATAACAGTAGACCACTGGTTAAAGGTGAGAATAGGTATCTCACTCATCAAAGTCCTGGCAGCCAGGCATGTTGGCAGCAGTTGACTGGCACGGCCTTATCATAGGCTTATGAGCTCAGCGTGCAGGGGCAAGCCAGCACGCTCACATTCCTCAGGGAAGGAACAGCACCTTGGCCTGGTGAGTCTGTTTTCAATGGCAACCATTAAGAAACCATACACCTGACATTTTTCCAGAAATCTAGGGAAGGAACCGACAGTGACCCTGCAGATCACACGGCTGCTTTCTCTCGCTGGATTTCCCACAGATGGGTAAACGCCCTGCCTTTTCTTCGCAGATTCAGATTCCTTTCCACAAATAACCACACCTTTTTTAGGTGGTTGTGGTGGATGTGAGAAGTAGAGGTGGAGAGTAGAAGGAAGTTGAGCTGGGAAAGTGAAAGCGAGGAATGCATATGATGAGAGTAGATTTGACAGAATCAGGGAGAGATCTGTCTGTGAATTCGTCCGCAGCATGCCTTGGTGTGATGGTAGAAAAATAGAGAAACTATTAGGTGGAGGTGACAGGAGAGCGCAGCACCACTGTCATAAAATCCCAGACGCTAATTTCTTACAGATGTACGAGAGGGGCAATTAAATCCTTTATAGCATTTCCCCCCTTTGGATTTGCAAGCAGTAATTAAGAATCATTACTGATCAAATAAAATTTTAAGTCATACGCTCTCAGATTTAGCAAGAATGTGAGATTGATTAAATTTATGCTACCAAAAAAAAAGCCATAAATGCTGGATGCAATTAACAGTTTCTAAGAGAAAAATGTCAACAAGGCTCTAGAGCGCTGTTAAGATGTTTCCAAACAAATAAAAGAAAATAATGTTCACTAAATTTAGGTTTACAAATCTTACAAATCCGCATCCTTTAACCCTGGTACCTCGTCAGTGATCATAAATTTGAAAAGGCATAAGAAAAAAAAAAGAGCAAAGGAGCCATTTTCATGGTGTTGGTAATTTAGAGGGTTGGCTTGCAGCCAATCAAAGGGCCAAATCGATCCAGTCGACCTCAGGGCCCAATGGCAGTGTTATTTACTACTGTGTGTGGCAGTAGTCACAGATCACCCACTCTGACATCCTACCATTGGGTGGGCTGAGACCGCAAATAGAATTGTCAGTAATCTCCGCAGTCGAGCTCTAGCTGTTTGTGTGGTATCCAGGAATAAGACTACATGGGTAATTAGAGCGGATACAGAAACAAGCTCACACACACACACATACAGGTGACGCACACTCACCGTGGCTCGGGACGCCCATGTTGTTGGCCAGCTGGTACAGGCGCTGCTGCTGCTCCTCAAAAGAGCCATGCTCGTTCAGAGCTGACATCATGCGCCTGTAGTGCTCCTCGGGGGTCATGTGACTGCCCAGCTCCAGCGCAGGCGTGTGAGAGTTCTCTGTGGGACGAGAAGCAGCAAAATTCAATCAGCTGGTCCCAAAATGTGTGATCTTATGTGAGATGTTTGAGTCAAGGAGAAGCCTATGTGTGGTTCTCCTTGGTACGCTGGGCAGCAGTAACTCAAGCCAGCGCATGGGGAGAGACTCTTGGGGGAGAGATGGGGAGGAGGAAGAGAGGTGGAAGGGGGGATGTTTCACCCTCCTCATTGAAACCGGAGCTTGGCCCCGGGCAAGCGAACAGAAGCAGTGCGGCCCAGTGGAGGGGATGGGGGAGTGTGTTCTGCCAAGCGCCAGATAATCCACCCGAGAGGCTTCAGGTGTGTGTGTGTGTGTGAGTGTGCTCATGTGGATGATGTTTGAGATATTGTGAGTATGAACACTTGTGTTATATAGGTGTGTGTGTGAGTGAGAGATTTTAAGAATGTCTAGGTAATATATATATATTATATATATATATACGCAGTACATGTAACAAGGGCAGTACATGTGAGAGAGAGAGAGAGAGATACACTAGCATTAAAAAGGTTTGCATTAATTTGATCAAATATACAGCAAAAACAGAATATTGTGAAATATCCTTACAATTTAAAATAACTGTTTTTAGTTTGAATATATTTTAAATTGTTATTTATTCCTGTGATTGTAAAGCTAAAGATGGGTAAAAGCTGCTGAAAATTCAGTGCCACATGATCCTTCAGAAATCCTTCTTATATGCTAATTTGGTGGTCAAGAAACATGAATTATCTTTATCAGTGGTGAAAACATTTGTGCTGCTTAATATTTATTTGCGTGGAAACCTATATATAATATTTTTCAAAATTTTTTGATGAATAGAGAGCTCAAAATAACAGCTTATTATTTTACATTAGCATTATAAATATCTTTGTAACATTATAAAAGTCAAAGCAGGGCTTCCAAAATTTTTTGTAACTTTTTATTTTTCATTGGAGTTATTAATATATTTGTAAATTTATGGGAGTTATTGGGGGGGTTGGTATTTTATTTTACTATTTACAGATTATCTGCAGGATTTTTTAATTCAAATTTAAGGTTTTTTATGACCCTTTTTAAGACCTGCATAAATAAAATTCATGCCATATGAATTGGGGCAATGTCTGGTAACATTTATATATATATATATATATAACTAATTAATTAATTAATTTATTTACTAACTATCTATCTATCTATCTATCTATCTATCTATCTATCTATCAATTGCATTCCATCTGAATTATGCTTCCTTTCACACAAATTTGAATTACTACTGTACTTTCTGTTTCCTATCTCATTTCAAATTCAGGAAATTTTAAAGGCAATTTCAATTCAGTTTTGAATGACACACATTCCTGCTGCAGGAGACATGATGGTTTGGATCTGAGCTGTAAAGCTGCTTGTATTCCGGTCTGTGTTGGTGAACAGTGTGAAGTCCAGCCTTTGCAGTTTTTCAGGCTGCTTTTGTCATGAAAGGTAATGCCTGCTGTGTAAAGCTGCTTGTATTCCTGTATGTGTTGGTGAACATTTGTGTGTGTGTGTGTTTGTGTGTTTGTGTTTCTTTTGTTTTGTTTTTTGTTTGTTAGGTAACAGCAGCTGCTATGCTCTCAAACTACAAACATGTGCACACAAAGGCGCACACATTGCTATGTTGTTTGGGTGTGGTGATGGATCACAGACACGCAGACACAAGACATTAGATCAGTGGCATTCCAAAGCCATGCTAATCCACAGTGGGTGACCGACACAAGCCAACTGTAATTCACAATACTAAAACACACATAACACCCATTTATCATTCTCACTGCAGCAGCCGTGCTGAGTGGCTACACGGTGATGAGTGAGCAGATAATGCCTCAAAATACAACACTGTCCAAACACAAGGCATCTCAGACAACTGATTATTGGGTGTGGATGTGTTGCGACACATATATACAGATGTCACATACTAGATGCAGTTATGTGAATTTCTATTATTAGAATTTTATTTTAATTTAATTGAATCAACATTACTTTTTTGTATAGAGTTGCTTTAAATAGCATGTCTTATATATATAAGAGAATGAGTTATTTGTATGCCATACATGTGTACATACACAAAGCAACATTACTAAAATTTAATATGATTTTATATTTGATTATGGAAAGATACATTTCAAGTCCTTGGAAACTTTAAGAAACTTTGTATTAATGTATTAATGTATTATTAAGGTGTATTAAAGACCTCACCATGCAGACATATGGAAATGTCTTGCTAAAAACTTAGGGGGAAATATGAAATTTTGACAAAAATGACAATATGGCTATGAAGGTTTGCACCTCATATGAAGACTGGTCACCTTACTGGAATAAGGAACAGATCCAGATCACTGCCTGCTCAACTCTTCCTGCTAGATGCTTGATTATATTTGACTTGGTGTCACTGAGTCTGCCTGATGTTTCTGCTGCCTGCCTGTTGCACTGTTTCACCTCATTAGCTCAGCTGGCTGACAATACCCAGGAGCTTCACCGATTTGCATATTAGCTAAATATTAGCTTTAAATATGAGCATGAATTTAGTAATTTTTAGCTCACTTTTAGATAGAAATGTAAGACTTTTTTCTTCATTACAGCATAATTGTAAAAAAAAAAAAAGTGACACTACATGTACAAATGATATCCAAACATACAGAAACCTCAAACCGTGGGCTTATCATACAGACTCAAACACATATTCCTGAAAGGAAAAAGAAACCACAATTTTGTTTCCTACCATCAGGAGGAAGTCAAACATCACCCTTTCCTCACTGTTTCCCTCACTCATTTGCTTCTTTTCTCTCCAACAGGCAACTGCAAAATATATTAGATTAATCCTGATCTGTACTTCCTGCATTTGAGTCTTATTTTATACCTAGTGGAGAATGTGTGTTGTCAGTATATATGTGGAATATGCTATGCATATGTACCACCACAAAAAAGAGCAGAACATAGTCTTTGTCAACATTAGAGAGTCTCATTGACTTGAACACTATTAATGATTTTCAGCAATAAGTATGACAACTTCAGGCCAGATTCAGTTCAAGTCATCCTGTATGACAACTTCAAGTATAACAACTTTAAGATAGTCACCTCTACTAGATCTAGATCACCACTGCTTTGACACTGTGACCACAGTATGCTCTTTTAGCAGCTCTAGCTGAAGGTGAGTGTGTTTGGTTAACGACCATGTGTCCCGAGTCTAAGTGATCCAGCACACATTCATGCATAACAGCGAATCAAGCTTTAGCAGCACTCTCACTTTATTGATTTTCAATTCCTACAACAACCCCTATACACCAAAAAAAGTGATCAAGCATTGTTGAGTTTTTTTAGTGTGGAGCTGTGTTAGTGAGAAGGGAAGAAAATTATGTAGAAAAGAGAAAGAATCGTCTAGATTTTGCTATTTTGCTTTTTTCAATAATTCTAATTTAGGAAATAATATACATTATTATTATTTTATATTCTTAATTAACATTAATATGGAATATTGTGCATTATTTCTAAGTCACTATTTAATTTTTTTCACTATTTAAAAGTAAATTAGTAATACTGATCATGTGACACTGTAGAGATGGTCATTTTTCAATTTACAATTAAGTTTTCACTCAACTTTTCACATCTGAACCGTCTGCATAAATGTAAACATGAATTAGCAATGCTGTGTTCTCTGCAAATAGTGTGTGAAAAGGTTAACAGGAGTGGGGAGGTCATGTCTGTCTTCCACTAAGCGTTGTTCTCTCCTCCCTCCTCTTACTATCTGTCCACGCCTTCCCTCCACTCTCGCTCAATCTCGCTCCATCTATTCCCACCTACTCCATCTTACGCGCTAAGGTTAAACAGCTCTGATTGAAGCACATCATCTTCAGCACACTTACGCACATGCACGAGAGGGGCCCTTACCTTTAGGTGACACGCTGCGGGACTTCTTGCTGTCAGATGGGCACTCGCTGCTGCTGTTGGGGGAGTAGGCTCTCCTCTTGCCTAGAATGTCATCTGTTGAAAAAAAAAAGAGAGAAATAGGTTAGAAAGGATCAGATGCGGTCACATGACCCCTAAACCCCTCGGCATGCAGCCCACCGCCTGACTCTATACCTGCATACATGATGGAGCTGTGAGTGCGACTAAAGACTTGAAGAGATGAGAGGGCCTTGCGCCAGCGTGAATGACAGATCTGGTTCTTACTCAGCCATGTGCAGAAACGAGAGATTCTTTTGCCTGATCGCTCTCTCGTGCGCTCTCTCTCTCTCTCTGTGTTTCTCCTATCTCGAACAAACACGCTCTCTCTCTTTTGCACTCACCGTCACGCTACCGTCGTTTCTTGTCTTGACTATCTATGTATTTCTCTATCTGTGCATACAAACGATCCTGGTCTTCACACCAGACTAATACGGAGTAAAATTTTCAAAAATGACAAGATGAGCGAGAAAAAAATGGGAAAAAAAGTAAGCGGTCTTGCCTATGTCTTCTATCAAACTCCAGTTGTCGTGCTATTACGCCTTTTAGCTTTTTTCACTCACTCTCACTCTCTATTTTCAGTGAAAACAGAGCTCACACCTTTTTGCTAATCTCTTCCTTCCTTTCTTTCACTCTTCTTCTCCCTCCCCCTTTTCTCTTTATCTCTTTCTCTCTCTCTCTCTCTCTAGAAAAGTGGAGGCTGTCTGCACTAGCCTAATGCAGCGCTCTAGTGAGCCGCTGGTGTCTAGTGTACGATTACAGCACCCTCCTCCCCCCAAACACATCTCAAATCAATATCCTGCTAATCACGCTGGGAGGGGTGCTGCTGAGAGCATGGTGGTGCATGCATGCAGGAAGGAAGAGACCGTTTGTCATTGCACTCTCCTCTCCCTCTCTCACTCTCTCTGCCCTCATGCACCACATGAAGTAAAAAAGTCAAAGCCACAGAGTTATGCTCTTCCTTTTGTCTTTTGTTGCTGTCTGATTCAGCTGTCTGATTTTGTTGTTATCTAAATGGACCATGCAATAAACTGAGAGGAAACGGATTATACATGTTTCTTGCATTTGAACTTTTATTGTATTTATTGTGTTTTATTGTCTATGGATATCATAAAAAGTTATTTTTAAAACATTTATGGTGCCCTGGGGGTGCATCGTTTTAAAGACCTCATAACATCATTCAACAAGCTCAGAGCTCTTTCTTATGATTGAAGGAAATTTGGGTGCAAAATAGGGACATATTGCTCTGTTTCTTTCCAGTTGGTTGCAGGTGGTATAGAGTCCAAAGCTGTGTTACAAAAGTAAAAAACCCATTCATTTACACTATAGGGGAATAACGATAATTTCTAAACTTACAAAGGCAGATCTACTTTGAGTTATGAGGTTGTTAATCAATGGTATATGCTTTTGTTAAAGCTCTCAGTCTGCATTATTTCAACTTGATTTTTAAATAATCATGTGTAACAATGGAATTCCTGATGAAAAACTATATTACCCATAATTCTGCAAGACATCTCCACCAGTCTGAGAATCGAAACAACTGTGTCAACAGAACTCTTTAGCACCTACCCACTCCCATTAAGCACCACGAATGACATAAGAGTCACTCTCAAACTACTTTAATATTTGAGTGCATATCATATGAATATTTTGCAGTAAACATAAAATTTGTTGTTTTTATACAAATATAATTCACTGTATTGTTCAAATCAATGGTTTTCATATTTACCTGACATTTTTCATTTGATAGTCATTCACAATGCTTCATGGGAATTTAAGTCTAAGTTAATGAGTGCACTTGCATATAGATTAGGCTCACAGTTAACACATATGAACTAGAAAGTTGCAAAACTCTCATTTTGATTTCACAAGGTCTTTAAAGGAAGCCATTACTCCAGATGACCCTTATGTGTAAGCCATGAATAAAGCTCTACACATCAAAGAAGAGTGAAGGGGAAGATTCTTGCATGGCACAAAACCGAGAGAGGCTGCACCTCTGTATATGTCCAACACAAAAGTACAAACTACTCTCTCACACCCCTGCCTCTCGACACCAAGCACATTGCTCGTCCATCTCTCTGATAAGAGTGATAGAAAGAGACACAGAGAGAGAAAGAAAAGCAAGCCTGTGCTTGAAAGGGCTTTTGGAGTGGCAGAGCTCAGTCTGGGATTCTTTGTGGGGAGCGAGCTTTACTAATGACGCTGTTTGATGTATTCTCATCAGGGGGGAAGGCTGGCTATCCCACTCCAAAGAGAAAAAGGGGCCTCTCTAATGGCCCCCATCTCCTCTCCTAACCTCTGCCCAAAGACAACAACAACACTCCCTCCGTCTGTCTCTCTTTCCACTTTTTCTCCCTTCATCGGCCTTTGAGGTGAACAATCTCCCTTGGCGTATTCAATTATTTTCCACTCTCTATCTCCACGTGGAACTGATACGATCGCTGCATAAGTGTAAAACTATAGCAATAGGCTGCTCCTGTCTATGCATTAGCCAAAAAAGCTCAAAAGCCTGTAAAGGATGTGCAAAAACTTCAGACAGCTGGTAAAGTTAGTTTAAAAGGTGTTAAATAATATAATACGAGTAAAAGGAATTGTTCACCCAAAAATTAAAATTCTTTCATCATTTACTCACCCTCAAGTTGTTCCAATCATGTATGACTTTCTTTCTTCTGTTGCACATGAAAGAATATATTTTTTAAAATATGGGTAATCAAACAGTTGATTGTCCTCTTTGACTTCCACAGTACACTATTCCATCAACTGTTTGGTTACAAACATTCTTCAAAATATCTTCTTTTATGTGCAACAGGACAAAGGATGAGTAAGTGATGACAAAATGTTCATTTTCAGATCTCTTCGAAAGGTGCATGAAGGTACCTTAGACGAAAAGGGTTGGGAAACACTTCTACATACCACGGTACCCTCTGGTTTCTGTTGCAGCTATGTTGAGCCGCTCTCTCTTCCTCTCTGTACGTCTCTGTTTGACCGTAATATCTCAGCAGTGTCTTTCCCACAGGGCTCAGCCACCCTAGTGCTGCTATCTCCAGCCCAGCCTGCTCTCCAACCTCCATCGCGTCTTATCAGGCAAGCTCCTGCCTGCAAACACTCCCAAAGCCCTGGGCTGAGTCCAGTTCCTCTCCATCTCAACCTCCATCTCCATCTCTTCAAAATCAATGGTCCTGAACTGTCACTCAGACATACAGCTCAAACTCACATAGCACTCTGTCCCCCGAATCAAACCCCCCGAGTGATTATACACAACCTTTAAAACCTTTAAATTCTCATGATGTGATTTGACAGCATGGGACAGAGTGATTTGCAGGAAGAAATGCTTTCGTAAGCGAGAGGGGGAAAAGTTTTGGAGCAGGGCAACATGCCCGTGGCGTCGGCACAGGCGGAGAGGAAACCTGGCTCCTGACCGCACTCTCTGTCTGCTCTTAGCACTTTGGTCTCTAGCTGAAGTAATGCACTCAACAAAAGGAGAGAGTTTGGGACCGTTAGGAGGAAGCCGTTATTCTGCATGGAGGAGCTGGAGGCGGGAAGCGACACTGACTCACTCACAGATTCTTTTCTCCTTATAAACCTTCATGTGAACTGTCAACCCGCTTCTCTCCTGCTCCTATCCATTTATTTTTCTCTGTTTGCATGATTTTTTTTTATCTAAGTTTAGATTTAACACTTCAGGTATGTTTGTAATAGAATACTGCATACTTAGTTCACAGTGTGAAATTTACAATTCATACTACCATACTTGGTGCTTATTGCAGAGTATATGCTTTGCACTATCATAGAGTGTACAGTGCATATATAAAGTATATATATATATAGTATATACTTTGTACTTATATATTTTTTACCAAAATTTGGGGTAAAATGTCTTAACATTTGACAGTTCAAATTAAATAATGAGCCAAAAAAGCCAAACAATTTTAAGACAATATTGTTTACTAGAAATTGAAGGTCAAGCTGAGAGCACTGCATCCAATAATCGAGGATGTCTCAACATATTTTCTGTTGCTTATTGCAAATTTAGGCAAAAGAATGTTAGAATGTTTATCGCACATAGCCTTTGGCTGCATTTGGAATAGAACATTAGTACACTACTCAAAAGGCAGAAATGGCAAATAATATGCTAGTGTGCTATTTTCTGAATTAAACCTTAGTCTTTCATACAAACTTTTAAAGAGTAATTTTAGTATAAATATGCTATACACACCTTATATCTTTCTCTACCCTGAAACTAAGTGCTCATTCAAAAAATAAATGCAAAAAACAGCTTCAAAGAGCTTCAAAAATCCACAGCAGCAGCGAGAATACTGCACTCTCTCTGTCTTTCAGTGCACTCAAGGGAGAGGCAGGGTTTCAGCAGTGCCTGTCTGCCTCAGGGTCAGAGATTTTAAGGCAGAAAGCCTTTAATACCAATTAAATGTTGCTTCTTAAAGCTGTGATGCTCACATTTAACACCAAACAGAGAGGCTCGGAGCTGCCTCATGCTTCAGCCATGCTACCCAACTCACAGAACTCACGGTTGCCAGCACTGCCGCTCTTTAAACTCCAGGCTGTGCGGTGCAGGGGTGGGCCAAAACAAGGGCAGAACTTTAATAAAGGGTGGGGGGGTCTAGATGGATGGAGAAATAGCAAAACGACTAAATGAGTAGGTTTTCTCCTCCTTCTCCCTTTGCTCTTTCCATCTCTCTGGCTACTGACAAGTTGGACAGGCCACACTCCTTAATTCCCTTTTCTTATTCCCTTAATCTGTCATCTTTATCAGGCAGGGGAAGTGGCGGGCGTCGCTGCGGAGCCCCAACCTCCAATCAATCTCCACATTACAGCTGACAGAATGGTGCTAATAACTTATTGATCCCCCTGTTTGGGGGGCTCGGCCAGAACTGAAAGGATGGCATTGATTGGCTATGGGTGGGGGGGCAGCACGGCGCTTCCGCCAGCCCAGAGGGTTCAGGACCGCCCCCCTCTACTGCCGCTCCCCCACTGAGAGCCTTAGGGGAGAGACAGACAGAGAGAGAGAGACAGAAAATGAGGGAGGGAAACAAGCAGGAAAAAAAAGAGAGATCAAAATCATAGGAAAAAGAACGAGAAAACAACAGAACAAGGCAAAAAAAATGCAGCAATTGAGGGAAAAATAAAGACAGGGAGACAAAAGGTGGTTGAGGAAAATGCAGGAAGATGCAAGAAATGCAGGCTTTCCTGAATCGTGAGAGAATCAACAGAAATAGAAAAGGGTGAAAAAACATAATTTCTGCATGACAACCAATGTGTCAACAGTGGAGATTTTGTTTATATTATGGTACATATATTTGGATGGATTTAATTCCAGACAGCTTTATTTTACATACAATAGTAATGAAATAACAGATAAATGAAAAAAAAAAAAAACTTAATTAAGAAAAAAAAATGATGTTATGCACTAAACTCCAGAAACTTGTTTTCATTTGATGAGCAACATGTGACTTTTTTTTTTAACTGATGTTGAATTGATTTAACACATTACCACAACAATCAAAATTTAGAGGTGAAAATTTCATTTTGATAAAATTAGTCTTCCTGTTTTTTTGTTATTTTTAACACAAGAGTTACATAATGTGAAGATGTTTTTGCCCTGATGTCACATTTATTCATTTGTTATGAATAATCTTATCTTTTTTGGCTTGCATCCATCACATTCATAAAATGTTAGAATATTATTATTATTTAAAGTAACTGTTTTCTGTTTTTATATATTTTTAAATGTCATTTATTTCTGCGATGGCTGAATTTTCAGAATTTCAATGTTGAATCAATGTTGAAAACAGTTGTGCTGCTTAACATTTTTGTGTAAACAGTGATATATTTTTATAGGATTCTTTGATAAATAGAAAATTAAAAAAATAAAAACAGCATTTATTTAGAACAGAAACCTTTAACAATATAAACATCAATGATTTCAATGTGTAATCATTAAAATAAAAGTATTAATTTCTTAATAAACAGTAAAAATATCTTTCTTATTCCAACTTTTGAAATAATTTAATAATCTTTTGAAACAACACCGATTCCATAGAAATACTGAGCAGCAGTAACTGTTTAGCATGAATAATTTTCACCATTAATAAGAAACGTTTCTTCAGCACCAAATCAGCATAATAGAATGATGAAGGACCATGTGACTCTGAAGATTTAGGTCTTTTTATAAAATATATTTTTTTATGCATTTGGTAGACTGTTGTATCCAAACGATTTACAGTTCATTAGGCTCTGGCCCACCCATAGATATAATGATGGTCATGCACAGGACAAGTAGACTTGTGGGGGAAAAAAACAAACATCACTGACTGGCAGATGCTGTGTCTTGAGAGAGAAAATGTAGATTATAACATACAAATTCAGGGACTCTATGCCTATTTGCTGGTCCAGATACAGCAGCCTCACGCAGACGCTCCTGTCTGACTTTATGAAAGCACGTGAGCGGCAGGGAGGGAGGGAAAAACAGCAAAAACACCTTATATGCCTATTAAGAGTCTCTGGTCTGACCGCAAAGCCACGTTTAGGAGTCTATACTGAGAGCCAGACGAGCTGCCGGCGCCCTGCCCTCCCCCCCATCCCTCACTGGGGCCAGCAGGCCGGCCGGCCGGACAGAGGGAGGGAGGGGGGTTGAGGAAGGGGGAGCAGGAGCCGCCTCTCCTCCGTCGCTGACTGGCTGCGGCTGACGCCTGGGTCAGCTCTCATGTCTGTCCCTCAGATTTAATTAACGGGCCTCTCCGGTGCAAAGCAACCCCAGCGCGGCAGTCGGCTTCCTCTTTCTCCGCCTGTCTCGCGACTCCACACTGCAGTCCACCTTTGATACCATATGACGCTCTGCTCATTCATTTGTTCTGCACTTTTCCAACCTTTTCTTCTCTCTCTTGCTCAACCACATACACACAGAAGAAGTCAGACTTGAAAGGAAGTAAAAGAGACTGTGTGACGGAACAAAAAAAAAGCTGTTGGAGTCTTGCAGCTGAACATGGAAAAATGAACACTTGCGTCTGCTTTGATTTAAGCTTATGTAAGGTCAACCTTAAACATACTGCTACATCCAACATGCTTTATTTTGCAATGTCATGTGGACAAATGTGAAATTTTATAAATGTGTCTCACTCTGATCATGCGAAAAACACACTTCCACTTGGGCCTGTTCTATCCATTCGACCCCTAACCTGGCCCGGGGACGGAGGCTCTCTAATTTCACTGGCAGACAGAATTAGACGCTGCGTGATCGGATTGGACTTGTTTACAGACATGAGCCTAGCTGCTTACAGCACCCGTTAAACCTCTTTTAAACACTCAAACTGACAGATTTTGGTCATCAGCTGTGCTGCAGGTGGCTTCCGCTCTTATTCCTTTGTGTCTTCTCCAATTAAGATGACGATTAATTGAGCATCATCCATTCTGGCAATGGGAAATTGTACTGGTCTGGTTTTGAATTTGAACCCAACCCTTAGATCTCTAGTCTGGTATAAACCTAGTGCCCAGTAAAGGTGATTTGATCCATATTTGGAGCCATACGATCAGAGAGATATAGAGGACTCAGACGGTAGCTTAAGACTTAATTATGCTGGGCCAGTGCTACTGTAATAGGATTTAGACACATATATTCACATACGGCCATTTTACCAGAAACCCATAGGATCCTTCATAGTATAACTTGACTGTGCAGTATTTACTACAACCTAGAAAGCTAAAATTAATTTTAACTAAAAATAAATAATGACTTTTTTAGTGCACATTAAAAAAAAATTAAATCTAAAGCTGTCTAAATTTTAACAATTAGTGACAGTAATAGTCATTTGCAGACTTGAAAAAAATATAATTTAAATAAAATAAAATAACATTTAAAATGTATAAATATATCATTAAAAAGCAACATAAATCTTCAAACAACACATTAAAGTGTAACTGTAAACCCACACAGGTCAAAACTACTCAACCTTTGGGAGACTATGTGGTTCAGACAGTATTATTTAAAAAAAAAAAAACAGTATTATAAAAAAAAAAACAGTATAAACTATTAAAAATAAAGTAAAATAAATATTGAAAAAAGTTATTAAAATAATTAAAAATAGTACTAAATACAAACATACATTTTTCTATTTTATCGATTAATTCGAATTTATGTTTTGCCACAGTTTAAATTTTTTTATAAAACTAGGAATCACGATTTTGAATAGATTACCAATATTACCAAAATAGATATTACCAAACATTAGAATTAGACACTCATTCCTTTTGAATTTGAATAATACATTTAATACAAAATACATTTCCTTGTATTATTTCTGAACATATAATATGTATAAGACAAGTTTATACAAGATGCAGTTGTAGTTCACGCGTCTTTTTTGCAAAGATATTTAACAAGTGATTTGTTTAACATTTACATCATGTTGACAACATGTGTGGTGCACTTGGAATATAAATTTCTTTAACTAGAGGGTTGATAAATAAAAATTTACTTGAATCATGTTGTAGTTACATTTTCAAGTTGACTTTTTGTGAATGAATGATTCAAGAATGATTTTTTTTGTGCCATATCACCCAGCCCTAACATACAGACATATTTTTTTAAATACTGAAATGCACTTAATCTTCAAAAAACATTCAAGTGTAACTGTAAAACCAGAGAGGTCAAAATTACTCAACCTGTGGCTGACCATGTGGTCCAGAGAACCAATGAGATTAACAGACAGTATATCCGGTAGTCCTTCTGTTTGGTCTGAGATTAATGACAAATAAAGCTATTTACTGAGAGTAGTTTTAATAGTGGTTTAAGTTGTGTGCTTAGAGAGGCGAAGACAAGAGCATTAAGTAATGGAATGAATATGACCACAATAGAGCGAGTAATGAGCTTACAGCCCTCAATCATGCAAATTAAACCAAATTAAAATACTAGCACACAGTCAGTGTAATTGTTCTACATCAATCAAAGGATAAACCCTGTAAAAACAGAGTATGATGGCAATAAAACAGAATATTATAGACAGAGAAAGCCACAGAAGCAATTATAACAATAGTTCAAGACTTTAGGTCAGACTCTGCACATTTCACAGATTTGACAAGCGTGTATCATAATCATAAAAGCATTCTTGGCTACTTTCACCCAGACCACTTCCTATGCATGTCCATGTGTTTTCTTTTGCTCTATAAGTATGTTTTCACCTCATATCCATAAACACATGGATAATAACATTGCAGAACATTCATCTACGATTATGTGTGAATGTGTCTCAGGTGTGCTGTCTCTAGGTGTGTCCTACCTGAGTGTGCGGAGGCGCGGCTGAGGTCAGAGCAGGGCTGGCCCTCGGGCATGCCGTGCTGTCGGGTGTGGTGCAGATTGGAGATGATCGTTGAGAGGTCACTGTCACGACTGAAAAAGGAAAGCAAAGAAAGGGAAAGGAAGAGAGTGAGAGATATAGCAAGAAGAAGTGAGAGAAAGAGAAAGAGGGAGGGTAAGTATCTCTAGGGATTCCTAATCACAGATTCATTATACAAAGAATCACACTCGCAAACACTCACACCTAAAAAAATCGACAAAAAAGGTCAAATAAAAACTACCAATTCTGTCCAATTAAACTGAAATGATCAAACTTACCAGTTATACATAAGGAGAATGATGCATAAACTACACAAAAAGTAAACCCAACGTAATTCCACCAAAAACAACCTCAACTGAATCAAACACGGCCGACCTGCTGCACTCCAGTTTGGTCCCTTGAAGCTGAAACGCTCTCTGCCTTTGGTTCTTTTGCTTCGCTTCTGCATTCATTGTCTTTTGGATCTGAAGCGTATAATGAGCGCTGACAGATTCCTGCGTCAAGCAATTTTGAGTTTCATCCAGTCTCATCTTCAACCTTAAGATGTTCTAATCAACACATTCAACTCATAAGCAGTTTATGAGCTTAAAACCAGGTGATTATGGTTTTTATGATCGCTATGCTGAAATCGTTCGGGACTCTGGAGATGCATGAGGCGTGCGGGGGGTAAGTGTAATCTCTAGAGATCTGCCATTTCATAAAGGAACCCGATAAGTGATGAATAAAAGCGGCTGGTTTACCACATGAGCGTGTGATTTTGTGATTTAGAAATTAGAATGGATAATAAAATTTGTATGCAATTCCGGTGATATTTAAGGAAGTATTTATGTTCTGGTGTCAAAAAAGAATTATATGCACGCAGAGAACCAATCATGTCAGCTGTTTTGGACAGGTGAAGAAACCAATGAATCTTTGGTTTGAAAAACCCCAAGGCCCTATTAATATCTACTTTCAACTTTTTAAAAATCTAAGTTTCAACTTGATAAAAGGTTTCAAACTTTATCTATGAAAAAATTACATAATTTGATTCAACGACCCCAAGTATCCACACTGTATAAGGTCACATATGACATTTGTCCATTTGGAATGATTTTATTGTATTGTATATTGTAAGTTTTCGCCAGAGCAAAACTGATCCCACAAAGAATCAATGATATTATCTTACTAATATTGAGGTTAAATAAATATATATAAAATTTCATAACATTTTATTAGCTTTTATAATTATGTTTACACATGAATTATATTCACTCTTTAAATCATTTTATATTTTTAATATTGTAATACCCTTTTTTAACAATGTTTACACATGAATCATATACACATGAAGAAAGAGGGTTAAAGCTCTTAGCAGACTGATAAACTGATCCCAGCCCAGGACCGGAATCCATGCCGCACACTTGTCTTCTCCTCCCGGGTCGTCTCTTCAAGGCCAAATGAAGGGTTTACAGATTAGAACTGGACAAGGCCGTTCCCTCAACCGCCGTTCCTCCCTCCTTCCCCCTCTCATCCTTCATTAACCCATGTAAGTCCTGCTTGGGCCATGTTGTCTCTATAGAGACTGATAGAAGAAGTGTGTCATGGAAGTATTTTAATGCAATCTGATTACAGCTCTGATCGCATTATAATGCATAATGATTTCAAATTCCCGATTAGCATTTAGCAAATATCAGATGCATATCTCTCAGAGCCTGGCGGTCTTTGGGGCGCACTAATGTCGAGAGAGTTCTGAGGGACATTTTTATGGGCTGTCACATCCTAGTCTCGCAATCCGCTGTGTTTCTGTGGTGGGCGACAATGTCGAAATGCTAGTTTTACAGTCCGTAGATTACAGGCTGGGCTTCAGTAATGTCAGCCTGCCACGCTTTCAGTTGAGCTACAAACAACACAGCACATACAGGAATTTATCCTCCATGACCGAACTGGGTTGCAAAATCTCTTGTCATTTCGAGAATCCAGAAAGCTGACAGAAATGCCACTGACTGACAGTACAACCAGATCAAATGAACGATACTTATACATAACATATACATAACGATACTGATAATACTGTAATTGAGTTAAATGAGCACTGTTAAATGCAAATTATTAGAAGTTATGTAAAAAAGTATGTCTGTCAAATAATTATTACAAATAACTGTAAAATCATAATTTAGTAAAATATTTTAAATGTTTAATTTAAAAATACTACATTTATACATTTATATATAAATATTAAAAATACACACACACACACACACACAACACACACACACACATATATATATATATATATATATATATATATATATATAAAAGACATTTTTACTAATACAGAAAATGAATACAGAGAATGCAGTGAAAGCACAATCATTCACTACATTTACAAGAATAAAAATCTATGATCAGAAAACTCATATTTCATTTGAGGCTGGCAAACTCCCAGATAAATACAAAGATAAATGAGACTGAAATAAATCAATAAAAGAAACATTAATTCCCAGCAATGTATGCAAAGTGATTTCACAGAATATGCTACATTTATATAAGCTGCACTATACAAACAACTTAAACAGCTCAAGCTCTAGTACAAAACTATTTTTAAACAGCATTTAGAATATTATTCAGAATTTGACGTTTGTCTATTCTAATTTGGCAACAGCACTATAAAATATTAAAAAATGCATGAAACTATGCTACTCTGCACAGCGCAAAGGTCCATTTAACCTTTATCTAGGAAACAACTCTGCCGTTCTCTATAGGTCATCCAAGTTTCCCCATCCATCCCCTTAACAGGGCATCAGTCCAAACAACAGCTCCATCTTTCAGCTCCCGCTCTGGCAGGTAAGGAAGGCTATTATCCTCGGAGAGAGGCTCTGCAGTGAGCTCACTAAGCAAGGACATTGTTAGCAGGTTAATTAGCACACTTTTTCTGGGCTGTCCCGGTGAGGGCCGCTAATGAGGCCTCCCACGACTGGCGGCCAAGGTCATAATCTGCGTCAGGGTTGGAGCTAAGACCTGGCCGCCTGAGTCAGCGATCCCCACACAGGGCGGACCTGACAACTCCGCTTAGGACATGAGCTGCAGCTTATCACGCAGTGAAGACGATCAGCATAATCTCCATCTAAACTGGTCAATACCTCTTACACCTCCCCGTCAACTGCACAGACACTTTGCCCCAGATATGACCCAGTGTAAGAGGACATGAGCTGGGCATGACCAAAAAAACACACATGCAACAAACTGGGACATGATGACTCAATAGTGACTAAAAGGCTTGAAAATAACATTTAATACCAAGAATAAAATGAAAAAAAAAAAAACCTGTGAAAATTATTTTAAAGTAGGAAAAGTTATATATTTTAATAACCTATAGTATATTTTATACACACTGTCTCTTGTAACATCTTTGATTTTTTAAATGAAGGTTCTGACCTGTTTGCAGCTATCATATTAAAACTGAAGCAGAAAAAATAGTTAAGAATCTAACCAAAGAAATGTGTCAACCGAAAATATGCTATACTGTTTATACCGCAGTATGTCTGTGACACAATTTATAGTATGTTTTGACTTGACATAGCCACGCAATGTAGTTAACGGTTGCAAAGCAATGCAGTGACTTGCTGCATTAATATGGAATTTAACTAATGTGCAGTGAGCTTGGTTCTTTTAATCACATTGTATATAATAAATACTTTTATGTTATAAAGTATTTCATTCAGTAAAATGCCAAAAACAGGCATTACTATTGTACATGTTTATTTAATGTATAAAATTTTTTAACTGAATTTCTAGCAAATGTAATATTTTCAATATAAAATATAAAAATGAATATGTATTTTAATATTTTATATTTTTTTAATATACTTTAAAATATATCCCATTACCATGATATAAAATTTATTTAGGAGAGTGTATATATGAATGACGTACTTTTCTTGTGTATTGAATTTAGATTTGGGTTAGGTAGCCTTTTTTCCCCTAAATAATACCATATATGGAAGGTGCCAAAAAATGAATCAGAGGCATTCAATGCAGCTTCAGAGTCAGTGCTTTACAACGAAATGAAAATCTGTGACACTGCAACGAACAGCAAAACATATTTTCGATGCAAGAAAGATATGGGTTTTTGCATCAACTGTTGTTGCTGGTAGCAGACACATTTCCTCACCACAGCACTCACATGCAGAGCTGAAAGCACTTCCATCTTGACGTACGTCTGATACAGCAGCACTAAGCCTAGGAGTAGGGTTTGCGGTTGAATGTGGAGAAAACCAGCTGCACACCTGCACAGAGCTCTGCTTGACTCTGAACTGTGATTCAAGTGCTGCTAAAGGGATAAAGTTATGCTATAGGTAGCTATATGATGGATTTAAAGGAATAGTTTGCCAACAAAATGAAAATTATTCACTGATAATCTTCCCCTCCAGTGAGCTCTGCTCAAGAACCGCCACAACTGAATCACTGATTCAATGAGCTGAACTCAAGTCAACTCAACTCAAACAGGATAAGTGAATGAATCGTTCAAAAGGAATTTGTGAACCGAACTCATTAATCGAACAGATGCAACTCCAAAAAATTATTTGTTCACTAATCGGGTATACAAACAGATGTTATTCAGTAGCAAGTTATACTGACTATTTATTTTTATGATCAATTTATCAACATTTTTAAGCTTGAGAACTCTAGTCCCCATTCATTCTAACTGCAGCTTAAAAGTTTCTGCAAAATTCAAATATGACTGATTGAAAAGCATTCGCTAAATGGCAGGTATTTATGAACTGACTTGACTTTAAGGCACTCGGAAGGCTATTGGACAAGCGTGGTGTTCCTCATGTCAGTGGGAGTGTCGGGGAGGGAAATAGTGCCAGCGCAAGTGCCCCTGCAGTGACACGGGAGACGAGAGCTGGCGCCAGATATAGAGGTCACACAGAGAGCTGGCAGACTGGGCATCCTGACGCCAGGGCTTACACCATTACTGAACACAGCACTGATAGTCTCACGCTGACACACACACACAAAGTGGTGCCAAGCTGAAAGTGGGAAGGCATGTGGAGAGGATGCCTCCCTTTTACAGAAAGTGACAGACGTTTTGCACTATGAACTTGCACTGTAAAAAAAAAAAAAAGGCCAAACATGGTACAAGAGAATTTTACCATTACTTTTACTAAACAATTATTCTGAACACAGATCTCATTTCCACTTACATACTGTCCAGTAAAACCAGTAAAAAATGCAACGCTAGAGCAGCAAAATCAAAACTTTGAGGGGGGAAAAAATCAATATTTCTCTGTTTTTTTTTTTTCTTTTTTCTATGTTGTTATTCTGCTCACATTCAGACTGAGCAGCCAGGCCTCAGCTAGCAAGGAGAGCAATAAATAAATATCGAAATAGATACATAAATAAATGAGAGTGCAGTGCGTTCTCCTGAGCTTTCCTGTTGTTCCTGCCTTATAAAAGCTGATGGGAGGTCGATAAGCATGCGGGAACCCAGAAAAGTAGAAGTGAAACAAAATATTATTTCGCCACATTGAACGTTGCGGTGTTGGATAATTAGAAAAAGCGAACAGCGGAAAAAGCCTGAGAGCTGTGTGATGTGGTGCAACGTCTCTTTAAAGACAGCTGCCCTCTGTAGATGTGACATTAATGACACTGATTAACTCATGTTGTTGAAGCAAAACCAATCAAAGGAGATTCTATCAGGAAAACAACACCTGATTAAAACATCTTCACTGATATAACTTTTTACGTTACTTTACAGGCAAGGGAAGCGCAGGGAGATGTGTGTTCAATGCGATACGTCTCATGGAGATGTGTGTTCAATGCGATACGTTTACTTATAGCAAATGCTTATACAAATAGCGCAGTTAGATGTCCCATCCAATGACTTCAATGCGATACAAAATGGGAAAGTACAAAGTTTCTGAGGGAAAATGTCGCACAAATGATTCTATAGATGAGTTAAATAAAACGCTTATACGCATTTAGTTATGATAACTGCAGTTTTCCTATTGTCCACTTTTCAAAAACAGGGCTTTAAACGATACTAGTTTTCCTGTAAACAGTAAACTCTAGAAAGGTAAGCCTACAGCCATTCCTTGTGAAGAGCCCTGGACATTCTAAAAGTTCCAGAACTGGAACCCAACCACTAATTATTAGGTTCTTTCCAGGAATCCTACAGCATCACGTGCCCTTCCCAGCAGTGTCGTGCAACGCTCCAGAACTGCACAGGGAAATGCTTTAACAAAACAAAAATGAATGAATGGCGCACATGGTCACGTCATATGAAGTAAACTTCTGAGTACACATCATTTCCTCCGGCAGACCACACAGATGACTGAATATGGACGATTCTATTAAACCCGTGTGACCATACCAAAACCAGCCGAACAGTGAAGGCATCCTTAACCTAGACCATTTCATGCAAGCGGCTGTTCATCATTTCCCGAATGTCTTTGCAAGTGCAAAAAAACCTTTGAATGAAAATGATTCACAACCAGGCTACTAGACATTCCCATAAATGTATAACATATGGCTCTATTATTTATCTGTTGTTTATCAGAGTAAAATTTCCAAAAATACCCAGTGTTGAGGTACTCAACAATATTGCTCTAATTAACGTTTAACCATCAGATGAAAATGCCCTTGACTGTACATACCAGCATTTTAAGTGTCTGGCCAGTTACAGTGAGCTAAAGACGCTGGTTTGGATTTGCTTCGGTCCTGAGGTTTGGACCAGCTGATTTCCACTTCTGGATAACCGAGAGCTTACATTCAGGTCCAGACAGCCACCAGGGAAAAGGACGGCACGCCTTGCTGGACAAACGCTTCTAATGCTAAACACAGACAGGTCAGGCCCTTCTCTGAAGAGGCCGCAGAAACCCGGGGGAAGACAGACAGTATTTCTATCCAGACAGGTGCAACAGTTGTCTGATTTAGTTCCTTTCCCAGTCCCTCGTGCTCAAGGGGAGGGTCCACCATTCTGGAATCAACCTGCCTCCTCCTCCCCTACTTCTCTAATCCACTTATGTTTCTGCAGTTTTTTTCCATCGGTTGTAAATAAGAAAACATAACAACAATCGTGAGAGTATCCTAAGTAAATCAACAATTAAATGGCAGGTAGTTTTAGACGAAATTGGCTTTATCGTTACATTTGCAATAACATAATAGATAATATGGGATAGGCAATCTTTTTTGGAGGCTTTTCTTAGCAGGTTGTCCTCTGGGTAAGTATACTATCTTATATAATCCATAATGGTTACTCAGTAATGACCTAGACAAGCAGTCAGCACTTCTCAAAGCCCTGGTGTTGACACACCTGACTGCGCACAGGTAGGCTTCAGGAAATGACTGGCATGACCTTGAAGACTAATACTATGACAAACATCTGATACTTGCAAATTTTATAGCTAAAGCAGAACGCGAAAGTGAACGTTTTTCAGATAGGAGGCCAGTTGACGCATGCCGTTGTCTTTATCAGCCCATTTTACTTCCATTTCAAAGATTATAAAACCAAACTTGTTATTCTATTATTCAGTATGGTATTTAGACTCATTCTAGTGCATCATGACCTGAAGACCCTCAACCTCCACATGTGAAATCACTAAGATAAAACGAATATAAAAGACCAAGCCAAGCACTACGCTTCAGCCTAAGCACAGCTTGTTTTCTAAAAAAGAAAGGTCTGTATGCCTGCAGGATACAGTAGGATTGAGGATTAATCACATATAAACCTGCTGACCATTAACATTAATCTGGTTAAAAGATATAGGGAGTCTTCTTTAAGGTGTCAAAGTGTACCAGCTTTTCTCACGGCAGTGGCTGGAAAT
Source organism: Cyprinus carpio (assembly GCF_018340385.1). Taxonomy (NCBI): domain Eukaryota; kingdom Metazoa; phylum Chordata; class Actinopteri; order Cypriniformes; family Cyprinidae; genus Cyprinus; species Cyprinus carpio. The sequence continues at coordinate 11,714,134 of NC_056594.1, read as the reverse complement.
CCCCTGAAAACGAAACGCGCACTATTGCCCAGACATATATTCATCAGGCCGCATCTAAAACTGCACTTATTTTGTTTTTTTATATTTTTGGGCATGATGTTAAAGTACATTGGGGTAAAAAATCTGAGATTCAATAAAAAATCTGAAAATCTGGAAATAAACAAAAAATTTTAGGATTAAAAAAACTGTAAAACAAAAGAAACCTCATAACAAAAAATTAATAATTCAGATATCAGATTCTTCCCTATTTAAGTAAATATGTGAAACTGAACTTCTTTGTACAAGTAGTCAGATATTCCTACTTCCATTAAATGCACAAGAAGCTCTTTTGATCATCTCAAATATGCTGGACAACATGATCGTCAGGTTTTACACAAACATCGATCATGCAGCTCATTAAAACAAAAGAAAAAAACAAGTACTGAGATATTCGGAAGTTCATTTAAATGCAACTTTAATGTTTAGCTGATAATATAATTTGCATTAAATTAGAAAAACGTTAAACAGAAGCGGTCTCATGCTTTTGGAACCCCACTGTATATAGTACATATTAGCAGATACATTTGGACTGAAAAAATGCTATGCACACTCTACCACAACACTAATATAAACTGCAATGATGAGGCGTAAATACGAGCAAACGCAAAAAAGAATTCCCCATACTTCACCATCCATTGACTAAATCCAATTTGTTAAGACCCCTCCACAACTCACTTACCCAGTCCAGCTCAATGGAAATTGAATTTCATAGATTGAACATCCCATTATCTCTTTCGGTCAGATCCTCATCTGAGTAAAGTATGGGTGAGGTGAGCGGCCCCGGAACAGAGTAGAGACGCGGCTCCTCACAGTCCGCCGCCTTTAACAGGGTAAAAGCCCTAGATATTAGTCATAAGTGTTCTTTAAATTCATTAGCATCTTCACGCGTGGGCGTCTGAAGTGTTGGGGGGAGATCACTGTAATAAGTTTAGCTTGCGGGTTCTGGTTCCTGTGCCGTCCTTGGTGTCACAGGGTAAGTGGCTGCCAGTGGCTCGGGGGTTGAGTGAAGGAAGTGACCAAGAAAGTATTGCAGATGAGGGCTTAGGTTTGTACCTGGGCATTCAGGACTGATCCGCTCCAAGGTAAGAACTTGGAGCCCTTCTTTATTCGACAACATAATCATATTCAAGTTGTACTTGTGAACACATTTGGTGTTTTCAGTGCACAGCACAGCAAAAGCACTATCACATTACTCAGTTTTGGCCAGTGATGTTTTTTATGAGTATGACAGCTAGCTAGCACCCTGTGTTAGATTGTAAGGCTCAAAAAAATGGACTGATCCAGCTATGACCTGCCTATGCTGGATGAGGGCATGACCTCGTGTACGTATAGGCTGCCGTGAGAATGATATCCCAACAGTGCTGTGTAATGACCCAAATTTACCGCTTAACACCAGTGGGCATAAACCCAAGCCTCTTATACTCAAATGACTCAACCATTGGAATTCATTTGCCATTTACTGCAGAGAAAAAAGTCTATAACTGCACAGCTACAGCTATTATGGCACATCTTCACGGGAAAAGGGATGTGTAAACAGAAAGGCAACTAAATAAGTCAAATTATCACTAGACGCATTGGCGGTCGCTCTAAAAAAGCCTGACAGGAGCTAGGGCTAACCGAGACATTTTTAGCAAGAGCTGAATGGCTAATGAGAAAAGAGAATATTGTCTTCTCATACTCTTCTCATTAGAAGCACTGAAGCTTCCTGGAGATTCAACTATCCACAGCAGCGCATGCAGACACCGCCAACACAAACTCTCACTGCAAACACCACCGAAACTACTGCTGACACTTCATTTTAAAAAACTTGAGTAAAAAATCACCTAAAGACTCTCGGAAGACAGAAAGGTTGCGGTCTCAAAGCAACAGCAAGCTTTAAAAGGCATGCTCTAGTGATTAAAGAATATTTAATAATAGATCAGAACCTCAAGGCCAGGCTTTTCAACAAGTTCTTTAGTAGAAGCGGAGATGGTCTGACAAAAATGTGGTTCCCCAGACTCACCTGCCAGGACTGACATCTGCTGGCTAGTTATCACCTGTGATGCATTTAGGCAGAGCGAAAACACTGGCGGAAAAACCGTTCGCTTCAGCCACTGTTCTTAGCTCACTGCTGCACCGACCGCAGGCTCATAAGCTTCTTCAGGCTTGTGTGCCCGAGAGGAGGGAGGCCAAACACAGCTCATGAAGATTTAATGAACACTGAATTCCTTAATTTCCCTCGCACTGATTGGAGATGGAGATGTGGAACTTGTAGCACATCATTGGATGGGTTTTATTTTTTGTGGATAGCAAATATTAAGACTGTTCCAGATAACTTGATTATGCTGTCTCATTTAGGTCAAATTCTAAGGCTGCACTGAATATATACTCCACAGAGATCACAATCCCAGAATGCATTTATTTGGCTTTATTCAAAAATACTAAAAAGTATCAACAAAAATGCTTAGTGTAATTAAAAGGTGATAACCAATATTTGTGTTTAGAGTAAGTTGAGTAATTGCCTAAGTAGTTCACTAGGTTTTAAAAGATTTCTTCCATGCTTTTTTTTTTTTTTAAATGCATGCCACTTATGAATATTAAAATAAACTTAAATGGCCATTTAAAGCACTAACAAAAAAAGTACTTTGATATACCATGGTACTCTACAATTTTTATATGGTACTTTCAGGTACTGAAATGGTCCCACCATAATGCAGCCATAGATTGGCTTTAAATGTTTTTATCATTCACCAGCTGGAAAAAATGATTCTGAATGCTATTGGTTCTCTGTGTATCATTATAGCTGTAGAGTGGACTTCCCTATTCTTGTAGAATTAAAACGATTATTAAAACTTCGTAGTTATCATCCTTGATGTGAACGGCCCTTTAGCCTACGGTGACCAAGTACTCTCTTGCTTTCCACAGTCTTTAATAAGAGCTACAACCAAAATAGAATTGTGCATGCGGTTAAGGCACATGCTGAAATATTAAAGGTGTTCATTTAACTTCAACACAAAGGAAATGAATCAGGTGGCCACTCAAACCGTTCTGAAATCTACGGCATAAAGAAAGTTGCCATGACTGCAAATACATCATCGACTTTATCACTTTTTGGTTCATAAGAAGGCCTCGTGTTTATTTCTGTGTGTGTATCCTGTGGGCTCACAAGCATGGGTATTTTGTTGGCACATCCTGTGTGTGTCTGTAGCATCTGCCAGAAAAGTAAATGAGTGTATTTGTGTGTGTTAGAGGGTACGTGTGTGTCAAAATAAGGGGCTATAAGGGTAAAGACCTAAGGGGTGTTTAAAACTCTTTGGTGCTATACTGATGTTTGATATGGCTAGCCCCTTTCCGGCAGATTATGGTTGATGTATCAATCCTTGGCACTGGGATTGGCACTCAACTTTTTGCTCACCCACACACTCACACATATATACACACACACACACACACACAACAAATTCTCACCTCTTTCTCATGATAGTGTAATGCAGCTCTTCCTGCTTGATATCTGCATGATCTCCGCTGGCCCGCTCGCTGCCCTCACTATCGTCACTGCTGAAAACGGAGGCCAGCTCCTTTTTGGGCACCCGTGTTGGCGGCAAGGGGATGGTGCGTTTCTCTGCCAGTCGCCCACGGTTCTGCAGGAGCACAGAGGGGACAGACAGACTGAGACTCTGGGAACAGCCTTCTCTGATTTTACTGGCTTGAGCTGCGGAATAGAGAAATGGCTAATGTTCCCGATCTGTCACACGCTGGTTGAGGTTTTAGTTCTCTTTAGGCTGATAAAACACATTCTGAATGGATTACAGTCATATTCATTATGTTTTTTCGCATTTGCATTCATGTAATTTGATTCATGAAAGACGAGAGTTTTCGGTACATACGCAGACTTCATAACTTACCCAAGCAGATACACTATACTCTGCAAAAGTTAATAGTCTAAAAATGTAAATAAATAAATACACCAAAAAACAAAAATACATAAATAAATAGACTTGTTTTTTAATTGTATTATTATTATATTTACATTACTACCAGTTAATCTTAAATTATAATATTCTAAATCAAGGTATGTCATCACATTTAACTAATTTCTGGGATCCATGGTTTCAAAAAGACTGAAAATCTCTGTTTTTACACTAAATTCCAGCAAACTGTCATTCTAGTTTGTCATTCTGCTGTCATATGATCGACACATATCAGCCTCATAGCTCAAATACATTTAATGTAGTTGCATTTGAATTATGAATCTCAAATGATGAATCATAGGTCACAAATCACAAGGAAGTAATGACAGAGCGAAGGAAATGCACAACACGCTCTACTCCCTAAATAACAGCAAAACTCAGTCAGAGAGAGCCATGCAGAGGGAAAGACCATTGATCCACGAGACCAGTGATGGAGGATGGATGAGTGAACGAGACGTGATAGTGATTCCTTCTCTTCCTCTTTCCCTCTATCCGCATCAGACATCTAAAGACAGCGAAGGATGAAGGGGATGAGAGGCCCTCAGGGTTTAGTGTGTGAAGCTGGGCGACCTTTAATGTGACCTGAAGGGGTCAGTGCTGATTTCTGTGCCTCTATCTCTATCCATGAGTGAACAGAGAGCAGAGAGGGAGAAAGAGAGGACTTGAAGGGAAAAAGAGAAGAAGATTAAGAAAGTGAAGAAAAAATAGGGGGGAACAAGACGAAACAGATTGCAAAAACAGTATGGAATAGAGGGGTACGCTGTGTCGCCTCAAGAAAATGTACACAATTTTGCCATGTGGCCATATATTTATTCAGCACTAGTCGTGCTGATTGTGACTGAGAGAGGCTGGAAACTTAAATAAAAGCACATTTAAAGATTACCAAAAATACATGTTTACATATGTACATGTAACCATTCATTTACATATTGTAAACATTGTAAATACAATGTAAATTTTATTTTAAATATCAGCCTAAATTAAGCACTTTTCCCGACATTTCAACTGTGTCAGTGACTCAATTAATAAAAAAAATAAAAAATAAAAAAACCTATTATGAAATACTATTATGAACATGACTACAAAATGTAAAAAATTCAACAAATATTAGTAATTAACCCTTTCCCTGTCTGGTTTATACAAATTTTGTGCATCATTAATCATGTCTTTTTTTTTTTTTTTTTGATTTACAGTCATATTGAAACCCCAATTAATTCAATATTTTTTTTGATATGACACTTCTATTACCCCTAATGTGAGCTAACTTGTGCCACTGGAACCCCAATTTTTTAGTGGTCTTATTTATATGGCTATATCTTATAGATACTTAGAAATAGACTCACTTCACAGCAGAAAATTAAAAAGCGGCACATCTTACCCCGATCTCCCCTATAGGAGTGTTCAGAGATCTACAGGAATGGATACAGCTTTGAAAAACTTCAACTGAAAAGTCTGCTGGTGTGAAGGTGTAGTGTATGTGTGTGTGTGTGTGTGCGCATGCTTGCATTTCGGTCTCTGTCAAACTTTGCCGAGCCCTGGAGCTATCCTTCCTCCACACCCAAAGCTCGCACGCGCGCATACACATATGCAGAGCATCCCACGGGAGCCAAGGCGTGAGTGGCAGGCCGGGGCAGGAGGTGGAGAGACTAGCCAAGAGGCAAACAGGTGCAGCCCCTCTGGATTATCTCAAGTGGCATACATTAAAAGGAGAAGGGAAAAAAGCCGAAAAAGATGAAAACATCCCTGAGGATGGGCAGGCTGAACATGCTTTTTCCAGAGCGACTGTCTTAGAGTGAGTGTCTGTTTTTTTAATTGTTTTTTTTTTTTTTTTTTTGCAGTGGAAGCATATTTTTGTCTATATATCTCCTATTTTAACATAGAAAATTTGTTTAGTTTAATTAAAAATTAGTTTAGCTTTAGTTCAGAGTATTTAGTTTGAGCACAGCATCACGTAACAGATTTATTTAAACGTCCAAGTTATTTAAACTGAGATTTATCTTGTATAAACTCATGTAAAATGTTATGAATACAAAACCATGAACACACAAACAAACGCTTCTTTTTTCATGAGATTATGTTTGGGTGGCAAGTGCGTTTTGGAGCTGTTAACAGCCACTGAAAGCCACGTATGAAGTGCGCTGGCACTGGTGATGCTTTATCTGATAAAGTTAGCGTTGAGAGATGGCTGTTACCCACATGGCCTCAGCGGAGACAGGCCTCCACACACACACTTCCCTGCCCCCATTCCTCCTCTCCAACCCCCACCCTTCTCAACGTCCTCCCGGAAAGCCCCCTTGCTTTATTCGGCACAACTGACGCAGAACCGGGGGCGGCTGTGCACTATTTCCGGTAACACTTCCGCACAGAGGGAGTCAGGGAGGGTGCTTCAAAACAAAAACATAAAAAACCTGGGCTTCAATTCCCGCCTACATGTACATACACACACACATTCACACACACTCTGTCACTCAGGCATGGAAAAATATTGAATATGAATTTCCTCTAAGCAGCATTTCTATGAATAAGTCCGCCCACATGTAATGTCTGCCCTTTAATGAGATGCGCTATATATACATTTGTACAAACACACACACACAAATATAAAATCACACATGTAAACTCGAAGTGAGTAATCAGCTTGGTTGGGGTTTCTGTCTTAAGTCCCATAAAACTCATGAGCTGAGACGCCTCGAACTTATAAGAGATGTTCTCACCGTCTCCTCACAGAAAAGACCTCACAAGAGGGAGCAAGAAAACAGCAGAATTACAGCACAGTAAAGCTGCCCTTAGATAAGCCATAATGAGCCAGGAGAAAACTTTGCTCAAAATTATATTGGGCTGTAACAAGCAAGTATAAAAACACTGTGACCTCTGGTTGAAGATGAAGAATATATATGTTATTGTGCAAAACATAGGGGTCAGTAAGATTTGCCAGTAAGATTTGTCAGTAAGTGACAGTTTAGATTACAAAAGATTTCTATTTTTTTTAATTTTTTTTAAATGCTGTTCTTTTGAACTTTCTTTTCAACAAGAATGTATCATGTTTTTCACAAAAATATTAAGTAGCACAACTGTTTTCAACATTGATAATAATAATAATAAATGTTAGAAATTTTGTGTTCCGCTGCATACAAAAGTTAAAGTTTGCCAAGCTCTGGCCTGCAAATTTATATGACAAGAAGATGCATGACCAAAAGAGGATCTACTGAAAATGCCACAGACGAATGAATTACTGGCTAAATTCAAGTGCTGTTGGAAACTTTAATAAATTGTATATTTACACAATTAGAATTTGATATTACTTTTTTAAATTAAAAACAGCGAAGAGCATGAAATCACATCCTATTTGTATCCAATTTCACATGCTCAAATTCTAAATGTGACCGTAATATGGTTCAAAAGCCAATTGTAAAGTTACTAAATAATGAAAATATTAAAAGACATAACTTTTCATTAAACATTATTTTCTTTTCCAACTTCATGAACACTAGAAAACACAGTCCCTTTCCAGTACACTAAGTTTAATAGTTGGTCTCTAAGATGATGAGCAGTGATATGGTGAACAGGTGTTTCAGATTACCATATCGTGCATTTTAAACTAGAACACTAGTGACTAATCAGCAGGTGGGACTGGATCTATCCGGTGTATCATCGGCCGTAGCTATAATGTGTTTCAGTCTACTGCTGAGTTCTGAAGTCATCCTCACATATTTTCTTGTTGGCTCAGACAGTAAGGATGATATGGAAAAGCCGAGAGACGTTTTCTTGGCACTGTATTTTCTGAAAGGTGCGCTGGCCTTCTGCTAAGGTACACACACACACACACACACACAAACACACACATTTGCACACAGCAGTAGCAGCTCATGACATTCCTGCAGCTGTGGTGTGCTCCCCCAGCACTGTCCCCGGGGGACGAATGCCTAATGAGTCACGCGCCTGTCTGTTCTAACCTCTGTGTGTGTGTCTGTGTATGCGCTGAGCGTGTGGAGGCGGGACACTGGGCAGACTTGGCATAAGCTGGGGGTGGGGGCATGTGGGTTGGTGTGGCAGGGTTTAATGTGCCCACTTAAATCTACTGGCACATTCGATAATTCAGAGAAAGAAATTTTATGTACTTTGTGCACACTCCTTCTTGCCACAAATTTGCCACAGAGTTCAGTTACATCCACGTGACGGGATCTAATCAACTATTTTAATGTATGCAGTTGGCAAACACTGGCAGAAAAACTTTCTTTCACTAAACCAAATTATGAAAGTTTTTAAAACTACACTGTTTTATTTTGTTGCCAGTGCTACAACATTTATGGAGTAAGTTAAACGGTAAGTAAGAGAGAGCTGAAGGGGAGTGTGCTTCCCATCCTCACCCCTAACACCCCCACCACCCCCGCCCCCCGGGCCGACAAACTCCCCCCGACCCATAGGGTGAGTGGGCTGTGTTAGCCCAGTGAAGCGTTTCCCGGCACGGGGAGGTCAGTGGCAGTCCAGCCATGCGAGCCAAGATTTCTCTGCCTACATTTGGATCCCCCCTCCCTTCAAAAAAGACAGCCACAGGAGACCTTTATGGATAGGTACTGACTCCAACTCACTCCCAAGAGTCCAAAATATAGAAGCTGAAACTGAGAACGTATGAATGGAAGCTGTATAGGACACATTTAATATAAAGTGATCCAAAGCTTACAAATAAAGCTTACATACAAATTCATAAGGGTTATTTTGTACTATATTTGCAGTAGCGTTTTGGAAAAGTAATGTACTAAGAAAAGTACATTATAAATAAAATGCATTATTATTATTATTTCATTTCTTTTACATATATTTTTTCAATTATTAAATATTTATAGACTACTGTTCAAAAGTTGGGGTAAGTTGATACGATTTGAAAGTTTTTTTGAAAAAAAGTATTTTATGCTCACAAAAGCTACATTTGTTTGATTAAAAAAATACACTAAAAACAGTAAAATTCTAAAATATTACTACAATTTAATATGACTGCTTTCTATTTTTATATATTTTAAAATAATTTATTCCTGTGATGGTAAAGCTGAAGACTGGAGTAATGTCTGCTGCTGTCACATGATCCTTCAGAAATCATTCTAATATGCTGATTTGATGCTCAAGAAACATTTCTTATTTTTTGTCAATATTGAAAACAGTTGCAAGGCTTAATATTTTTGTGGGAACTGATAAAAAAAAAATTCTCAGGATTCTTTAAAGAATAGAAAATTCAGAAGAATGATATTTATTTGAAACAGAAATGTTTTGTAACATTATAAATGTCTTATTAACTGTCTTATAAACATTATAACTGTCGGTTTTTATTTAATGCAGTGTAACAGACATAATATAATAATAACATTTTAAAAATAATATTGTTTTGTCTATGTTTTGTATCGCAGAACAAAGCCAAAGCAGGATCAACTGATAATAGTTGCTGAGCAGTGCAGAGAATGAAAGACAGTCCAGAATGCAGTAAACAGAAAAAAAAAACATGGAGTGATGCAAACAGTAAAAAAAGCCCACATGCTTGGGACAAAATATCTGCACACTTGAAATGCTGTTTAGCCAATCAGATTTTAAAGACAGTGTAAAATTACCTTTTGAGAATTAAATAAAGAGTAAACATTTATTTATATTATTTGCAATAATTAAAATAATTATATTTAATAAAACATAATTCTACAATAATTTTTTGAAAAGTTTTATATAAAGTGTAGCATGACACTGTACTTTTTTGTGTGAAACCTGAACAGTTAAGAGCTGTGGCAGCCATATGTAAAAACTGATATTTGGGAGGAGTATGTCCATACAGCCGCAGTGGCTTTGTAATGATCAGCTGTATGAGCTGACAGATAAGCCCTATACCTTTCCCACCAACACCCACACAGACACGCCCAGTACACACACACACACACACACACACAGTCTTCCCCCACCTGCCTGTAAGCCTTTCCTGCACTGACTCCTCTGACAACATTTCAACAAAAACGGCTAATAAAATCAACAGAAAAAGCCTGTTGTGAGTTTGGTGCGGTTTTCTAGTGGGCTCTAATTTGCTTTAATTCATGAATGCAACACACTGCAGAGACTGCCTGGCTGCTTGCTGCTGTCCTGAGGAGGGATCCTGCCGTTGCCATAGCAGCATAGCCTCGGCTCCATGTGAGGGATACAAACACTCTGCTACACAAACCCTGGTACGGCACACAGACACACACACATCGAGTCTAACCCCCCACAGCGAGGGAGCTGTTATGAGACTGTGTGGCGTCAGCCCGTACCCAGCCCTCCAGCAAGACTCTGTCAAATGAGCGTTGGTCTACGCTAACAAACCTCACCTAATACCACACACTCCACAGCAAAAACATCACTGTCTAATTACGCTGCCGTTAATGCAGCTCTAGCAAATTTGAATCGCACAGTCGACACCTCAATTACTGGCGTAAACAAACCCCTTTTTTATCACGTCATCCCACAGAACAGTGCAAGATCTGAAATAAAATAATGATAACTCATTAAAGGGAAAATTCACCTAAAATGGCATTCTGTCTTTATCTACTCACTCTAATGTCATTCCAAACCGGTATGACTTCAGTTCTTCTGTGGAAGACAACAGAAGATATTCTGAGAAATGTCATAGTGTTTTTTTTACCATACAGTGTATTGCATGTGTTTGAGATCAACATTCTTCAAAAAATCTTCTTTTGTGGTTCACAGAAGAAAGTCAGTCATACTGGTTTGGAGGGTGAGTAAATGATGACAGAATTTACATTTTTGAGTAAACTTTCCTTTTAAAGTCAGCATAAAATGAAAATTCACTTTTGTATATTATACATCTTATTTTTACCATCTTATCCAAGCATGCTTTTCATTTATATATATATATATATTTTTTTTTTTGGACTTTGTCAAAATGTCATAATTGATCTTCCAATGAAACAGTGGACTTCTCTCCATTGACATATGCAGGACTTCTCCAATCATTTGGCCTGCTTAAACCCTGCCCCTTTCTTACAATCGATTGCAAAGGCACATTCATTTTTTAGGGCAATGGCCACATTTTAAAATCCAATCTACAACTAATGAATAAACTGATAATCCGTTACACTTCGATGCATGTCACAATACGGAAGAAAAGATCTGTTACTATTTGCACTTTATTACGACTTTAAGCCCTTCTTTCCGTACCACACTCCAAAAATGTCTGTACACAAGCTTTGCAGAAAGGAAGGTTATCCGTGAATAACAACTTAAATTTCAGTAATCTATAGAAACACGTTTCCCTCAATTATTTTTCTATTTATTTTTTTATTTGGTCACTATGGTCTATTATTGCATTAAAAGAGCTGCAAGATCATGCATGTCTTTGCATTCCACAGGAAAAATAACAGCATGCATGTTTGGAACAACATGAGGGTGAGTTAATAATGACAGAATTTTCATTTTTGGGAAAACTATTCCATCCACGTCCAGTTTCTTCTTGCCTCAGAAGGCTGTACCAGCCGTGCAATGAATACATCAACAACTGCTGAGATTGTTCTCTTTGAAGGACCAACTCTAAAATGTTTAGACTGCGACATCACCATCTTCCGTGTTTTTTAACCAGCCTTGTTCCCAACCCCCCAGTGACAACTTTTTCTTGACCCGGGACGCAGCGGGGGGAAGCCCAGATATTTACGAGACAGCGCAGAGTGTAATTTCCTGCCAGCCTCCACTAGTTCCGCTGAAAAAACAAGGAAAAGGAAGCACATTTCTCCTGGGAGACAACAGCCAGGCCGACTGAATGACTCTGACTGTTAAAGTAACAACAACACAGAATCATTCATCTGTCCACACAGAAACAAGCAAACAATGGTGCTATGTCATCAAGCATGCTTCATTAGGATAAATCTACATATAATATATTAGCAGGAAGACCACAACAGCTCAAAGGTCCACAGTCACATATCACACCTAAGCTAGGTGTTATGATGAACTCGTAACCTTGAAAAAAAAACTTTTCACCATAGTGCAGGTTTGCCTCGGATATAGTTGCTGAGGGTAAAAAAAACCTGTTAAAACTGCAGGTACTGAGTAATTAGTGTAACAAATGGCACTGAGCTGTTAAGAATGACTCTAGAATGGATGTTAATTCATAAAAGCTACACTCAAACAGAAGGAGTACATTTGCACTAAAGAAATTATATAGTTCATTTACTGAAGTCACTGATAAACACATTCTGTAACTAAATGGACTCCCCATTTTCAGGACTCACAACCGAACTGAGAGTGAGTTTGGATGATGTGCAACAGCAGACATGTTATCACATTACTGATGTGAGGCATACACTTCACAAGACTTTTGTGTCAACTGAAAGCCACCATGTTACAATATGCAGTTGTCAATTTCAAATGCTAAAGAATTAGCAGTAAGTATATGATCTATTGTTCACACTCTTCCTGTAACTCCTCCTGCAAACTTAGATATTCTTCATCATCAGTAACATAAGGACATCAGTAACAAGATATAAGATCCAGGTCAACCATTTAAGAGCACTTCTTTAGAAGTATTCAAACTGCAGTTAGAAAGCATGAACAAGTTCTTGACAAACTTTGTGTACAATGAAAGAGAAAGTGTGTGTAGATTAAAAATCCTTACAGTGAAAGTAATACAGAGGTGTTAATTATATTCTCAACATTTAATATTTCTTTCACACAGAAGCATTAACGTGTGAAGATTTATATAGTGTGAAAGTGAGTGTTTTTAAAGGGGTCATATGATGCGATGTTAATTTTTGCTTTCTCTTTGGAGTGTTACAATCTCTTGGTGCATAAAGATGATCTGTAAAGTTGCAAAGACTAAAGTCTCAAATCCAAAGAGATATTCTTTATAAAAGTTAAGAGTCAACCATGCCCTCCTAAAACGGCTCATTCTAACAACGCCCCCATGTCTACGTCACGATGTTGGAAGATTTGCATAACGCCGCCCAAATGTTCACGCAAAGAAAGAAGATGTAACTTTTATTCTCGCTGTTGCCATCACTACCATGTTGTGGAGACTCTATGTGTTTCTTTGTGAAAGCAAAACTACTTTGTTTGGCTTTCCAAAAGAGGACACCACTAGAAATCAGTGGTTAAGTTGTATTTACAACACTGTTGCAGAGCAGTTTAATCCAAATATTCAGATGTGTGCAGCGCATTTTAAATATAATTTAAAAATCAGTCTGGCACATAAGACTCACAGTCTGTAAGTACGTTTTCATATTTAAAGGATTTGCCACTGATGATTCAAACACAAGTTTTGAGCAGTGTAGAGTAGCACTTGTTGTTTGTCGTTTCTCCGATCACAAATGCAGACATGGTTTTATGTTTACCCAGCGCGATACACAACACGTAAAAAGACAGTATAAGTCATTATAATCAGTAATTATGTCCCCACTGGATGCAATAAATGCCTAGTTTGTCATGGGTTTTATTGGTTTTGTCATTGGTTTCTGGCATTATCATGCCAGGAGACGGCAAGTCACGGCATCACAGCTTACACTTCGCTTTTCAGAACAATGAGCTTTGTTAAAATCGGTGCGTTTCAGAAAGGTGGGGCATAGAGGAGCAACAATATTGTACATTATGTGGAAAATAATGTGTTTTTTAACCTTAAACCACATAAGCACAATGCATTACACCAAATACACAAAAAAAAATTCTTTTTAGCAACGTCATATGACCCCTTTAAGAGAAAGTGTGTATATACTGTCAGTGTTTATCTGGTTGTAGAGTTACAGGAGTCATCATACCAACACATTCTACTATCCCAACTATGAGTACACCAGATGTTGTTTCTTTGAAAAGTGTAATTACTGTTGCTTTTTTAATGTTACTCTGTTTATTTGTGCAACATTGACTCCAACTAATCAAGTGTGTTGGGACATGGCTTCCTGTTTGGAAGACCAATTGCGGGCAAGTAAAGTGTTTAGGAAAGCTGTTTGCAAACAGTCGTTTTTTTCCTTAAAGGCAAAGTGTGTAATTTTTGTGCCACTAACTGCACCAAACCAGTAGCCACAAAATAAAATGTCTATGCATTCATACACGGTTACCAAGTTTTAATTATAATTACTAAAGTTCTATCATTAAATAATACTTGATTATCCAGATATCATATTATAATGCTTGACTGACTATGTTAAGAATGTACTTTCAGGTATTTAAAAAGCTGTGCCATTTTAAAAAAAACATGTACATATATAATATATATAGTATATATATATATATATATATATATATATATATTATATCAGTCTGGCGAGTAAACTGAAAAATTTACTAGCCAATGGTGATTCAATTGCCAAGGTGTCCTTAGAGGGTTGATGACACACTGCATGAAATGTAATATTTGAAAAGGCATAATAGGGGCACTTTAAGGGAGAAACCAAAAGAAGGCCAAAGACCTGAGTGGATATGAAACTGATGAACGAACTACAAATCCAGATATTACTCAAACAGAATAGAAAAGTAGGCCATTACATTTAAAGATAACCATGATATAATCACTCACATATATGGTACATCAAAAAAGGTCTAGTAAAAGTGCACATTAAAGATCAAATACAACAACCATCTCACCAAGTTGTCATATCAGAAATTCTGCAGAACGTTCAAACTTCAAGAAAACTTTACGTGTGATTTGAAATAACCAGAAGCTGGTTAAACCAATTAAAGCAAGACAATTTCAGTCAGGGTTTGATTCATCCAAACACTATCAGATGATACGGCACAACAGAACCCTTTCACTTCGGGAATGATAAGACAACAATCAGACAGAGCTAGTGACGAGCCTCCATAACTTCATCTTCAAAATCAGTCTCCATGAGGTTCTAACACCCTCAGTGAGAGGTAACATAAGGGCCCCAAACAACTAAGCCATTAAGTTTTTATCTCCTCTGGCTCTGGCTCAGGCCCTCCTCAACAGTTTACCTGCATCACTCAAACACCTCCAGCTTATCTGAAGCGCCTTCGCTTTGCATGCCGCTGCTTTAGTAATCACCGGTAGCTACGTTCAGTAGCTCAGTAAGCTTCTTACACCCTTCCCCTCCAGATTAACCGTTAGAGGCGGCAACAGACGCGCTCAGTTCAGATAAAAACACAGCACCTGCGTGGACAAATACTGCAAGCAGCCAACCACTAGCCGGCTTGCTGCACACTTACACACGCAATGCACAAAGCTGATTGTTTTAACAAAGGTGGGAGATATCACAGAGTGAGAATAAAGAGATATGAAAGTCCATACATCACCTATTAATATTACTGATTAACTTCAGTATATGATCCCTGTCAGTGACATTGCCATATCACAGAAACCAAAAAATCTGCAAAAATGCCCTCTAGAGAGATGAATCTATCAACTACTCCCAATTTCTTTCTGAACTTCAAGGACACTACACTAGTTTTGTCGTCTACATGATCGATGAAGCGTCCTGAATAAGTGAAAATAAGGAGCGTGTGGCATATTTTGCTGGAACATCTGCTACCGACAATCTGTGACCTTACATTGCAGCTCGGAGTCCAATAAACCAAAACAATCAATTCCAACCATTTCACATTTCTTTGTACTTGGTCTTTATTTACTTTCTGAGAAACAACCATGACAGCACTAACAGCAAGTCACTGTCCTTCTTAACATCTCTAATGCAATTCAGAGAAAAATGCATCAAACCGTGTAATTCATCAGCAGTGGTGTGTCATCCTCTGATTAACTTTTCTCTGAATAATGTTCTTGATGCTTTACATGCAGGACAGGTTCAACACACAAAGACAATGTACAAACTTGGTCATCCTGTAATGTTATTGAAACCTTTAAAGGGACAGTTCATCCAAAACTGACAATTTTGTTAGCATTGAGTCCTTATTGTTAGTTGTTAAGCACACTGAATTTCACTAAATGGAAAAAAGATGCAATGAAAGTGAATGGTGACTGAGTCTAATTTTGGAAGAGACAAAATGTTGAATTTTCATTTTTGTGTAAACTATCCATTTAAAGAGATATATAAAAGAACATGTTGTCAATATATTTAAAATGCACATTTAATCCAATTACTGAATTGCACACTTACCACAGGAGATGAAATTCTACAGCCAGGGCAGTCACAGATTGGAGGATGTACCTGTAAGATTCCTTTGGACATAAGTGTCTTCAGACTTTTCCCTAAAAAATAAAAGCACAATCATTAACCTTTCAGATTCCTGTAAATGTGTATGCCCACATGGAGTACAAAACAATCTAGAATTCAAATACAGAATTCACGTCATGTTAGCATCATGCAACAAAATCTGCTTTTAAACAGTCTTTCACAAATGGACCTGCACCTTATGACTCCAATGAAACTATAGCGTATGCACCCCTTAAGTGACTAACCCCTGCAGTCATACACCCCTCTGTCAAACTCATCCATGGGACAGAGTCACCATGCAACAAAGGTGTCTTAAAAGGACATTCATTTTATTTATAGTAAGTGACCAAGTGTAATACCCAGAGTGCACATGTACAAAATTAGTCTTAACCGAAATGAACTGTTGTCCGAAAGAAGACTTGAAACCTCTAGGAATAAACTCAAGTAAACTGTATAAAACTCTTTAGATGAGCTGGTACATCGGCACAAAGTTATTCCACATACTGTAACAAATCAAAATATGTATTAAAATATTGCATTTTCCCACTTTTAATCTTTGAAGACACAAGCTGCTTCATATGATAATGTGCCACTGTATCTTAATCCTGATGTACTGCACTTCAAAAACAACTCAATATAGGCATGTATTTCACAGCCTGAACAATAACTACATTTTTAAACCTATAATGATTTATTAAAAATAGCAACTTACTAAAGACGAAAACTTAAGCTCAATTTGCGGTCTTAAAAGTAGTAAAGTAAAAATCAGTGACAACCTGCAGATAAAGCTGATAAAGAAAATCGAGATGAAACTCCGAAAAGTCGTAAACTGAACAGAAATGACAAATTATCGCGACTGAGTGGATGTAAATAAAAATGTTATTGCGACACAATGATAAAAACCCACGAACCAAAACAATTTAGTTAGCAGATATCTCAACCCAGAGTTACTACACGTAATATAACATCAAGTGTGATGTTTTAGACCTCAGAAAGTCTACTGGTTGAAATCTTAGTAACTGTTAAACACAAATTGCTTAATCCATAACTGCTTGAATATGTGCCACGGTCTCATAATCCTGCTCTACTCCACTTCATTACAAAAACAACTTTACATAGAAGTGCACTTAAGTCAGATTTAGTTTTAAATTCAAGTAAAAATGTTTTCCTTTCCTTTAATATCTGTGCGTAAAAACGACTTTCACCTTTTTTTCCCAACAGTGCGAATCCAAAGCCGTTCGATTCAATGCACAGAGCTCTTCTCAATGAACTAAAGTAGCTGCTGTTCAGAAACCCCTATTTTTATCCCTAAAAGAGCTGCTCTATTAATTCACAAACACGACGGAGTGTCGATGAGCCCTTATTTCAAAAGTAATATCCATTCGGCTGCACGCGGCACTGACTTACCTTTGTGTCTAATGCTCCGTTTCCAGTCTTTGGCTGTCTCTCTTCCACTCACGAACTGGAACTCGTTTGGGGTGAGCCACTCAGCCCGGTATTTGATGGAGGGCCCTTTGCTGCCCTGGCACAGTTTATTAATGTACAGTAGTGCTTTGTTTTCCCCGCATTCCACTTCGATACAAGGCTCCCCGTTGTCGAAAAACGGCTGAAAGTCCGGGATAGACGAGAAGCTCTCCAGCATGAAGTCGTCCGAGTGGTGGTGAAGGTGCTGCTGATGCAGCGCGGCGTCGCGAAAGCCCAAGTACGCGCGCTGGTGATGGGCGAAAATGTGATCGTACGGCGGCGGATGAGGGGTCACCACGGGGATAGCTGTGGCATTTAAAGGGGCCAGGTATTCGGGTTGGTTGAAGGCGGCTAATGCCATGTCTTCTCCATCCAGTCTCTCCTTTTTGATGGCAGGCATGTTACCCGAAGCGGAGCGCCGGTAACGAGTGATTAGCAGTTCATGCGTCCCAACTTGTGTCCCTCTTCGCGGAGTTCCAGGCGCACCGGTGTGTTTACGCACGACTCCCGCGTCGCTGGCTGACAGCAGAGCGCTTAAGTTCAGCCATTCACCACTTCACTCTTCTCCTCAGTGCGCTGCTCGCATGACGGGTCTCCCCGCGCTCCTGCCCACCACATCTAATCGGACTAATGCCTGACATCTCCGCCAGATATTAACGCTGAGCGTGCTTTAATGGTCGTTTATCCCGCGTTTCCTTTAAAATAACCACTGTGGCAACTTCGCTATGTTTATTTCCTCCGTCAACTGCAGTGATAAGTTTATTTCTGTCCAGAAAGTAACGAGGGCAACATACGACTAGTATATTTTAACACATAATAAACCGTGTATATGTAGTGTAGATCATGTAAAAGTTCAGTAGTACATGCACAGTGTGTAATGAGCCAGACTGGCTCGGAGCATTTTCATATCTGACGAGGACAGAAATAATTATGCTATCTATGTGCGGCTTTTCGATTGCAAATGATGCCTGGCGCTAATGGGACTGTGTTTTTGTTTTGTTTTTTCTCTATCGCTCGTTCTTTCTTTTAACCCCTGATACGTCGCTCAAGTCACGCTTTAGTTCACAGACCCAGACCAAACAAGATTTGCACTCTCCGCTGCTTCTCAAACTTGGCCCATTTAAACAGCGGAGGCAGCGCGAGCGCGAGCGCACTCAAGGGGGTCCGCGACGGACGAGGTTGCGTCACTATTTCCAGTCACTGCATGAAGTTCAGAGAAATCATTTGATTTAGGCTTTATTTACCATTTCCTCCAGTTACGTGGTTACCTTTATTCATTTAAGGGCAATATATATATAGATAGATAGATAGATAGATAGATAGATAGATAGATAGATAGAGATAGAAAGATAGATAGATAGATATACACACACATATATATATATATATATATATATAATCAAAAGATTTGTTGACTAAAAAGTTACTATATTATGCATAGAAATAATGTTACAAAAAAGAACTATCACTGTAAGTTACCTAAAATGCAGTATAACGTAAAAAAAATAAAATAAAATTATATATAACTTTAAAATATTAAATTTTTAAAGAAATGCACATAACTTTTTTCATATTTTTATTGTTTGGTTTACAGTATGTTGCACAACACAATATTTTCTGTTTACTGGATTTATTTCAGTCTTGTATGTTAGCTCAGCTCGTGTTGTGTTTATTTGGATGGCATTATATGTTTTTTTTTTTTTATTGGAGAAAGCTGCCAGAAAGGCCAATTTTGGTTCTTTAATCTGATATCATTTTGAACTTAAAGTCATCATGTGGCCTTGTTGTAAAATAATGGAGGCTGTGGTTACCAGAACTTTACAGTAAAAATACATTCACAAAGTTACAAAAGTAACAGGGTGGCTGAAAAATGTACTGATGTAACATTCAATGTATATTAATTTTAATGTAAACAAAAATAAACTGTGCCATTGAAGGCTATACTCCTGAATGTTTTGGCAGCAATAACCTGTTAATAATAATTTTTATAATTATAATCCAAATCCTCTAATCTCTCAAACATAATAAAAGATTTTGATGTTATGCAATATATATATATATATATATATATATATATATATATATATATATATATATATATATATATATATATATATATATATAAATCTAAAAGGACAAATCTTACCTATATTGGTAAAATGCAATTATAAACCTACTATGTTTATTGACAAATCTGACAAAATCTGACAAAATTGATCTGAAGTTGATCTGACAAAATCTGATGAAGCTGACTGTGCTATTTACATACGACATCACCATTCTTTACACAATTACAAGAAGGTTTACTTTCATTTTCATTTCATTTTTTTTATGGTTTTTATCCACACTTTAATCTGATTTTGACATAATCGTTATAAGATGCAGTCTATATATAATCAAAGATGATCAGATGATAGGTGTTGTTGGATACTGTAGAGGTGCACAAGCAGCTACTGGTTTAATGAGTGTTAGATAAAAACACATTTAAAAATATAAATTGTATATTTTCTGAACTGACTAAATATTTTTAAGGCAAAGATCATCATTACTGATACATTTGATAAATCTGCTTAGTCTAATAGACACTACTGTTTGACTCTAAGGACTTAAAGATTTTGCAAGACTGTGAGACTTCCTATGCATCATTTCAATCTAGCAATCAAAAATCGCCCCCACAGAGACATATCAGAAGAAAACTGGAAACAATCTAAAGGTCAAAGGTTCTCAGAGACCTCAGGAGATCCCTGAAACCCCAAGTGTGAGGATCCCCCGCGGGGATACCCTGCCCCCGCACATCTATTCTCATCATAACCACTGGTGAGTCATGAGGGACTCTATTTGTGAAGGAGGGGTTCCCCTAAATCTACAGATGACAATGTGGCGTTCAACCTACAGTTTGGTTCAGGACGGCTTCCCCTGAACTTTCAGCCCCCACATTATCAACAGTTCAGCAGAACAAGTCCTGTGGCATCCTCCTCTTGCTCATCGAAACGGAAGTGCCACCCACTCACACAGCACATGAAATGGTCTCACATTTCACAACATGCATGTAGAAGAAACTTATCTGCTTTTTTATTACATAAAGTTTGGGTCACCTCCCTCTCACATGCTCATAACTACACAGCCAAACTCAAAATGGAATGAATGAATAAATAAATAAAAAAAGATAAACATTCAAATAAATTAATTAATTAAATTTACAAGCTGATAAAAGTAAATGTGTAAAATAACTACTTACATACTCAACAACTTTTGATCTAATAATCAATGTAATAATATATTGTTCTGGTTCAGAGCCTATGCACATAGTAATATGTAAACAATGCTTAAGTTCAATGTCTATGCTAGAGTTATGAATATCTATGAATATCTATAAGACAGTATTCATCCACTTGATATTACAATGTTGGCAATAAAGTTATTCAATTTTTTAAAATTTTTATTCTATTCTTCCTAGGTAGCTTTTCAGACTACAAACATTAAGTAAAATCTATGAGGCCTCATTGTTGCTATCAGAATATATTTTGATACTTTGCCTGATAATTTCACATGGATTACAACATACATATTTACCATACATATACATACCAATATTTAATAAAGTACATGTATTATAGGTTTGGTACATCACCAAAAACCAAAATGAAGTATGCACTTGTGAATAGCTCAAAATGTTTACAATTATTTGCTGATTAAAAGCAGTATCACTTTCAGTAAAATTCTGATTTAGTGGTTTGCCTATTATTATTACACAACTTTTTCAGTATATTACTACATGTCAACAACTTTGTTTTCTTCATATTCTCTCAGTGTAGGTCGCTGCCCACAGTCCTGTCGGATGTGGAGAACCCCCTTGCAGTCGTCCCCGCCCCCGCGCCGTCGTTGGCAGCGGCCCGGAGCCACAGCGCTGCCGGCGGGAGAGAGAGGTAATAAATAACCCGCGGAGAGGAGCGGAGACCGCCGGGCGGTGCACAGTCTGACCTGACAAATACTCAGTGGAAAACCATCAGAGAGTGAGAGCCCACCCCTAATGCTTGGAGCCAGCCTTTCAGACATGAGCAGAGAAATATATAGGCCTGCCCATATTGGAAAAAACGGCATCTCTCACTCCTTCAACATTAAAAAAGTACTAATTAAAAGTGTAATTCAAATTTTTTTTAAATTACAAATGAAGAAATGACCAGCGCTTTTGGGAAATAGCATTAAAATTATGTAAATTCACATGAGGCCATACAATATCAGTCTTTTAGAAAAATAAGTTTTTATTGTATTCTACATGGAGAAGGTCGCCCACTCATGTGTACCGCCATCTTTACATCACATGACCAGCGGTGTCATGCAATTGGCACAGCTACAATAAAATAAATACTGTGTGTAAATAAAATAAACAAACAAAATCACTGAGTTGGAAAAAGGAACACCCCCCTCCTAAATATAACTTGTAAACTCAATCAGGTGTAGCTAATCACCTTCTCAATGGCACACAAAGCCATTTAACTTTCAACTGTGATCATCTGTGGTCATTTTGATTAGCTCAGCATGAAAAGAGCTTTCCTGGAGCATTTCAGTCCTTGGTAGTGCAACTGAAGCAAACAATCAACTATGGGTAACCATCAAAAGATCTCCGGGATAAAGTTGTGGACAGGCACAAGTCAGGAGATGGATACAAAAATATTCAAAGGCTTTATCAATTCCTAGATGCACAGTGAAGTCTATTATTAAGAAGAGGAAGGTATTTGGTACAACACAGACCCTCCCTGGATCAGGACGTCCCTCCAAACTGGATGAAAGAGCAGGAGGAAACTGCTCAGAGAGGCGACCAAGAGGCCTACAGCAACTCAGAAGCAGCTGCAGGAATTTATGACAAAGACTGGTCATTGTGTGCATGTGACAACAACATCACAAATTCTCCACAAATGTGGCTTGTATGGGAGGGTTGCAAGAAAAAAGCCACTCTGCAAGAAAGGTGTCAGTATAAAGTCTGCAAAGTTATAAATATCTGCAAAGTTACAAAGCTCAAAGTCCACTTCAAAAGGAGATATATTATTTAACAGAAATCACTTTTCAAAAACTACAATGAATGACTCATTTGGACTGCGACGCATATTTTCTGGGATTTGTGATATAACAAATATCGACAAATGGGACGAGACCTTGTTGAGCTGCACTAGAGAAGGTAACGAGTGTTATCACCATGTTGGAGACATGCTAGCTTTCCAAAGACAGACGAGCTTAGAGTGGTTACAATCATCCGGGTTTAAATCACGCTCAAATTGATTTGATTTTGACGCAATATTTACACTGAAGCTCAAAGGCGTCTTTGGTAAGGGGCGTGATATTTCCCGACCAGGCACCGAGTGCTGCCAATCACAACATACACTGTCCCAGCTAATTAATCACAGCACGTTTTGTATTTCAGAAGGCGGGCCTTCATTTGATAGAGGAACTATTCGAGCCGTTCATGCCAGACTGGGGAGGGAGGTGTTGTAATAATGTTAAATATGTGAAAAATAATGTGTTTTTCGAACAAAGTAGTATGAGAGCCTGTTCTAGTACACCCCCAAAACAAAATCAAGACTTTGTAAAAGATAATAATAGGACCCCTTTAAATGCTAGAACTTTCTTTTATTCAGATTATAATGATTTTTAAAATCCTTCTCATATATTATTAATTTAAAATTGTCATTAATATCAGGGTTAATATATTTAAGTAAAATTACAACAATTATCATTTTAATTTATTAACCTGAGGTACTAAAATAACAAGCTATACAAACATATATTAAAAAAACTACGAAAAATGACAAATTGCTAAAACTTTAATTAGAATTAAAATGAAAATGGAAAATCTAAAAATACATGCAAAAAATATTAATATTCAAGATATTAATAAAAACTAGATTAGTATCTCAATTATATGAAGATAACACTGAATAATAATATAATTTTATAATAATATAAAAATAATATAATAATGTTATATGTCTGTCTAAAATACAGTCTAGCATGTAGCCTGATGTTTTTCCTTCATCTGCATTTTCTACAAGTTCTCATAAAAGAAGGCTTCTATTGGATTTTAAATGGACTCTCCAGAAGGACTTTGGAGATCACAGTTGTCAGCTCATGCAGCGCCGGTAAAGTGATGCTGTGTAATGTAAAACCCTGAGCATCTCCTCAGGTTTGTGCTGTCGCGTCGGCGCCCTCCGCTGCTCTCTGGAGATCTAAAGGCCATGGAGACAGTCTGTGATCCTAACCGGCAGCCCAAGCTCCCACATGGGATTTATTTCCTAGCTGGACAGTTGGGCGGCCTGGGAGAATACTGAATTTAGCCCACTGTCTGAAGCTGTCAGTGTCATTAAAAGCAACCAAACCAACTTCCCTTGCCTTTCCTAAATGCTTTAATGTTTTTAATGGACAAAGTGAATATGCACTCCATTACCATTCAAAAGTTTGGGATCGGCAAGATTTTTTAAAATGTTTTTCAAAGAAGTAGCTGTAGTAGCACTGTATAAAGTGCAACAGCAAAAAAAATGTTACATTTGTTTAGAGCATTTTCTATACATATATTAATAACTACAAGTCAAGCTGCAATACCAAACAGGACCACACAGAGATGCCAACAGACCACTATATCAGTCACCTTAACCTGACTGTATACAGATATATATGGATCCATTCAGAATGATTAAACAGATCAAAACACAAATTAAAAAAGCAAATAAAACATTCTGAATTTGGCGAATGTGGAGATCTGAAGACAACTCAACATCACCATAGAACAGTTCCTCTGTCAGACTGAATGTTCGTGTCTGTGTTTGAGTGTCTATATAAACACACTTAAAGCAAAACTGCTTATTTATAAATTGGAAAAGTATTTGTACACCAAATATAGGACGTTGGCTGAAAGAAATGGTAACAAATATGTCAGTGGAAAAGATAACATTGTCAGGATTCTGGACTGTTTGTGTTGTGTTTTCGCTCTCCATGTGCTCTGTAACCTAGTTTTCCCATTTGTTTGATTGTTCATTGTTTCCAGGTGTGTCTCATTATTAGTTCATCCTCCTCACCTGTCTGCTCCTCGTTATCTGCCCTATTTAAGTTCTAGCCTGTGCCATTCTCCCTTGTCTGGTATTGAATGTTTGTCTTATGCTACATATGTTCCTGTCTGCCCTGTATACACTGTGTTATAAGGATTGAAGACTGTGTTTATTGCAAATTCTCCTGTGTCTCCTCATTGTAGTACAATCGTGACAAACATATATTATTATAAGTGATAAATAGAAAATTTTTGATGGAGTTTTGAAAAATGTGGTGGAGCTGGAAATGTGTCAATAGAAAACAAAGAAAATAGGTGATACTGTATATTAATCTAAAATATTGAGAAGTTTTTATTTTCCTTTGTTGATGTTCTTGTTTTTATTCAGTGAGCCCCTTCACAAAATTGCATTTATACCGTTTTATACAGCTTTATGAAATGTGAATGATTTGTGTTGGATTAATAATGAGTTAAAAAGGAAGTGAGAAATTTTTTTTTGAAAACATATAAATATAATCCTGGCTTCATATAATATTATTTAGTGTTCATAGTTTATAATAATTAAGATGTATATACTCAGAATATTTCTTTTAAAAAAAATGAGACGTTTACATTTTCTTTCTTAAATGAAGACCTAAAAATCACTATAGGTGTTCAAATAAGGCTATAATTGTGCCGATAGATGTAGTATTTTACTATTACATAGCAGGTTGATCTGTATGCTACAGCAAGAGTTAAACCTGCAAAGAGTAGTTTCTGATCTCTCAAGCCATATTGATTTTTCCCTACGTGATCTGAAACCAGCAATCAGCATTGTGGTTTGAAATAGCCCTGAAACAAGAGCCAAGACGTCAATGAGTCGCCGACACGTTTCAATTAGCGCGCCGCCCAGGCCGATTTGTCCCCCGGGGCACATTGGCTCCGCAGGCTGGTCACGCCAAGAGAGATGTTCCATAGAGGTACATGATTTAAGGAAATATCAGAAAGGGCAATGCAAATAAATCTATGCATAAACTCACAATGTGTGTGAGAATATGCCACACAGATGACAGTGAGGTAATTCGGTTTCTAGTCAACTCAATCAATTCTCCCTCTTTAATTAAATTGCTAAAGGGTAATGGAGGAATAGCAGACGCCACAATACAGACTCATAAAGTCTGCAACGTTTCGACATAAGGTCTATCACACATTAATAACTGCATATCAGTCATAGTAATGCAATGCTCAATGTGTTAGAGCATCTACAGAAACTACTAAGAGAACAGTTCTATATCGGTTAATGGTCAGTATTACAGTTGTTGTTTTTGTTTGTTTTGTTTTTATCTGCATCAATTAAATATTTAATTGTACATTCTCATTTCCTTCATTTTTACAATTAGATTACCAATCTAATGCTTACTTCAAAGTTGTCACTTCAAATGAATATACATTTTTCATACCGGTGTAGATAAATTAATACAACATCAGATTAAAAGAAAAGGAATATAAAACTATGCTTAAGTTGTCACCATTGCTTGGTGGGTCCACTAGATGGCAACACTCTTAGTTGGGCCATTGCTTTTAAGAAGAAGGTGAAGAAGAAAATGGGAAAATGACAATTAAAAACAACAAACGAACGTGAAAACAAAAAGAACAAATTAGGCATGGAGTTCAGCAGATCCACTTCATCCAACTCAAGTTTGTACAACTAGCGAATAACGTTGAGAACTTTATGATAGCGCTGTTTAGTCAGTGGAATATACTCAAAAACAATCTTTATAATATATAATATATAAAATTTATAAACACTACCTAACATCTATACTATAACTTTGACAATCTTGTTTTAAATTTTAAAGGAGTTTAAAATGTTTATATATATATATATATATATATATATATATATATATATATATATATATATATATATATATATAGTATATGTAATATTTTGATTAGGGAATTTAAGTCACTATGCTACAATCCACCACTAGGACAGTGTCATTGACCTGTGGAGAGAAGTGAAATTCTGCAAAACAAACATTAGCCCAATGGATAATATCTTCAGCTTCTGCTCAACGGTCCATCACATATTTTGGCATATTTAACTACTCTTGCTTGTGAACTTGTGAAATAAATGCAGTCATAATTCTAGACTCTTACCCAAGTTGGGTTCTAGCTAGTGTGTGTTTTGAATGTGTGGGCACAACAGCCCTAAAGTCAGCCATTTTTCTGACCTTCAGCCGCCATGCTCCGCTCCGACAGTTCTCATCAGCAACACTACACTGCACATTCTGAAGCCCTGTGGAAGTAGACTAGAGCGGTAGAGAGAGAGAGAAGTGGGGGTTGAGTTCCCCCATATCCCTCCTCATCTGCCCTTTGAGGTCCTAAGAACCCCTCCAGCTCTCCTCTCTCTCTTCAGCAGCTCTGCATCACTTCCACCACAGGCTGTTCTCCACCCAGAACCCGATCGATAGTGCTCTTCTGCTTTCATCGGACCAGCATTGTGGAGAAGCTGCACTTCCTGAAGAAACACCAATCCAGCCCTAAGAGAGCTGGGTACAGTTCTCTCACCGAGAGGCTGACTGCCCGCCAGACTTCATTAGTGGCAGTCTGCTTTTTTGACTGCTTTAATAGATGCAGAGGGTTAAAGGGAAACTCCACCCCAAAATTAAAATTTTGTCAGTAATCACTTACCGCCAAGTCGTTCCAAACCCATAAAAGCTCAGTTCGTCTTCGGAACACAATTTAAGATATTTTGGATGAAAACCGGGAGGCCTGTTAATGTCCAATAGACTGCCAAGTAAATAACAGTGTCAAGGTCCATAAAAGGCATGAAAGTCGTTGTCAGAATACTCCATCTGCCATCAGATGTGCAATCTGGGTTATATGAAGTGACGGGGAAGACTTTTTTTAAGCAAAGAAAACAAAAATAACGACTTTATTCAACAATTCCTTTGTCAACAGTCTCCTCTGTGTCTCTCCATATCACCGTATGCTCTTCTGTATCATCCTTGTGGTGCGGATGATACAGAAGAGCATACGCAACATACGGTGATATGGAGAGACACAGAGGAGACTGTTCATTTCATCCAAAATATCTTAAATTGTGTTCCGAAGATGAACAGAGATTTTGCAGGTTTGGAACGACATAGGGGTAAGTGATTAATGACAAAATTTTCATTTTGAGGTGGAGTATCCCTTTAATGACACAACATGAGGAAATGTTGCTGATCTGAATTTGAGTTCTGTGCTAAATACTCAGAGATACACAATATATACACACTTTTTTCATTTGATCAGTATATACATTTTTTTAGTTTATTGTAATGATCAGTTTTAAATATTTAATTGCACAATCACATTTCCTTTATTTAAATTTGGATTCTCTTTGTTATCTTTAAAAACAATAATAATTTCATAACACCTCCATTTTTATCAAATATGACAATGAATATCTTTTTTTTATACGTACTTTACATCATAATGTTGTGATGCCTAAACTCACTTGTAGTATTTAAAATGATTGACTTTAGTTTTTTAGGCTTTGTTTTTAGACAAAATATTATAGAAATTTAATATGGGCCTTTTTTTAGCAATAATATGAAAATTATTATCGGCTTACTGCTATCATCTAATAACCCTTAAATGAATGTAATCTTCAGAACATCTCAAAATGAATATCCATTTGTTTTATACTGTACAATTATTATTTGTAATGCCTAAATTCACTTAAATAATTGATTTTAGTTTTCTGAGCTTTATTTTTTAAAATTTATATAGAAATAATATTATAGAATTTTAATATCAGCCATTTATGTTATCGGCATATATGAAAATAATTATGGGCTTATTGCTATCCTTTATTAATCCACAGACCAATGTAATTGTCAGATATTTCCAAAATGAATACATATTTTTCATACTGTGCATGATAATGTTGTGATGCCTTAATTTGCTTGTGGCATTTAAAAAGATATATATTTTTATTTTTGACAATTTTCATATCAGCCATTTGTTGTTTATTAGACACAGCTTTAATAAAATAATAATGTATAATTTCATTCTGCATTAGCTTCTCACATGACATGAAAACAGCACAGGAGTGAGACAATCATCAAGGATCACATCATGATAATGTTCTAAAAATACTTAATGATAATCTTTACCACACAACATAAAATAAAAAGACATCTCTTCGTTGTTTGGGAGGTTCATCTCATTTCAACATATCTTATTCGCTTCTAAAGCCCTCATTCAGGTGATACCTGATCCAGCTGTATAGTTTTCATGATCTTTAGCCAAAGTAAGAAAAACCAGGTGTCCGTAGCTCAAAGTTCACTGAAATCTATTTTGTTGATTTAAGATGACAAGGAAGCAATATATCGGAAAAGAGGAGGCAGTTTGGCAAGTTTGTTAACGGAGCCTTCCAGGAAGAAATTCTTTTGAATATTTACCATTTAACTTCATTTTGGAAGATGATCCAAAGTTTTTGTAACCATAAATTCAATAAGCCTCTCTTTCACCTGCCTGCAAATAGGCAAACATTAGCATGCTCAAATTAACCTTTAAGGATTCCCATAATCTTATCCGGAGTAAATCTGTCCAGTGACAAATTACTCCAGTTACACTTTTAATGTTTAATTTCCAGTGTTGGTTGAAACCCAATGCGTTTCCCACAACACCCAAAACAGGGCAATCAAAATGTTGTCCAAACAGATTTTTAATCTGTTCAGGCTGAACCACAGCTCTACGTTTTATTCGAGGCCTGAATCACAGCCTTTTCTGGAAACTGTCGGGGCGCCGGCAAATGTGTATGCAGTTTCCACTCTTCACGTGACGTTTGAGACAGGCTGACCGTGGGAGAGCACGGCTGGATCCGGCGGCAGCTGGCAAGCCGTGGGGACAAATTTGAACTCTGCAAACACAGTCATGTCAGCGGCAGCCCAGCTCAGCTACGCTCACCCTGGAATGGCACCCGTTCACAAATTTAGACGACATCTAAGCCTCTGACTCACTCTGAAATACAGAGGAGGAAGCACCGACAAAACGAGAGACAGCGTCTTTAACATTTCCAGACAATCCAAAATAGGTACAGCTCGTACCAGACTGATTATAACCAAATGGTGAATTAAGAGAGGTTAGCACTTCGCAGGCTGCTTTCAGCCTTGTGTCTCCACAATAACATGAGCTACAGTATTTATGAGGCAACGAAAATGGCCAAACCTCATAAATATGTAATAAGGTTGTTTACTGGATAGCTGTTGAATTGGGAATGGGTATATTGTGTGAGCATCTCATGAAAGGAGACATTTGTGAATGAAAAGTATATGAACATTTGTAGCAATAACTTTTGTTTGGGTCAACGACATAACACAATTTTTTTGTCCTAATAATACATTAAAAATGCAGTTCATGCAGGAAATTATATCATAGAAAAGACCTAATCTAAAAACTGTCAATTTTTCTTTTAAATAGTATTACATTTTTTCCTATTTACTTGATATCAGCAGGATATACTGAGTGAGAAACGAGAGAAGCAGAGAACCACGTCATGGTAGCATTCCCGTAAGTTAGCATTGTTGTGAGTAAATGTGGAAAGATGGAGTGTGAATTAAGGACACTAATATTCCCCGTGGTCTCTGGTGGGGGGTGAGGCGGAGGAATGCTCGGCGGAGCAATCCCGCTTGGCAGGTAGATGAACTGCGGATCATACGGGCCGGCAAGTGGTGATTAATGGGAGCGGGAAGGCGCTGGAAAGAAAACAACGCTATAAATCAACGTCCCGACGATGGTAATTGTAATTGAAATGAATTTGTCTGCCCGAAGCCAGGCATTGCAATTGATATTGACCAAAGCCCTGGTGGTCCATAGAAAATGAATTTTGAGAAAATGTATTCAGAGTATCCACTGTAAGGTCTATACATCACTGTATGACACAAACATTTCACTGTGGGCCGATGAGAAGATGGAGCAAGCTAAGCCCGGTGTGGGTGTCAGATGCTAATGAGCCTTTGTATGCTCAAAGGTATGCTGTATATTTATGGGGAAAAGTGCCACATTTAAATTATCTTAAAGGCACAGTCAATAAACAAATTACATTAAGTTGTGTTTTGTGATCTTCTCGCAATAGAAAAGTACTATTGTAAAAGAATGATAAGTATGAATAAATGCTATTATACTGCAGGAATAAACTGAAATGTATATGCATTACCAAACAAAACATTCACACATTGTCCACACTTCGTGATGCATCGTTATCAGTCTTGGCTTAATACATCTGACCTGCAAACTTTCAGGTCAGTTCATGACATAAAATCCTTTAGATTCAATAATTCGTAACTTTTTTATATATTTAGATATAAAATATACACTTACTTTTCAAAAGTTTGGGGTTGGTAAGATTTATTAATGTTTCTGAAGTAAGTAGCCTATCTTATGCTCATCATGCATTTATCTGATCAAAAATACAGTAAAAACTGTAGTGTTCTGAAATATAATTTCAATTTAAAATAACTTTTCTATTCTAAGATATTTTAAAAATGTAATTTATTCCTCCTTCAGAGTCACATGATCAGTCAGAAATCATTCTAATATGCAGACTTGGTGCTCAAGTAACATTTCTTATTATTGGCAATGTTGAAAATAGTGGTGCTGCTTTATATATTTTGCAGAAACCGTGATAATTTTTTTCCAGGATTCTTTTGCAAAATTCTAAATGTCTTTTCTCGTTAAATACTTAATCTTTGACATGTTAAATTTGACACTTTATATTCTCTATAGTTCTATTTTCTCTATACATGGATAAAAAAAACACTATATTTTTCAAAGAACTACATTACAAAAATGACATTTTCATTAATTCGGCATTATTGTGTATAATTTGTACTTTGATAATGAATCACTATCACTAATACTGCTGATTTCAAAATGTTTTCTACATTTCAGTTTTCTACACACAAACATACACAAACATATATATATATATATATATATATATATATATATATATAAAACACTTTCCTTGACTATGACTACTAAACACAGATCTGTGTGTGTTTGGTATCCTGCAGGAGCCTTTGCAGCCAAACTTTATTGGCTTCTGGTTGGTTTGCTTTACCAGCACATTACACTGTATATTATATTATACCGCAATTCTAAGACAGCCGGTGGCAGTTTAGATCCCTGGTCTACGGAGAGGCTCAGAGGAATATCTCGGCTGGAAGGGCCCGTGCAGGAGGAACACCCAGCTGAACACTGTGTGAGATCGGCTACCATCTAATGGTACCATTTTACAACCCTGACACTACTTTACAATAAGGTAGTATTGTTTCAGTTTTGCAATCTTGCCCTTTTGTTTAGCAGAATTATGAGCAAGCAAAGTGCATAATGCAAGGTTGCTTGGTTTCTAACTTAAACCTCAGAATAATAGTTCTGGGAGGTTTTTGTGTACACTTTCTGCACAGATATAGAAGAAATCTATATTTCATAAGTGTGCTGTGTAGCTACAGCACCCAATTATCAGCAGATAAGACAGAGGGAAGCCCCAGAGCGTCAAGCCAGATATTTAGACCAATGGAAGCAGGCTTACAGGGACCAAACCCCCAGGGGCACTACAGGCTCACCCAAGCTTCTCCCCCACCCCCCTTTTCTTTCCTTCGACTTCATCCCTCCATCCTTACTTCACCTACAGGGTTCAATTAGCAGTGACAGCAGCTCGCACCACGAGCCTGTAGCAGGAAACAGGGTGAGTCTAAATCACCACGCCACACTAGAGGCCCACTGCAAACACGCAAACATGACAAAACACTCATCCACCCACATCACTGGTGCTTGGTTCTGTCAAATGTCCCTGAACTGCCAGAAAAAAGCTGTTTCCAACCTTTTTTTGGCTTAGCACCATAACATGCAGAGCTCTGTGGGCAACCGTACTCCACCAGTCAGAATTAGTGAACTTTTACCCACACAAACATGTATTTGTAAACTGACCTTAGCCAACAAAGATGGTTTTGCACCATCCATGTAATGGATCCTGCTTCAACACACGGTAAGGTCACTTACAGGTCAAGCATAGCTCATGGTAGGCAGATGAATATCGATCTAGCGGGAACAGGGACTATTCACAGGGCAGGCGGCCCACAGATCAGCCTTGGGCAGAGGAAATAGAGGTCATGGGCTAGAGAGAGCACAGTTCAAACACAATGAACTTTTAACACCTCAAGAAACTCTATAGGGTTAGCCACTCGTTTACCAAAATTATACTATACACTAACAGAACACTGTAAAGCTGTACACACCGCCCACAATCAAACATTCAATGCACAAATGTCAGTATTATTATTTACAGTAGAGGACTGAGTCTTTAGGAATACCCTTAAAATGAAAAATAAAATAAAAAATGGTTAAAATAATGGTTTTAGAAATGGTTTTACTAGTATTATTAATAATAATAATAATTAATTAATTAATACAAATATTTTTATTTACCATATCTTACCACAAAATACAAAATAGTTAATGCTGTTTCTGTTATTAAACCATGTTGATATTAGATTTCCTTAAATATAAAAAGTTAATTAATTTATTTATTCATTTATTTATTTATGATGGTGTCTAATCATTTAGTAATACCCTGGAAAGAAAACAAACAAACAAACAAAAAAACTTTATATAAAATGTTTTAAAAACAAATATACAAACCATATTCTATCCCAAAATATCAAAGAGTTGTTGTTTCTATTGTTATACCAAAGTAATATTAGACTTCCCTAAACAATATAAAAACTTTTCATTTTTTATAAAGATTTATAAATAAAATAAGCAAATAAATACACATAATAATAAAAAAAATCCACCTTATAAATTCCATTGTAAAGATTATTAAAAACAATATTAGATTTTTCTTAAAGATAAATACTTTTTAGTAGTAAATAGTTTGCTTCTAAAAAAAAAAAAAACCATGAAATCATGTTTTCTTTTCTTATGTTGACAATTTCATACTGAAATAGGAAGTTAGAGCAAAATATTAACATCCCTTTATAATATCAAACAAGCTATTTATATCACAGCCATGATTTGCCACCTGCTAATCTGTAATGACTTTAAAAAAATATTCCTTTGGGAAACTATGGTAAATTCTTGTAAGATTAGCTTAATTTAAGATTTTAAAGTAATATTGTATTAAAATTTGCCCGAGATGCTTCTTGTAAAAGTAGAATTTCGAATATTCCCTCAAATGTAAAGCTTCATGGTGGCCTTAATTCTGGGAAACTGCATTGAAGGACATTAGAGAAGCTAAGGGAGGTTGGCAGCATGGAGAGGCTGAAACCAAGGAAACAGTTGGCAGCATGCCTGCGCTCGGCTGTGTGTGCAGTCAGGCGGAGTGGAGGCAGGCCATGCCTTGGGGCATTGAGAAGAGGCCAATTCACTGCTCAACTAGCCAGGCCCACAGAGACAGAAAGTGATAGAGAAATTAAAACTTTAAGAAAATGTAGAAACATCTAAAAATGACACAAGGGGAAATGGTAATGTTGAGCAAACTGTGTCCAGGAAGTAACAACGACAACAAAGAACCACCTTTAAAAATCAGAAATGCTCTGAAAAGTGGGGGAGGTGCACACTATAAACCTTATCAGCATATGTCATGAATATCAATTAGGACAAATAAGCATTCATAGGTAAGTGTGTGCCAGCCATTTTATGAACTGATTATACAAACTCTACGTCACCCAATTAATATTCATGAGTCAGACTGATAAGGTTTATAACTTTATCGACTGTCAATACAACGGGTTGAACAAAGCTTTTGCCTTGTCTTAAAAATATGTGACACAGCTGACTACATTTAGTTTGTTCAGACTTTACACTCTCACAAAAGCACTTATTAAATATAATGATTAATGCTTGAAAAGTTGGGGGGACGAACTTGTACAAGTATGTGTTTAATGATTGCTATGTCCCTGTTAAAAAATAATAAATCATGTCTGGTGTATTTCTCCTGCTGTCCTCTCTCACCTTCTCCTGCCTGGTGTGTCTACAAATTATACAAGTAAATAATTAAAATCAAGTGTCAGGTGCTTGGTGCCCATGATCCTTCAGAAACCAGGCTCATTCCCCCTCAAATTCCCTCGTTTCCTAGGCAACAGAGTTGGTACTTTAACAGCCTGTTCCTGGGTTGGTCTTCCCTTACCCCATCTTGCTTTATCGCTCTCCATCCTGCTGAAACTAGATGTGGTGGTGACTGTTATCTTCTAGCAATCAATCAGCACCCAAACAAGCAGGGTCTTTGATGCTTTCAGAGAAAAAAAAAGAAACAGAGAACGAGAGAGAGGAGGAGAGAAAAGTTTCCTTTTGACGAGCATGTTCCATTGTGAGAATCCCCAGCAGCCTCTGACATCTGGTTCCAGTTAGCACCATGACGCGTTTCCTGCCTGCCTGGGCCACGGTTCACAAGTCAAACACCACACTGAAGACTGAAGAGAAAAACACACACACAAAGTTACTCCAGTATTATCTGCTTGTGTGTGGTTATGAGTCCTGAACCACCTGTGAAGATACTTCTTGTTTATTCCCAAGACCCAAGATTTTTTATTTTTAAGTATTAATATACTTTAATATTCTTATAAAATTGTCTTGGTCATAAACAAGAATTGGGCAACTATCAAATTATTTAATTAAATAATAATTCAGTAAATAAAATAATTTCCATTATCTTGTAAATAAACAAGAATTGGACAACTATTAAATACACAAATAAAATAATTTTAAGTATCATGGTAAATAAACAAGTAGGCAGCTAAATAAATAAATAAAATTGTCTTGGAATAAACAAGAATTTGGCCACAATAAATAAAGCAAACAACAAATAAATAAATAAATAGTCTCTGGAATGAAGAAGGCCTGGTCATCTATTGAATAAATAAATAAATAACTATTTTAATCACCTTGGGAATAACCAAGAATTGGGCAATTACTAACTAACTAAATGAATAAATCGGTCGGTCAGTCAGTCTTGGGCAACTAATGAATGCTATATTTAGTGATATGAATGATTTGCTAGGACACAAGAATTATGCACATACATAATGTTTTACACTGAAGTAAAATGGCTGTTCTCATATGCATTTTAATAGTAGTGAATGTGAAGCCACTTTCCACATCCCTCTTTATATCTGAAGACATTCGTAACTGCATTTGCACTGTGGATGTTGCAACTGCAGTTGTCATCATTGAGCAATCATGCTTCTGAGTAAAGAGGTACCCGAGCAATAAGCAATGGAAAAGTGTGACCCTCGAGAACGTGGGGCGTGGAATGCAAAATGTGCACTGCACCTACACACACTCTGGAGGGAAACCCTACAGTCCGTGGGTGCGTTTACAGACACACAAACATGCATTCACACACATACATACATGCATGCCTCATGACTGGGGCTTGTGGGTAACGAAAGTGAGAATGAGGAGGAGCGATGAGCGTAAAAGTGAAAATGTCAGGAGTATAGATATAGAACACGAGCCGACCACAGAAGGGCTTGCCTGCGTCGGTGGCAACGCTAAACGCCCCCACATATGCGCTGCACTCGCCTTTGATCGCTCAGGAGCCAGTTTGTCTGCCCCACAGCTCACTGAGGCCTGCTGCTGAAGCGAGGAGTCGTTTTATCATACAACCAGAGATCTTCATCAGTGCATGGAAAAATCAGGTTGCAACCCACACCTACCTCGCAAAAGGACAAAACAAAGAATACAAACACTCAGAAATGACTCAATGGCTACACAGACCACTTTCACACTGTATGAGCCTCCCACAGATCCACATGATTTCCACAATCAATATTTTTAGTTTTATTTGCCATAGACTGCTATTCAATAAGTACTCTGTGGGTTGCATACGACCCTCAAACCTTATTCTGTGGCCCATGTGATGGTGTCATCATCATGGCAACCAGAAACTGCAATAACACACACGTCTTCTTACCATGTTGATAAAAGGCATGGTGTAATTAAATCTTCTTAATCAACCAGTAGAGATTCTGCTATGCTGTTTAAAATACTGGATATCGTCTGGATTTAATAAATAAATAAATAAAGAATATTATTAAGCGTAATATTATTAAAGATAAAATATTTTGATAATAACATTTAAATATATAATAATAATAATAAACACAAGATTGCCGATAGTAAAATCTGTGTGTAATATATACATATTTAAACATACAACCTTACAGTCTGTTAATCAATGTCCATAAATATGTAGTCTTTATCTGGGTTAATATATACACACAAGAACAGACACACACCATCAGATTGATCTTACCAGCGTAATTTATATCCTGACTGATCCGTAACCCAAACGGAGTAGCACTAAGCAATCCAAAGTTCCTACAGACACCCTCAGACGAAGGGATGATGATGTGTGAAGACATTTCCAAAGACAAGTTTTCATTTTTAGCATGGCAGAGTTAGCACCTGCTAGTGGACACTACTGTTCAAAAGTCAGTTTTTAAATGTTTTTGAAAGATGTCTTTTATGCTCACAAAGTTTGCATCTATTTGATCAAAAATACTGCAATATTGTAAAAATTACTTATTTACTGCTTACTATTTTTGTATATTTTAAAATATTATTTATTCCTGTGAGTCTTCAATGTCACATGATCCTTCAGAAATCATTCAATTATGCTATTTTGGTTTTCAAGAAACATTTCTTATTATCAATGTTGAAAACAGTTGTATGTACTGCTTAATATTTTTGAAAAAAACATGATACTTTTTTCAGTAGAACAGCATTTACTTGAAATAAATCTCTTTTGCAACAGTGTAAACGTCTTTACGGTCACTTTTAATATATTTGCTGTACATAAAAGAATTATATACACTGCTGCTTATTAACATGAATAAACATTAATGTTCCCAGCGGATGTACAAGCATCAACAAATAATTTCAATTACATCTTTTTGTTTATGTTTTTGCCATTATTAGTTACAAAGATGAAAATAAATAAAGTCTCCCTGCAATTTTGCTTTCTGTTTTCTCCAAAAATAAGGCAGAAAACAGCCAAACAGAGACCCATGAAAATTTAAGCTGGGGTTATTGATTGGTGCGGGGAGTCAGGGAAAGGTCAAGCCCATCTGAACATCAGCAGTCTGAACACTGCAAGCTGCTGCGTAGCACCCATCCTCACCCAACCTGCAGCCTTTCGGCGCTCTGTCTGATCTCCAGCTGTAATACCACCGCTCTCTGCCATGCATTCTACTCTGACACATTAACATCCAATAACCCAAATATAACGTGTCAGCCATCTATTTAACCGCATAAGCCTTACTTTCCTCTGTGCTGCTTCTCTATCTCTTTTCCCTCTGACAGATACATGCAGGAATGGTGCATGGTAGTAACCCCCCTCCAGCGATGTTCATATCCTGCAGGAGCCCTCGGGTTCTAACCTGTCAATATCGCGTGGTGTGGCAGGGCCGCTCTCCTCCTCTCAGCGGATCAGTTAACCTCCTCACTGGCTGGGACAGCACTGCAGCTCCCGCTCCACACGCACATGACCTTCAGCACAGTATGAGAGACTTGGCTTTATGCATTCTCTGAATACATATTAATAAGAATGCTTTTCATTATGTTTATTTAGGCATTTCATGATCTTTTTTTCATGATGATTTACTGAAGCCAAGTCAAATAGGTCAAATTAAACACTTGCCTTTAAATTTTTAGTTAACTGAATGCAAGCAAACAGCTAGCCTTCTAGCATAGCACTAACCGGATAGAAAAGCTTATGATTAGCTAGAACAAAATGGCACTATAATACACTATGTATTTGGCATTGAGGAAGGGCGACAGGATCTTGTATGATAATTTTTTAAACAACAAGTTACATTAAGGAGGACACGTCCCTTCCAAAATTCTGATTTTTTTTAAAGGAATTAGTAATTTTTATTCAACAGGGACACATAAAATTGATCAAAAGTGATAATAAAGACATTTATAACATTACAAAAGATTTTCATTTCAAATAAATGCTGTTCTTTAGAAACATTCTACTCAAAGAACCTTGTGAAAAATGTATCAAAGTCCCATCAAAAAGCAGCACAACTGTTTTCAACATTGATAAGAAGTGTTTCTTGAGCAGCAAATCAGCATATTAGAATAATTCCTGAAGGATCATGTGACGCTGAAGAGTTATTGCTGTTGAAAATTCAGCTTTGCCATCACAGGATTTTAAAATATATCATAATTGTAAACAGTTATTTTAAATTGTGGTATTATTTCTCAATATTACTGTTTGTAATGTATTTTTGATCAAATAATGCAGCCTTGGCTTCTTTCAAATATTAAAAAAAAAATCGTACCCATCCTAAACTTTTAATAGGTGGTGTTTATGGTACTGTGCATGATGTAATGATGATTCCTTGTCTTAAATGATAAATGAACTAGAATGCGTGAATTTCACACGTGCATGTGTTTGAGGTTAACGTGGTAAGGGTGAACATGTACAGACACAGCACGCACAGATCACCTTACTGCGAGATGCTAGCAGCATATACTTATATCTCTGGTTTCTCCCGTCTGTGCGAGTGTGTGGCGGACTATATTAAATCTCTCTCGCAGTGGAGGTGTCATGTTGCGGCTGCTGCTTTATAGCTGGTGCCGGAGCAGACTGGCGGTGAGGAGCGACGGCATTATCTGCATGCTGAGGAATGTCTCATCCCCCACCATGCCCAGCAACGAGCAACCTCAGGTACAGCAGCATTTAAATGCCCAGCGAGGTGCAGAAACACCTGTGATATACACCTCTAGGGCAATTACAAGTCATTACGGGTCTAGCCTGTCTTCATTTCTCACTCCAACAACACTTCGATTATGGTCAACAACCTGGAACGTATTGTTGTGTATGGACCACATTGTGTTGCTTTGGCCAATGTTCACCTCTGAATCTAGTCAAAAAAAGTGCAGACTAAAGTAAAGACTACTGTGTATGCGTGAGTTCACATTGCACATTGCAGCCTCACCACAGATTTCACTAACAAAATAAGAAAATCTGTACCTTTGGGGCAAAAAAAGTTGCGATTTAATTTAAGCACTACAATTACAATGTAGAATTAATATTAAATTCATGTTAACAGTTAGTATTAGTAGTAATTTTGGAGTAGCCTACTGGCGTACTACTGTATGTAAAGGATTTGTAAGTGTACAGTCAACTTTGGAGTCACTGGCAGATGAGCCACTGCAAGTATGACTGAATAACAACAA
Organism: Cyprinus carpio; assembly: GCF_018340385.1. Lineage (NCBI taxonomy): Eukaryota > Metazoa > Chordata > Actinopteri > Cypriniformes > Cyprinidae > Cyprinus > Cyprinus carpio. The sequence goes on along the minus strand of NC_056594.1, from coordinate 11,674,274 downwards.
ATGATGGCATAGACTGGCACATAACATACACGTATGAATGATTAACAGAGACATCTGCCACTACTGAATTATAGATTAGCCTAAATCAAACATATGGGCAGACTCCCATGAGTTAGAGGTACAAAATGTTGCTTGTTATGGCACTTAGAGGAGACTTACTGAACATGTTTATATGCACATCATTTTCCAATTCCATATTCCAGGCGAGGCTTTAATCTGATGTGCCTTTAACAAAAACACAAACAAAAACAGTGCCATGAATTAAAACATGCAGGACATGAAACTGTTATAAACAGAGATCGTATGTCTTTCAGTTAACCCCAAAATAACAATTCTGTCATTATTTACACTTCCTTATGTTGTTCCAAACCTGTATGACGTAATCTTCTAAAGAACATAAATAAATATATTTTAAAGAAAGTGTCAGTACAGGAAACTCTACAAATATGACCCAAAATTCTGATGAATGCATTTGTCTTTAGATTTCCAGAAAAATGGAATTTAATGGAAGTTAAAAGTGTATAGATAAAACAGTTACATAATTATCCTTGAAGAATATTATATAATAATCATAAATTCAGAACTTTCTGATATAAGTTGTGATTAATAATTATTATTCTTATATAATAATTAATATTCTTTGACACAGTCTCTGTGAGTTATAATTCATAAGAGTGATTCAAGTAAACCGGTAGGGCATGCTGGTAATGGAGTGGCTCGAGTACAAGACTTGACTCAATAAGCCTATTTTATCCGCCATAATAATTAATTAGATCATACGTAAGTTAATATGTGACGGTAAAGCAAGATGATAGGGTTGGTGTGGTGGAGGGATGGTAGATAAATTGTTTTATTTGGGTGTTTTGGAAATTGATTTAATAAAACTGGAGTCTTAATCTCATGTGTGTACATGATTTTGAACGTGTTTTTAAAAAGTAATAGTCATTCAATGTGTACTCTTTTGTTAACGAGGACAATAAATACACAGTGAACCTTTAAGAACACAGTCACTCTCTTCTCATATTATCCCAGGTTTGTAAAGACTGCCTCTGTGCCATTTCTCTAAATCCTGCTCTTTTGGAGGAGAGATTGTATGTCCAGCTGAGTGTAAGGAGAACAGCCTCACCAGGGACCGGTTCGATCTCAGCCTTACTTCAGAGGATTAGCCTCTTATCAAGCTCCTAAAAGCTGCTGTAAGAACTGTCTCTAATTACTCTATCTTTAATTAACCAACTAGTCAGCCCAGCCACCCAGAAGCTGCCGGCTCCTCACAGATACAGTCCCTGACTTCAGGAGGAGGCCTTCAATTCACCAGATATAATAGAAAGCGTGTTATTCCTGTATTTATTCAAGCCTCTAATTCTGCTGAGGTAAGTTACCAAGACCAGAACAAAATAGACTTCTGAAATGAAGAGGAAAAGTTCAGAATTTGTTTTTTAGTCTATTATTCCTTAAAAACTAAGTCTTGGTTCATACACAGCTTAATTTGATATTTTAAAAGGACAGTTCACCCAAAAATCACCATTAGGTCTTTCCAAAACTTAATGTGTTGCTTCTGCGCAAAAGAAGATTATTTTGAAGTTTGTTGGTAGGCAAACAGTTTTTGTTCCCAATAGTGATTCACTAAAATTTCAGCAATCTAAAATATTTGTCTATTAAAAAAAAAAAAAGTCAGTTTCAAAAATAATTTTCAGCCAAAATTGTTTTGGAGGGTCGAAATAGTTAGTGTTTCTCAGACGAGGCATCAATTTTGTGTGCACAGCAAGCTACAACAGGTAAATATTGCATCAGCATTGTGGACGCATTTTACATTGACCAAAAATTATGCTAGAGTAACAATATGTAAAATGCTAATATCGAGAAGCAGCTAGAAGGTTATGCTGAAGAACTTTACTATAACTGATTTATCACCTGTGAACACACCAACCTGAACAACAAACAGACCTCAACTGCCCAAATACCCAAATATAAATGGGTACTACATAACAGAATTTTCATTTTGGATTAACAGTTCCTTTAAGTAACTTACTTTTAATTTTTTATTTATTTATTTATTTTTTTTTTTCAAATAATTTCAAATCAAACATTTTCACCAGTTTTAGTCGTTCTGTTAATTTGTGGAGTGGATGCAAATATTATAAACGAACATTAATGCACTGACAGGGTAATCAGCCAAACACAGTGATGTGGAGGCACTGCCTCGTTAATGTGACTTTTAACCTGTATTCACACCTCAATGAAAAAACAATGAGCTCATTGTGGGCACAAGATTCTCTTTGATGCTTTATCCGCAGGTTTCACTATTGTAACATTATGTCATAAAAAATATTTAAGCATGAATATTTTGTATTATTTGTTATGTTTTATTTTTGTACCGTCTATGATTTCCTAATCTTACTGTATTGTTTAAGTAAGCACTGCCTCCTCTGAGAAAATGCCCCCGGCCCATACCCACCACAGCAAATCTCAGAGGGAACCCTCCTACGGCCCATACACAGTACACACCTACTTCTTTTCCATGCTTTTGCTAACTGCTGATAATCATCTGCAATGGAAAGTGTGTGGGGGCTTGCAGGAAACCCTGCAACCCCTGTGCCAGGTAGTCTAAACCTGAAACATGCACTAAAGACTGCACAAAGCAATTAGTCAACACTTCAACAAAAAGAAAAGTGAATGCATAAAGAAAGATGACAGTTTAGAGCATGAGATGCTGCGTTTATCTCATTAATAGAAATCAAAGGGGGCAGGGGGCAGGGTGCAGCAGGGAATGTCGGTGTCTCAGTATGTTCCTGCCAACAAAACGAAGGGGAGAGCATCACGGAGCCCTGCGGTCATGCCACCCCAGTTCTCCCTGAGCCGGCCGGAGGTCGGCCTGAGTGCGCATACATTAATGGCTTTCCACACTAATTGCTTCTCACTTAGACAAATCTCTGCAAATCACGGGGCGAGCCAACAGCGATGCTGATGCCCCCCGGGAGAGGAGACGGCAGGCAGGCAGGCGGGAGAGAGCGAGGGGTGAGGGGGAGGAGGGAAGCACCGCCAGGAGCGTGTGCGGTGTGGGTGCCTCTGAAAGGCGAAAGGGGAAGCGATCTCTGGAGGGAGAGGGAGTAAGAAAGAGATAGAGAATAGATACATACATAGGCCTGTACGTGCACACAAATACTTGCTCTAAGAGACTGGTCCAGGCTAGGCAGACCTTGCGAGCCTCAGCCTCCGACCCCCTGCAAACATGCTCAGATCTCCCCCGCCTCCTCCGGCTCCCTATCTCGGCCCTCAAACGCCAGCCCAGGGACGGGAAAGATGAAAAAAACTCAAATCAATAGCACAGATGGATAGCCAGATAACAGAGTCCGGCATGCTCCGGCAGTGAGGCAATCCAGAGGGTGCCCTCACAACTTCCACACAAGTGAAAAGAAGAACAACACGAGGCTGTTTGAGGGAGAGAGAGAAAGATGGAAAAAGAGAGAGAGAGAGAGAGAGAGAGAGAGAGAGGGAGAGACAATCTGCCCTGGGAGCCTAATCACACCCCCACACCTGTGTTCCAGCCCTCATTTATCCAGCCTACCCATACACAACAAACAACCAAAAAACTAATTTATTTTTTTATTTCCGTCCTCCCTTCCTGTGTTTTTTTTTTTACTCATCTTCATCAGGCCTTAAACGCTAAACTTCAGGAAATCAGATCATTTGCAGAGCCGGCCAGGTTCATCAAACATTACCTGAAAGTTAGGTTCTTTTCAAAAATTCATAGATCCTCATCAGAACAACATCATTTAATAACTATTTAGTAATGATATGACATTTAGATGATTGAGTTGAGGGTTTCTCAAACTTTGCTGAGCCACAGAATCATTTTTGCACAAGGTTTAATAAATTATTATTACTACCACTACTACTGCTTCCAATAATAATAATAATATGATGATAATGATGATTAAAATGTATTTATTTTAATAAAGCTGAATCCATTTAAATTTGAGTTCATGGTGCATCTTATGCAACTCCTGCAGTCGCAACTTGGTATTTTTGTATATTTCCTAATAAACTTTTCACTTATTTGTCGTACTTGTAGTAATATTAGTACACTCAATATTGTATTATATTATATCATAATTGCTGATTTGATCACAAAATTTAAGAAACCCTGCATTACTGTCGCATCTAAACATGTTCACTTTATCAAAACTGAACTAATGGCCAGAAGAAAATTTAAGAAACCCTGCATTACTGTCGCATCTAAACATTAGAAGGTCTGGGAACCCTGGCTGCTTTGAATGGTCAAAGACCACCCAATATGCCATATGACTGACAGGTAAAGCAACCAATCACATTTCGATTTGTGCCACATCATGCTTAGGGCCGTGGAAATGTCCCCACACTAACAAACAGGTGTGTAAAACTCTTGTACTTATTTTAAAGATTAGGCTTATATTTGCAAAACTTTAAATATTTCATATACTTTTGAAAACCCAGAGTTTGGTTTGATCCTGATAAGCACTCATTGTTCACAGTTGTAAACTTCTTCCATGGGGGGGGCCAGAAGTGTCCCCACACTAACAAACATGTTTGTATGTTTATTTTGGCGGCACACACATCTACTGGAAATCCTGTATAATTCAACCAATCCCATAGTGTTTCCAATTTTGTGTGCCATATGCATCAGACGTTCAGCCAATGGCCCGTGGACGTGACTTCTGAGGCTGAGACCCATTCCTGCATGAACATAACAATTAATGGCAACATAATGACTGTACTGATGTCTAGCAAATTGTCAGCTGTAATGAGTTAAATGAGCACTAACTGTTGCAATCAGAGAAAAGAGAGCCAGCATCATTTAGACACTGATGTGTGTCATTCATGATGTCACATTGATGAAGCCCACTCTAGACTCGCAGACGCTGCATGCGTCTCTAGCACCACCTAGTGATAAAGAGAGGAACTATTCAAAGTCAAGAAAGGCCAAATGTGGGATAGAACAAAACTTTACACTGTCATAAAAAATAAGTTTGGCACACGTCGGACATTTCTCAAACTAAATATATTTACCCACATGAAATCATGCTTGCTTTAAATGATATATTTTTTATTAGAAGTGAGAAAAAAAACTGTCCTAGATAGTTGCCTCTTCTTGATATATATTGTTACACTAAAAGTATTAATAGAATGTAATATAATAAGTAATGATTAACAGTACTACCCTACACTGTACTCCACATGCACTAGACATTTTGTTCTCGGTAAGAGAAGCGAGAGGAAGCAGAGAGTGAGTGCAGGTCAGAGTGCAGATGAGGACAGCAGCACTTGCATCTCTGTGTGGGTGCATGAAGTGTGGTGAACACCTCTGATAGAGATTTCCTCTGCTACTCTTTGGATATGATGCCTTCTGGTGGCCGTACTGGGGCATAACAGAAAAACAAACCTGGAAGACAACCTATACCTGCAGAACAAAAAACAAAAAAACAAAACAAACAAAACCTTAAAATGCAACTTTGAAAGAAAAGATGGGTTGCTATGAAAAGATGAACAATACCACATAGGTATACAAATCAAATTCAAAACACAGTGGACCTTATGCTCCCTTCAATTCTATTTATAAGCGTGTGAACACAGGAGATTGGGAAAGAACACACAAGAGTTTATGCAAAGAATTTTGTCCTTCACTTCCAAAGTTCTGATTTGGTGAACTCTGGCCTACAAATCCACACAGCACAAAGAAATCTGTCCGACAGAGATCAAAAACACCACAATAAAAGCTTTTTAAAAGCTAGGCAGTTATTTTGAAATAGTATTCTAATTCTACTATTAAATATATTACTTTAATTGTGTAATTCATAGCGTGAGAGGTCGGTTAAAAAAAAACAACAACAATGTAATTTACTATATTTGATAATACTTTTTGCATTATTTCTGGTTGCAAATGCTGAAATTAAACCATAATTATTTTATTCTACTGAGAGCCATTTTTTAAAGTAAGAAAAAAACAAATTTAGTTATTTTTAAAGGGGACATAACGGACAGTTTCGGCCAATCTCATGTTAATCTTGAGTAGGCTACCTATAGAGTAGTATTGCATCCTTCGATGCATCTCCGAAGAGTCTTTAGTTTTATCAGATTTATAAAAGAAAAATACGCTTTACGATTCTCTCCGAAAACAGCCGAGCTCCTGGAGGCGTGCCGTGGGCGGAGCTAAAGAGTTACGAGCACTTGCGCGCCGATTACCAGCAAAACAGACATTTTATGCAGTTTTACTTACCAGCTGCGGTTCCAGCTCCGGGATGACCGGGATCTTTTATAGCTGGGACCGCTTCACCTTTCAGTATCAAACGATCTGTAAATCTAGCGTCGACCTAGGCTTTGATTAAAAAACATTTGTCACTGAAATGACGGGATCAAACAAACACACGTGCGAAACTCCGTTGCTGCCCCAGAAATACAAACTGCATCCACTGTTCACATAACGGGTTGTTTGGGAAGCTGAACAAGGTTAACTTTCCCTCACAACCAAAAACACTACGGAGCACCGCACATGGCATGCAGGAAAAAATAATAGGCTAAATCGTGCGCACGATTTACTATTTCGTTCACTCGATTTATAAACTGTGCACACGATTTACTAATTCGTTCCCTCGATTTGCTAAATCGTGCACACGATTTATAAATCGAGAGAACGAAATAGTAAATCGTGCGCATGATTTAGCAAATCGAGGGAATGAATTAGCAAATTGAGGGAACGAAATAGTAATCGTGTGCACGTTTTAGTACATTGAGGGAACGAATTAGTAAATCCTGCGCACAATTTATTTATTTTTTCTTGCATGTCATGTGCGGGGCTCCTTAAAAGACACTTCTGTGACGACATTCTTCTTGAACAAGTTCTGTGCAGCACTGCCAACAACTTCCGTCCAACGACATGATCTGATTTGCTGTGTTATCTCGCGCTGTTTGCTGTGTGAGCGCTCTTCCAGGAGAAATGACCATACAAGGAATTCCGCCCTTCATGACGTCATGACAGTGTATTTGGCACAGAAATACATGCATTTTTAAAATGTCTCCTATCCTTGCATAGTTCTTTTAAATTGTATTTTGGTCAAATAAATGTTGCCTTGGTGAGCATAAGAGACTTGTTTCCCAAAAAAAGAAAGAAAGAAACACTTTTGACCGGTAGTGTGTATCTTTCTTCTACTTCTTCCCCTTTTTTTGCATGTTTTTTTTAACAATGTATAAATGGGTCCTTATTTATAAATATAAATGATATGTATACATAAATCCAGTTAAGCATTTGTGAAATCAGGTACTGATTTGGGACAAGAAATCCTGGCTCACAATCTCTGTTGGGGGAAGTCGTGGCCTAATGGTTAGAGAGTCGGACTTGCAATCCAAGGGTTGTGAGTTCGTACTGATTTGGGACAAGGCGGCAGGAATTGTAGGTAAGGGGGGGGGATGTGAATGTACAGCGCTCTCTCCACCCTCAATACCATGACTGAGGTGCCCTTGAGCAAGGCACCGACAAACCCCCAACTGCTCCCCGGGCGCCACAGCATAAATGGCTGGCCACTGCTCCGGGTGTGTGTTCTTTGGCCTTGTGTGGTGTGTTCACTGCTGTGTGTGTGCACTTTGGCTGGGTTTTAAAGCAGAGCACGAATTCATCCGAGTATGGGTTACCAACTTGACAACATACAGAACTACCAACATTTGCTCCGAGTATGGGTTACCATACTTGGCTGTATGTCACGTCACTTTCACTTTTTCCAGTTCATCCCAAATGTGTTTGATGGGGTTGAAGCTCTTTGAGGGCCAGTCAAGGTCTTCATGGACCTTGATTTTTGCACTGGGGCACAGTCATGCTGGAACAGAAGGGCCTTTGTTTCAGAAGTTAGAAGCATGGCATTGTCCAAAATGTCTTGGTATGCAAACTTTACAGTTGGCACAATGCACTCAGGCATGTAATGTACTTCTAGCATCTGTTAAACACAGACTTGCTCATCAGCAAAACAGAAGCGTGATTCCTCACTCCACAGAACAGGTTTCCACTGCTCCAGAGTCCACTGGTGTTGTGCTTTACACCCAACTCAAACTCCAAACTCCATCTGATGCTTGCCATTGTACTTGGTGATGTGATGCTTGCATGCAGTTGCTTGATCATAGAAACACATGCCATTAAGCTCCTGTGATGCTGATATTAATGCCAGTGGTAACTTGGATCTCTTTAGTTGTGAATCAGCAGAACATTGGTAACTTTTAGCAGCATGTGCCTCAGCACTCAATGACCCCGTTCTGTGACTCTACGTGGTATTCAGTTCTGCCAAATTAAAATTTACAAAATTCTGGATTAATAAATCAAAAGTATAGGTCAGCAGTACACTTAAATGAAAAGGCGATATGAACTAGAGTCTGTGATTATTAAGCTGCAAAAATACTATTTAAATATGAATCCTGCATGTTCTACGTGTCTCTGTCAATGAATGGCGCAGACGCAGTTTCGTTTACTGAAGCGCGCGACGCACATGCGCTCACAGTGTTTTCAGCCTCTGCTGCCTCAATATATGAGCACATGAATACAATCGCTGCAACTACTCTTTTAAGAGTCACTTCATGAGCATTTTCCCATTTCTTGTGAGAAAAACTATCGTCATCATATACAAACAGAAACTTAAGGGTCGTCACAGCAACCCGTTAAAATAAAATTTTGGTTTAACTTGAAGAAACTGTGACAGAAATAGATTACTTAATGTAATGATAGTAGCCTACTAATTCTAACAATACAATTATTATTAAAACATTATTTTTAAGGAATATTTACCATAAAAATTATTCACCAGAAAAAAAAAAAAAAATTAAATACACAACAGTATTTCTGGGGGGTATTTTTTATAAAATATATTGTTTAGAGATGATTGTTAAAATGTAATGAAACCATTAAAATGGAATCTAGAAAATTAATGGAAAACACAGAACTTGGTAAAAACTGAATTTGAGGGAAAAAAACTTGTATCAAGGGCCTTAAAATAGATTTTTTGTTAAACTTTTAATAAAGTACTGTTAAGTTGTGTAAATTTAATGATTTTAATTTACTAGACATGCTTTTTAAGTAATAAAATTTAATTTAACCATTAAAACAGAGTCTAGAAAATTTTAAACTAAAAAAAAAAAACAATCCAGAAAAATTAAAACGAAAAAAAAAAAAAAAAGATCCTAGGCATCCTATTACAGCCTATTTACACCTTTGGCACCTGAATTCAATAGTTAAGAGAAGTCTCCCATATAGTGTTAGTGTATATTGGTGCCTTCATATAGTCTTCACAGGGGATCATCTGTGGCATCAAAAGTTTGAAAACTTAATAAAACATAATAATAAAAAAAAATACATAATAAAAAGTAATCTGCCATTAGCCAATGGCCCAAAAATGACACTGCCTATTTGTTTATACAGAGAAAACACAGAACCAGATTCTCATTCCACATATATTAATACAGCCAAATCTAACATCCCCGTACACTGACCAAAAAAATCATAAAACACATGTCCCTCTGCAGGCAGGACCATAACCATGCATCTGGATGAACAGGCGGTAATAGACATTAAAACAGTGTGAAACAGTGTGGCACAGCAGGACACTGTTCCTCTCCAGGTTTTGCAGGGAGTCGTGTCGTCTAGGGAACACAGAGAGCCCAGGCCTCATTAAATGTGTTGAGGAGACCCATCAGGAGCAGTTTTACAGAGCCGACCCTTACCACTTTCTCATTACAAACCCTATCCTCCCCAAAGCACTCTGCTCACACAGCACAAACGCTCCAATATCAAATCAAATCAGCCAGCCAGTGAAATAACCCAGTAAAAACACACTCACGTCACACACGACCGCATACAGCATGTGAAGCACGTCCCATCTTCTTTTCACTGGCTGAGACACAAAATAAACACACAGAGTGGCACAGAGATATGCATATAAAACAAAATCATATCACATACAGTTTAACCCAAATATATTATGGAAAGCAAGGAAATGTGCATGTGCATCTTTTCTTTCTTCTGGTAAGGAAGAATCTCATTTAAAATGGAGGACTGTCTTGTCTTTCTTAAGCTCCCACATAGTGATGTGCTGAGCAGAGGTAAATGATGACTGAACACAGAGTACACACTCCTCCACTCTGTTTACTCAAAGTCTAGTCAACCGAAGAGCCATTATCAGTGTTTACACAAGCAGCTTTTAACTGACTGATTCAGCAACATGAGCTTCATCGAGGCTATTTGTAGACACTCGTCTACCTATATCACATCTTAAATGTTTAATGTGTTTGTGAATGCATAGTATTTTTGCTTGCAAATAACAGAGGTTGTTTGTCGCAGAACTAGAGAAAGAAATGGTATTTGTTGAGTGGAAATCTATTGTCTGCAGTTCCTATGATACAGGGAGAAAACAGCTAAAGCAAATTCCTCTGCAGCTCACTATTCATTCAATATTGACACACCTGCCTTGGTCGGATGTGAGTGAGTTGGATTAACACTGTTTAGACAGCGCTAACATCTACATACAAAATCATGAAAGGCACATTCTGACCCGGGTCTTTACAAAAACACACACAGATAAAGGTGCTTTAAAACATCCGTGCTGTACTAAAATAAAATAAAAAAAAGAGTAATTGTAAAAAAAAAATTAAATAAAATTAAATTAAATTAAACTGGAATTTAAAAAATAAAGTGAAATACAATAAAATAAAAAAATAAAATAAATGAAAAATACAAAAAAATGTAATACAAAATAAGAAATAATAATAAATAAAAGTAAAATAAATAAAAACAAAATGCCATAAGTTAAAGGCTAGTAAAATAAAAATTAAAGTAAAATATAACACAATTATCAAATAAAATAAGATAAAATAAAAGATACAGTACGTGACCATTGAGTCTCCCAGATGAACAGACTGAAAAGTGCCTAAATGACCTTTTAACACTAATAGACCAGCAAACCAGCACAGACTGCCCCCCACCCCCATTTGAGAGATGAGGCAATAAAATAAAACAGTTTGGCCAGAATGAGAGACCAGATAAAACCAATAAACCTAGCTTAGGTTTTAGTCCATGCTGCAAATGCAGCAGATAAACTGTTAAAATAATTAGCTCGTGTCGGTTGTGTTGTTATCCACTAGAGGGCGCGCTCAGACCAATTTCAAGACAGTCACGTGACGTCTAAAAGAATGGAATCATATCACAGTTACACATCACCGGAGGTTCTTTCTTCTTGTATTTGGAAATGAAAGAATGTGGAGTGACAAAAGAAGTGTCAGTCCACATTCCAGTCAGTCGTTAAGGAAGAAATCATGTTAACACGTGACACAGGTCCTCCAGCGGCCTCCAGATGGCGCTGATATTAATGCAGCGTCTGGATTCAGTGGTTTGAATGTCAAAGCTGTAACTCGCCACTAGACATGAAATGAAAATTGAACAAAATTAAAATTCTGTCATCATTTAATCGCCCTTATGTTGTTCATGTCTTCATTTGGACATTTGGAGAGTCATGACAGTCCCCATTCACTTTCATATTATAAAAAAAAAGTTTATTAATGGGTGAACTATTCCTTTAAAAATTTAACCAATTTAGAGGGTTATTACTGTTAATTAAAACAAAAATGATCAAAAACATTTGTTAACGGAAATTAAGTTGAAATGAAATAAAATAGAAATATTACTGTAGATGAAAAAACGAAATTAAACAAATATAAAAAATACTGCCTTAGCAACTTACTGAAACAAGTTTAAGCTGAAGCACCAAAATTACTAACTATAAATAACAAAAAATTAAAAATGAACTAAAACTAAAACAAAATGAAAGAAAAATTAATTAACATTAATTAGTAATAATAAAAAAAAAAAATCACTACAAATTAAATTAAAACTAATTTTTTTTTAAAAAATAGTTAACCCAAAATACTAATAAAAACTATAATAATGCACAAATAATATTAAAATACCACTGCCGACATAAACATATTGTTTCCTTTTTTTTAAATGGTAACTAACTACAGTAATTATGGAGCACAAACTTTCAGACAACCTTTGTTATATATACAGGTCCTTCTCAAAAAATTAACATATTGTGATAAAAGTTCATTATTTTCCATAATGTAATGATAAAAATTAAACTTTCATATATTTTAGATTCATTGCACACCAACTGAAATATTTCAGGTCTTTTATTGTTTTAATACTGATGATTTTGGCATACAGCTCATGAAAACCCAAACAAATTCCTATCTCAAAAAATTTGCATATTTCATCCGGCCAATAAAAGAAAAGTGTTTTTAATACAAAAAAAGTAAACCTTCAAATAATTATGTTCAGTTATGCACTCGATACTTGGTCGGGAATCCTTTTGCAGAAATGACCGCTTCAATGCGGCGTGGCATGGAGGCAATCAGCCTGTGGCACTGCTGAGGTGTTATGGAGGCCCAGGATGCTTCGATAGCGGCCTTAAGCTCATCCAGAGTGTTGGGTCTTGCGTCTCTCAACTTTCTCTTCACAATATCCCACAGATTCTCTATGGGGTTCAGGTCAGGAGAGTTGGCAGGCCAATTGAGCACAGTAATACCATGGTCAGTAAACCATTTACCAGTGGTTTTGGCACTGTGAGCAGGTGCCAGGTCATGCTGAAAAAAAACAAAATCTTCATCTCCATAAAGCTTTTCAGCAGATGGAAGCATGAAGTTCTCCAAAATCTCAAATCCTGATAGCTAGCTGCATTGACCCTGCCCTTGATAAAACACAATGGACCAACACCAGCAGCTGACATGGCACCCCAGACCATCACTGACTGTGGGTACTTGACACTGGACTTCAGGCATTTTGGCATTTCCTTCTCCCCAGTCTTCCTCCAGACTCTGGCACCTTGATTTCCGAATGACATGCAAAATTTGCTTTCATCCGAAAAAAGTACTTTGGACCACTGAGCAACAGTCCAGTGCTGCTTCTCTGTAGCCCAGGTCAGGCGCTTCTGCCGCTGTTTCTGGTTCAAAAGCACACGCCTGTGCACGGTGGCTCTGGATGTTTCTACTCCAGACTCAGTCCACTGCTTCCGCAGGTCCCCCAAGGTCTGGAATCGGTCCTTCTCCACAATCTTCCTCAGGGTCCGGTCACCTCTTCTCGTTGTGCAGCGTTGTTTGCCACACTTTTTCCTTCCCACAGACTTCCCACTGAAGTGCCTTGATACAGCACTCTGGGAACAGCCTATTCGTTCAGAAATTTCTTTCTGTGTCTTACCCTCTCGCTTGAGGGTGTCAATGATGGCCTTCTATGTTTTTTATTGTCTCGCTTGACCCATGATTGCGGTTTTGAGTAATGAACCAGGCTGGGAGTTTTTAAAGAGCCTCAGGAATCTTTTGCAGGTGTTTAGAGTTAATTAGTTGATTCAGATGATTAGGTTAATAGCTCGTTTAGAGAACCTTTTCATGATATGCTAATTTTTTGAGATAGGAATTTTGAGTTTTCATGAGCTGTATGCCAAAATCATCAGTATTAAAACAATAGAAGACCTGAAATATTTCAGTTGGTGTGCAATGAATCTAAAATATATGAAAGTTTAATTTTTATCATTACATTATGGAAAATAATGAACTTTTATCACAATATGCTAATTTTTTGAGAAGGACCTGTATATTTTAAAAAAGCAGGATTGTTCCTCCACTGCCATAATATATATAGATTAATAATATTAATATGAATCTGCAACATTACCACCACTAGTAGTAACAATACATTATGCAATTATTTGTTCTTCAATGGCACCGAATAAAAAAAAAGAAAAAATGCTATGCTACATAATTTACCTTATATGCACACTGATTAAAACAAAAGCTAAAGTGAACTTTGTCACTTCAGTCATAGTGTTTATTCTGAATACATTTTGAGGAGGCTCATTGCCTCTTAAATTTGATACGTGCCTCAGAAATTGCTGGTTTAAAATACTGAAACACTGCTTTTGTTTGCACTGGCTCAAAAGGAGCAAGAAATCAAGCCTTAAGTTCCACAGTATGTTGTCATTGTTAATGCAAAGCATACAGTTGGCAGTTCAGCAGATTTTTTAATTGATGCAAGATGACTGTTGATGAAACACTAGTTTTGAAATATTTTGAAACCAAAAACAATCTTACTCAATGGAGCACAGATAAATACACTTTCTTTTTTTTTTCAGAATAAAAGGTGCAAGAGGCCAAATGAGCTATGCATATTAACATCTTGTTTCTGATATTTTCAGCAGACCGTGGTGTATTTACCAATGGTGTGTGTGTTTATCACCTACAGGTGCAAGAGAAGTCTGCTATGGAGATGGACTCAGGGAAGATTAATTGCACTGTGTAGGTGCGAAGATAAACAAAGAACAATCTATCTGTGTCTGGGAAATCGGACAGCCCCACAGAGAGCGAGTGAGAGCATTGGCATGCCGATCTATCACAGGACGCTCATTACACAGAAGGTCAGGGTGCTCCTTGTCTCTACGGCCCCAGAGAACATCTAGTTCCCGCATGTGGTTTCACCCAAAGCCCTCTGGGCCACCACAGGCCAACATCGTAACAGTATGGGTTTAACATCTCTTTCATTAGGGGCATGAAAATTTATATATTCATATTCAAGCTGCATCGCTGTGCAACTCAACTTAATCAGCGCACCTTAGAGCAATCAGTTCTGTTCTAAGAAGATAATCACTCTTTCTCAAGTTGAAATAATGACCCAACGCTAATTGACACAAGCTTTTAGTAAGATTACCGTTTCATCAAGAGAATTAGAAGTGAGAAACCCATTTAGAATAGTAATAAAATGTGCTATGAAAACTTACTCTTGAAAACCTAATATGAAAACTTTAGGAACATGATGAGAATATACTGTACAAGTTGGTAAAAGCTGTACCCCTTTAAACCTCAGCATTACTTGTATGGTTTTGAAGAAAAAACCCCCGTCACAATTAGGCACTAAATTAGAGGTTAGAGGTTTAACAACTTAAATGCAATCAAATATTCTGATATCACTGTGGCGCTTTGCTGCTTATGTAACATGTATGAAAAATCATTGTACTATTAGTACACAAGGTTCATAATGTACATATGAGAGCCTGGTGGCCCAAAGAGGCTTAAGTTATTACTGACACTATCACCAAAGCAGATGTTTGAGACTCTGGACAGCTGCCGCAGACAATAAGTGTGAAATGGAGATTTCATATATCTCCGAGGATAACAATGTAATCCAGCTGAGAGACAGAGAGCATCATGGACAGAAAAAAGGACGATCAGATGAAAAACACAGGGAGGAGGGTGAAAAGAAAGACAGAGCGGGTGCACACGGCTGGCGTAGTGTGGGTGTGGAATGCACAGGACCGGCCAAGTGTGAATCTAGTCCCGCAGAGCACATGAGGGAATAGAGATCTGCTATGACAGGAATGTGAGAGCGGGATATCATTAAGCAGAGGGAGCAGCTTTCTCATCCACACACAGCGACGTACAGCAATAACAGCTGCCTAACAATACTCACTGACTGCACACTAGCCTCATAAAGAGGACCAGCCAACCGCAGGGAGAGAACAGAAATCATTACTGTGTGTTTCTGTCTCTTTCAAGATGGCCTCTTTGAAGAGGAAGCACTTCCAAGTTTTTCTTCGCACTGAATTGCTCGTCCCCTCAAGCTATCCAGACAGAAACAGGAACAAATTGCAGACACACTGACAGATTTGAAAATTGTTCTGCAAGACCTTTAGGTTCACTTTGAGGATGTGTAAGCATCTATTTACTGCACTGTGTGAATACAAATTGCAAGTGACATGTAACATGCAAAAGCACTGTGAAATGTAGGCACACTTTATGTGTGTACTTCCCTTCCTATAATAGCAGCAAAAACAGCCTATTTCATATTTAAATTACAAATGTTTGCTGCCAAAAAAAATAAATAAAATCTGACGTAATTATAAATCTCAGTGATGTATATATAAAGTCTAATGCTATTAATGAGGTCCAAATATAAATAAAAATAGATGTATAAATATATATATATATATATATATATATATATATATATATATATATATATATATATATATATATATATATATATATATACTCGTACTGCACATTCAAACGATGTTAAAACATTTTTAATGCATGGTATATGAATGGGAGAATTCTTGTGGATTAGAAGCCATTTTGGTCTCCCATTTATTGTTACTGAGGGAACCATTCTCAGAAATCACTTTATGAGCTTATTTCACAGAATGATTGTGCTTGTAAAACAATGGACAACAGCATTACTTTAGAGCAGCACAATATGCATGATATGGTCAACACAACACACTTATGAGTAATAATCTTTTTATTCCCTCGTATATACCCACCACTCAACCCAGCTTTAGTTGAAGACCAGGAATTAGCTTGGAGAAGACAGAAAACACTTCAACCCAGTACTTTTTTGTCAGCATGAACATTTACTTTTGCAATGTCATATAACAAAAAGTGATATTAACTAGAAATCAAGTTTTCATGTGGTGTAACTTAGTTTTATTTTAATTCCACAAATTTGTCAAAAAAATTACAAAATACTCAAATGGGGAGAACACAGGACTCACAATCTGCCTTAATTATCTCTACTTTTTTGTTTACACTGTGTCATCCCATGGTGACTACTAATATATACAATAAGCTTCAAGATACCAGTATATATAAATCTTAGCAGTCAGAATGTACATTCTGCTATTGCCGCTTTGAAACAAGAAGCTAAACCATTGACAACACTCAACATCAAAGGTTTAAGACACAAAAGAGGGACAAAAGGAGAAAATGCTTGAAACAAAAGTAAAATGCTGTATACATCTGAGACAGAATAAAAGATATATGACAGTCCAGTTACAGAAAGTGATCGGCTTTGGGCGTATACTGCTAAAAACAGGCTTCTATGCATACTCTTTAAAGGATGCACAATGGCTTTTTTTAAAACCAGAACGGGAGCATTAAAAACAGTACTAGGAGCTTTGACTGTAAGCTCGAAAAAGGCCCACACACGATCTCAACAGAGGTAAAAATGAATTTGTAGCGTGTCATTTCAAAAAAATTTACATTAATTCTGATGGATCTGGAGAAAAACAAACAAAACGAACAAAAATACTGCATGTAACAGTCGATGATTGCTATCAAACAGCCTCGACATGATGGAGAGCAACTGAAGAGGCATCATGCATCATAGGTAATGCAGTGTCAGGAATGCAGAGAGAAGCTCAAACACGGTCATCATCTCCACTACTGTGAACACATGCACACACAGGTACACAGATTCCAATCAAAGACACCCTTTTCCCCCAGGCTTCACAGTGAGAATGGTTCTATGAATCTGTACAGTAGGTCGGGAATCTGACTGCGCGAGGACTTCAGGAGACAAACCGGGGGGCATTGCTATCTTTTCCAGCACCCTTTGACAATGTGTAAATCTAGAAGTAAAAAATGTGCATCAAGATGTCATATTGTTACTTAAAAAAGCAGTCCGGTTGGTTTTGCAATCTCGAAGCACTGAGGAACTAGCCAGCTGCAAAACTGAATGCCATTAAACTTTGGTACACAGAAAACAGAGCAAAGGGCTTTCGAAATACACTTAAAAAGCCATAAGAAAGCCAATTATAGTTTAATAACAAAAACTGAGGTTAATCAGTGCAATATTTATTCTTTTTAAATGGGCTACTTGCCCCAATACTTACGAGGCATCACACATCCTCTTCCTTCAAGTGTTTTTATGTATAACTCGGTTTGAGTTCAGCCATGAAAGTAAAAATATGGTCATGATGTCATGAGTGTTTGTTGCAGACTGTCGATATATATGAAACGAAACAAACAATAAAAAAGCCTAATCTGAGCTTTGATCTCTAGAGGTGTCTAGATTAAAATTCGGTACCATCATACCCAGCGAACCCCGTTTCCATGGACCGAACCATCTGACATGGTTACCTGCTCGAACAGTGCCATCTCCTTCCCCTCTGAAACAAGGGATGACACTTCAGAAAATTATTATATCGGAGGTCTAACGACTCTGTTAGGAATCCACACCTAATAATAATTATAATAATAATAGTAATAATTATATATGTATATATATATATATTTATATACTATTTACAGACTCAAAAAAATGCCATGCTGTAGCTTTTCTTAACATTATGAAAACCTCCTACAATGTATTAAAATAAACATTGAATTTAAGATAGCACTTTTCAGATATAATGGCCAGACTATTCTGTTCCTTTGTTTTTCCCTCAATTAGCACAGTGACAAAGTATCTGGTTTTCTAGCACCTACAAAAGACGTCAGGGAAGCTTCTCAGAGTATGTTCATGCAGGAAAGTCACAATCAGTCTTGAGGACGCTGTCACTACTTGAACGATATATAACCCCCCTGAAAAAAAACAATGTCTTGAAAAAAGTCCGGAATAGTGAAGAAAGCTGACAACAGAAAGAAGGTTCCTCAGATAATCCCCGTCACTCCACTGAACTAAAAACGTTCCTAGGACACGTGAGTCCCCATGTGACTGTTCTGCTGTGACCTCCTGTGTCCTGCTGATCCTCTGGGAGTCCATGGTAGATCACAGCTGCTTGTCACTTTCCTTCTTCAACCGGCTGGAAAATAGTGAGAGAAGAGAGATGTACGGTATTATGACAGATGTCTGAAGCACATATACATTCTAGCACAAGTTTGGCTGCAGGGCTGACCTGTAATAGTCCTCCTGTCCTGGCAGAGGCCCTCCGTGCATGTGGTGATGACCGTGTAGCCACTGCTGCTCCATGGCCAATCTCTGTAGCTCTGCGGACTGTGCATGCATGGCCTGCAGCTGGTGTGCCGCTGACATGGGTGGTGGGAGCCCACCTGGGAGATCTCTGGGATATGGAGCACCTACCGATGACATGGGAAGATTGATTAGTTAATGCCTGGACAAAGAGCTACAACGATTGAGATGATCACGCACGTGTCTTACCGAACACAGGGTGCCGGAGCATCTCGTGTTCATGCGGGTGCTGTCCGAGCAGGGGGTTGGGGATGGCTCCGGGCGGGTAGGGAAACCGGGCAAGGTGCGGTCCGCCGGCCAGCGGGTCTACTAGCGGATGTGCCCCAGAACCTGGGGGACACACAAGGCATTCACCACCACCTTCGCCGTGTCAGTAGCTTTTTGTAATGGTACACAGTCAGTATTATATAGAAACACACACACTTACTATTCACAAAAATTCAAAATTAACATCATGCTTAAAAGACAAGCATGCAATAATATTTAATAATAGGGATGCATGACACATCAACCTCATATGGTCATCGGCCAATGTTTTTTGTTCAATGTATCTATCAGCAAATATTTTAGCTAATATGAAAATTAATATCTAGTTATAATCTATCATACTGTACATTATATTATTAAGTTTTATTTTTAATTGATATTAACAAAATATAACATTTTAATATTAGCTCTTTGTTGGTTATTGGCAATATGAAAATGAATACCAGCTTATGATTATTGGCTAAAATTCTAATATTGGTAGTGCCCCTTTTTTAACATGAGTTAAATATAATCTTTAGCAAATCACAATATATATATATATATATATATATATATATATATATATATATATATATATATATATTTCATACTGTGTATTATAATGCTGTGATGCCTAAATCCACCTGAATCAGTCATAACATGAAAATAATTACCAGCCAGAATTTTAATATCAATGCATCCCTAATTTAAAGTATTTTTAGCCTGGAAATTAAGCCATTGCTTTTTCTTTTTTTTTCAATGCTAAAGATTATCTTCAGTGGCCCAGATGGAACCTGTGGACATTTTTTACATCTTTGGCTATTTTTGCATCATCATTTGTGGCATTCTGTTCTCATAGCTGAGTACACTGCACTTTTATTTGCAGCTGAACGCATAATCAAATTAGCCAATATATTTTATAAAACAAGAGATATGCATGAGATTCCATGTGGGCCTAATACAACAATCCAGCACACAACATTATAGTGAAAGGTCCCTCACCTTGGTGCAGCGGGTCCTGTTGGTGCAGGTGTAGGTGTGAATGGATGTGCGAGTGCTGATGGTGGTGTGGCGTCACATTGAACATCTGGAGCCGTGCGATGGGGTCGTTAGCCACCATTCTTTCGACGTGTAGCCTCTCGGCCAACCGTTCAGGGTATGTCATCTCAGGCCGTAGCTGCGGCCCGGCCAGTGCCAGCCGTTCCCGCTCCAGTGGATTCAGGCCCGGGTGGAAGGAGGCGAATGGATGAGGGCCAGCCATGTGCGGGAGACCAATGGGCCCGTGTCGGGCAAAGTGCTCCATGGGGTTGGCTGAAGGATGCAGGCTGTCCAGTTCTGGAGGTTTGACCTCAAAGCCCGGCTTCATCCTCTCCATCCTCAGCTCCCTCTCACGGATCTCCCTTTCCCGCATCTCTCGCTCACGCAGCTCACGCTCACGCATGCTGGGGTCTACGTTGTACAGGCCGGGCATGTGGTAGGCCAGGAGAGGGTCTGTGGGATTGAGCGAGACGAAGAAGGGATGGTTGCGGTTGGTGGGAGACATGACGTGGGGACGAGCGTATTCACTGAGCTGGCGCAGGGCAGGTGTGTCAGGGCCTATGTAAGGGGGCACAGCAGCGATGGTTGTGGGTGGTGGATCAAAAGATGTCCGCATGTGAGCCGATCCCGCCATGGGGGGTTCACCCATTCGACCCTCATGAGAAGAACTGGAAGCTTTCTGTAAAGACAGAGAGGATATTTAGGAGCAAGCAATTAATAATGAACAATTTTAACAGGAATCATCAAATAAATTTGCATTTCAACTTTTATGCAACACATTAGACCAAAACTTACAGCAGCTCTCTCAGCCTCCTTCTCTCTTTCCCGTTCCCGTTCTCTTTCTTTTTCTCGTTCCCTCTCCTTTTCTTTCTCTTCTCGGGCTTTCTGCTCCGCTTCCCTCTTGGCCTTCTCCAGCACCTCCTCCCTCTTCTTTGCCAGTTTTGATGAGGCCAGTGGTGTGAAGTAGAAGTCTGTTCTGGCACATGTGTTGTAACCTCTGTCCAGATGCTTGTAGAACCTGTAAACAGGAGAGATGGGAAGACCATCAGCATAATTTTTTATTTTATTTATTTATTTATCAGGACAATGCATATTAACAACAGTACACCTGTAACATGCCAGAGTAAGCCTCAATAATCTTTGAGAATGAATACTGTCAGTGTCATTTTGCAGTGTGAAACCTTTCTTCTTATGTGACATAAGCTATGGAAGTGCAGAAATCTGTTCACAGGCTGAATTTGCAGGCATTTGAAAAGCAATACAATTACTTTGTGACAAATAAATAACTTCTGGCATGTCTTCTCGTTTATACTGCAAAAGAGCCACTCAATCAGTCTTTTTAATTGCTAGTGCCACAATGAGCTGTTCTCTCTGTGCATTAGTGAGCTTATTGCTATTCACTGCAAGGGACAAGGCCACAACAGCTTTACAAAGACATGCTCATGTTCTGATGGAGGCTTTCAGTGCTATGAAGCACTCATTAATCTGTGTCCTGTCCATGCTTGACAACTGCAGAGGAGCCGAAGCAGGTTTAATTAGAACACTACATTAATAGTGCTGTTTAACACAACTTTTAAACAAGTACATTTTGCACAGAGCACGATAATGTGTATAATTAATAATATACAAGTATAATTAATAATATTTATACATTAATAAAAAGAAATTACTAATTAGAAATTATATATATATATATATATATATATATATATATATATATATATATATATATATAGTTTTTATGTTGTTTTATCATGTGTATTGTTATTATATGTAATTTTAATGAAAAAAATTACAGATTTTTTTTTAATTTGGCTTATTACTTACTACAATCAAAAATATAAATTTGTCATTTTAAAATTTGCCATAAATATGCCATTCTAATAAATGCAATCAAATATAATTTGATACAATTATTTGATATATATTTTCATAATAATAATGATAATAATAACAATACATTCTTTTATGTTTTAATGTTTTAATTTTTAATGTTTTTTTTTGTTTATGATTTTTCGTTATAATAAAAATTTGAATATGTTCCATAAATATACTAAATTGTTACCGTGCTGACTGGCTGGCATGACTGGGAGTGTTGACGATGGTGGGTGGAGGTGAAGGGCTCCTCTGTGGTGGTGGAGGACTCTCTGGCTCCTCTGCCTCATCCAGAGGTTCTTCTTTAATTTGTATAGGGGGCAAAGTGGAGGGTCCCGGACAGGGTGCGGTGACTGATGCAGGCAGGGGCATGGATATAGAGGAGGGTGGCTGCTGCAGCGTAGCCACTGAGCTCGCCACAGAGGAGGAAACGGCCGAGGGTGAAAGGACGGGCGAGCTGCCTGACATGAAGGAATGAGGAGGGAATGGGGGCTGAGAAGGCACTGAGTGCGAGGCAGAGGAAGAGGAAGGGAGCGGAGGTGCTGGCGGTGGAGCTTGACTTCCTGTTGCCGGAAGGTTTTGGGACTGGGTTAGCACTGGAGGTTGCACTGGTGGAGGCTGGAGCTGCTGGTTTTGAGACATAAGCTGAAGTGGTGGCGGATGGGCGGAGGGAGGGTGATGTGTGGAAAGAGAGCTGAGGGGCTTCAAGGCGGGCGGAGGGGGCAAGTTGGAAGGCATCTGAGGAAAAGGGGGGTGGCTGGGATGCTTGTGTGATTGAGGGTTTGGCATTTGTGGGATAGGGGTGGTTGGTGGAGGTTTGATGTGGGGCATAGGCAATGGTGCGGGAGGGAGAGGCTGCTCTCTGGGAGGCTGGCTGCCACTCTGCAAGGAGGACTGCGACTGGGATGGTGGGGTATGAGGTCGCTGTTGTTGAGACAGGGAGGTGGTTTGGGTCTGACCCGTGAGAGCTGAAGGGGGGACCTGAGACTGACCCATTGGGAAAGACTGAGTGGGTAAAGTGTGAGGGTGAGGCAAGTTTGATGGCCCTGCCTGCAGAGGGTGGCCCATGGGAGGCATGGGGCCATGTAGTGGATGCTGCAGGGACTGAGGGCCGGTTTGAGAGGGTGGAGGCGGCTGAGGCAGGCCCTGCAGTGGGGAATGAGGTGAGGGCAGCCTCTGCGCTCCTGACTGGATAAGAGACAGGGGACCTGCTGGAGGTATCTGCTGAGGAGGCATGGATGTAGAGGGGATGGATGGGGCTGGCTGAGAGGACAGCAAAGGCGTGCCTGAGGTGGGTGGTGCTGAGGCCACGGCCGCAGGAGGAGGGGCGGGGGGTAAAGCCACTGTCTGACACTGGATGACCGGAGGGTGCTGGCCCTGGAGGATCTGCTGCTGCGCTGAGGAGTCAGAGTCACTCTCATTGTCACGCGGGCTGGGGATGCTGGGAGATGAGCTGCGGTTGTCCTGGTCAATATCCTTTGGATCACTGCTGCCCTCATCATTTACGCTGCGACCATCCGAGCTCTCACCCTCGCCCTCACCCTCACACTCTGAGGGTGAGTCTGGCCGTTCCTGCGGATGATGGAAGGGAGGAGGAAGGGTCAATAAAATTGGCCAAAGCAGCAGTTACTAATGACTGAATAATGGGTGCAGTCACGGTCAAGAACAAATAACCTTTGCAGATCACAGTGCTTGAGTTGACATTTAAAGGATATGAAATCACTCTATCGTGCAATCACATTGCTGCCATAAGTAACGGGCAAAATAAATACAAAACATCTGTAAAATCTAGTGTCTTCACTGGACTCAAATAGAAATGCCATGAACCCTTCAACATCTGTAAAATCTAGTGTCTTCACTGGACTCAAATAGAAATGCCATGAACCCTTCAGTGAACCAAATCCCAATTTAGTGACAAACTCAAATAGAAATGCCATGAACCCTTCAGTGAACTTTAGTCACATTATTTACACATAATTTAGTCACATTATTACTTAGTTCTTTAGAAGTAAGAAATATATCTGTCCAAGCTGTTTCTGTTTAGAGCTACACTTACTCTTCTTTACACAAAATAATTTTCTTACATAGGTTGCTTGTTTAGTAGGAGTTACTTACCTGTGTTTTAGACTTCTTGGCGCTTGCCCTCTCAGACTCCTCTGTATCCGAGGCTCCTTTCTCTCTCTGACGTTTGGCACTCTTCATAGGCGATGGCGCCTCTTCCTTTGTTTTCTGTTTTGACAAAATAAAAAGGTTTCATCTGAAAACAAGGTCCTGTGATGCCCATTGTGATTTTGATTGCTATAGTCTGGGTCCTGTAGATCATACCTTGCTGGGTTTCTTCATCGAGTCAATCTTGCTGTCAGTGCTGGAGGTGCTGGCCGCACTGGGTGAGGTTCGCCCGCTGGACCGCAGATCCTCATTGGTTGGTGAGGCTCTGCCATCTGGGCTGGCAGTTTGCTTCTTGCGGCCACTTCGTAGCGTTGACATCTGAACCGAATAACAAAATATTGGATATAACACAGCTAACAATGCTAAAACACATTAGTAGTAGTTAAAATGGCACTAAAAGGGAACAAAGTTTTGTGTCTTACTGAGCCGCGATTCCGTCGAGTCCTCATGCTATGCTTCCCACTGAGTCCATCGTCTTCCTCTTTGACAGGTTTGAACATAAACGGTGGCGGGTCTACAGGCTTCTCAATAGGGGGTAGTTCGCCGTACTTCTTAAAATGGATCCGGCAGTCGGTGCACAGCAGAATGTTATCTCGACCCCCGTGGTGCCAGTCCTTGGAGGCTGTAAACACAAATCCGAGTTCAGCTGAGCTCTGCTTATTAAACGTTACACTAACAGGAAGTACTCCAGGCCTAGCCAAACACCTATGGACATGCTAAGGTCAAAGACTCTTACTCATCTGTGCTGAGGATGTTTTCGTATCAGAAGTGAGACCGACATGAATGCCAACTGCATCCAACAGGTCAGATGATTTAATGAGGCAAAAAACAAGTTAGTAAGTGTCAGACTGGATTAAATTAGAAATGACACGCTCTGTTGTCCATCTGCCAGATGAGGGACAGGGCCGAGCATCAGAGCGCTCTCTAACTGAGACTAATTACAGGCCTGCAGAGGGGATTATTGAAGTCTTCAGAAGGGTAACTCTTACAGAGTCTTTACCTGTCTTATGGTATCACTATATTAGGGTAACATCACTTCACACCTGATCAGCTGACAAAACTCATTGTTTGCTTTTTCTCTCACTTTGACCCATTTGGCAAAAAAAGAACATGGGTGACATTATACAACAATAAGTGCCGGGTCTCTAATTTGAGTCTAAAAAAAAAAAAAACACTATAATATTCTAAAATCTAAAATTTAAGTTCCTCAGTATTAACTCTTAATTACTGAACTGCTGTTTGTTTAAATACCAGCATGGTGTGTTATTTGTAGTGATAAATTTAGCACTCACTTGTAGTGAAACAGTGACGGCAGGCGTAGCCCTTCAGTTCCTGCTCGCTGTCTTCACTGTCAAAGTCATCTTCGCTGGCTGAACTCAAGTCCACTGGAAAAGATAAACATTCTGGTCAATGAACGTCATTTCACAACTACAGTCTCTGTAAGACATGCCTGCTACACTTAACACATTATCAGTGGCTCTCTGAAGAGACAAGTATAGTACACATAATAACAGCTATCACTCAATGTTACGTCTCTTATCGGATATGAGATTTCAGCTGTTTACTATTAAGAATCACAGAAGGGGATCTGCACTCTGAAAAGCCACATTAGTCCTGGGAGTTTCAGGGATGTCATGTTCAGTTGTGACAAGTGTCTGTTCTCTGTCTGTAGGGGGAAGAGAGGCAGATTGCACTTACAGAACTCGCTGGAAGGTGGGCGGGAGGGAGTGTTGACGGGAGTGGAGGCGGTGCGGGTCTTGATCCGCCGGAAGACGGGTTGTCTGCGGTGTCTGCGGTGGGCTCTGCAACTAGCAGCCTCCGGGGTTTTCTTCCAATAATAGTAAAAGGTGATCAGCTCCCCCTGTGAGACAAAAAACACAAAAACAATCTCATGAGCCAGATGTTTTTACAAGCACTCAGTGTATGAAACTGAACAAAGACAGTCTTCAACTGCTATACAAAAATAATGTTGATCTGTTGGATGTGAATATGACTTGATAAGTGAATAAAAAGACCTCAAATGTCAAACTGATAAGGCAGCTGCACTGAAAAAACATCAGTTGATGAAACCAGTTTAGTTTTGATGACAGATAGAAAGGAAGGAATAAAGTACAGAGTCCTGGACAAAGAATCCATGCCGGGTTTGCCAGCAGGCCGGCTTGTTGTGCCATGGCCGTGTCTGTCCCAGGATTAGGCAGTGAAGCTCTCTGAATGCTGGGATATTAGGATCAGTACATTGGTGGCTGCCTGGGTGGCAGGCGCTTCAATGGAAACAAAGGAACATGTCAGGGAGAGCTTTGGCGCTACAAATAGGGAGTGAAATGGCTCCAAGCCTCTGTGCTAGAAGAGTCAATTGAACTTTAATCAAACATTCAGAGGGCGCGCTTGCCAGGGAGTAAGGCATATAAATCCCGAGCACAAAAGCCAGCCAAGAAATCAATACCCTACTGAAACATTAACATGCAATCATGGATCAGAAGACGCGTTGCTGAGGCAGCTTGCGCAAATTAGCTGTCGCTTTCCGGACACTCAAAATACACATGCCCTGAAACCATCGTTTGGTGGAGAAGCAATTATGCCCTTTTTTTCTTGCGGTGGTTCCCCTTGTTTCTCTCTTGTACCTTTCAGTTTCCTTCCAACTGAATCATTTGCCTGATTTTGGATATTCATTTAAAGACACTACATTGGAATGGCTTTCACATCAACGGCTGAGCTTTTAACATGCTTTAATGTTTTAATGGTGCAAGAATGAGTGAAGAGGACAGTCATGAGGTTTGACAGGGTCTGTTAAACTCAGGCTGAATGGGGCTTGGGTATCTTTAATGTGTATTGATTGCTTTTCCTCTTTGCTTCGGCTGTTCTTCTTGACATAAATTGGTCATTAAAATCCTGCTCTCCCCAACACATTAACACCTTTATGACAAACACTTCAAACTATTCTTGGTAGCAAGCAGAAAACATGTACTTCAAATCCTATCAGACTACTCATAGGCTATTTTATTGCTTGAGTGAATTGCACTGAACCATATAGATTCGCTTCAGATGCCTGCACTTGAGTATATGAATTACATTTACATAGATCACAAAAAAAGCTGCAGCAGTCTGATGCAAAGGCTATAAAACTGAGGCCGGCCTGCTAAGCTACCATGTCTAACATGGGCAAACACACAAGATAAGTCTCGTACTTACAGCTTCTTAGGAGCTTTGACTGCCCCTTTTTCCAAAAGCAATCAAGGTACAGCGTCACATCCATCAAAAAGCACTTAGAAAGTCACATTAATGCAAAGGTTTCGACGTTTCAAATTTAAATCCACTACATGGTCTTGAAAATAATGGTGCGATCTGAATGTGTCATTGTAGAGAAAATAAAACTTCATGAAAAATTCACAAAACACAGCTGAAAGAACAAAAAAGCACATTAAGCAGTAGAGAAATGTTCTCAAAATGTTTCCACATGCATCACACACGGTGTATCCCATCTTTGAGTGGCCCAATGGACACACACACAAGGAATATCAATTATCACAATTACATAACTTGTGGGTATCCCAGCCACTGAAGTAAACTAACCATTTCTACTCATATCTGAAAACACCTTGCTATAACTCTTAAGAACAAGCTCAGCTCCTGCGGGTTATTTATCCGTTGTGATGAGTGGAACGTGCAAAAGGCTTTTTGGAGGGGTCGGTCAGGGCGCAGGTGCAGGTCAAAGGATGGCAGGCTTCCTGATGTGAAATTTAATTGAAATGTGCAGATCAAAACTGTTCAGCAGGACAGCGGCTGGCTTTCTTCACAGCCTAATGACTGTTCACCACAGCATCCCCCTCGCCTTCCTCACGGTTGCCAATTGCTTTTTATTTTCCCTCCCTCTATTTGATGTGAGCTTTGAAGCATGAAACCTCAACTTAATGCTACAGAAGATAAAAAGAAAAGGTCATTTCAGCCCTCAACCATTTCGCCGGAGCGCTTCATAGCTCTTAAACGTCCTAGAGGAAGACAGAAGAAAAATTTGCTGGGGTTTGGCATAATAACACTGTGAAAGGAATCACCGTGGTCATTCAAAAGTAATTCAGTCCACAGGCTATCAAGACAGGTGTCAAGGTTGGAGAAGAGCAGACATGCACTGGCGAAGATAACACAGTGATGTTTAATGCAATCTGCTGAAGCAATATGTAGAGAAGTGGGGGAATGGGGATGAAAAGAGTGATGAAATGTTTTGAGAGGATCTGTGATGATGACAAATTTCCTTGGGCGATAACTGTACGATGGAGAGCTATTGAAAAATCCCCTTTCAAGCTGGAAGAGAGGAGATGGAAGAGGACCTATGATTTGATTAGAAGCGTTGAGGGGCTGTGCCAAGTCACAGCTCCGGGTTTTTCTCTCATCCCTCACCCGTTTCAGATGCCCATTCTTTCTGACAAGACGTTGCTGGTTTGTTTGTCGCACAGATAAGAAAAAAATAATGCAATTTTTCTCAAGGTGCTGCACAGAAACGTAGGACGGGCAAAGAAGCAGCTATTACTCTTTTATATAAGGAGATGTCCTACCGTGAAGCAAAATAAAAGATGACATCTGGGGGAGGAAATGTCTCCTGTGAGTTTCTGTTTGCAGTGGAGGCCTGTGAAGCTGGATGCACATAGTGAGTGTCAAGTGCTAAGACTGACAGCTTGAATAACAAAGCCAGGCCTTTGTGTGTCAAGGTAGGTTTGTTGGGGGAAAAAAAAAAAAAAACTGTTTCTCTCAACTATCTGTAGTGAGCATCAAATGTCAAATTTAAGCCTTCATTTTCTTGTTGTCTGTATACACAAGTGTGCAAAATATTATGTTACAAAAAAAAGAAAAAAAAAAGAAAAAGGTTACCCAAAAATGAAATTTCACCCTTATGTCAAAATACTCAGCCTAAAATACATTTTCCTGAATAGCTTGTCCCCCCAAAGCCAGGACAAATGCATAAAGCTACTCGTGTATGTGGAATTTCCTCCATTAGCCATGAATCTCTAAGCAGAAGAGAAGAGTGTGTGCAAGGGAGCGAGAGATACTGACAACGTAAGCTTGGAATTATGAGACATTTCAGAATGCTTCCATCTGCAGAATATTTCTGGAGGGTGGATTATCTGACAAGGAAGGGGCTTACCTCCCATCACGGCACAGAGAAATGCTTTTCCACTCTGATTTTGACTCTAGAAAACTGAAGATGTGTGAGCGTGTGTGCACAAACTGTAATTTCCAACAGATTAGGCTTCTTTTCATTGTGGCAGACAGTTGGGGAGAAATCGTAGCTGGACTTTCTGGTCATGTGTGCGTCTGCGTATAGGATGGGTGCAAGGCCTAAACTCCTGTATTTGTACACTCATCCGCACTCAGGCCTGGACTTGAACAGATGGTTTCTGTTTTTCCTGGCAGATCTGTGACGAAGCCACAAAAGGCCCCTGCTTTGACAGTGAGCCAAACGGTTAAGGCAGTAGCTGGCAAATACAGGGTAAGGAGAGCAGCAGAGAATGCAAAGGAGGGCAGCGAGGGGGGAAAGAGAAAATGGAAGATAGCAACAGACAATCAAGCCAGCTTGAAGAAAACCTCAAGAGCATTTGCTTGGTTAAACAATGTTTTGATACAAGAACATTTGGTCACTAGGAACAGACAGGCGATGTCCAGCTGTAAACATTAATTAGTTGAGTTGGCCCGTGTGCTTTCCGGTTCTTGCATGGGACCGATTGTGCCAGTGTACAATGTGGGTGGGAGTGACATGCAGAGGTAACTACAAATTCAAGCCTCTGTAAGAGGAAAAGTTGAAAGAAATTTGACTACCTTATAGCACTTTACGTTTCATATACACACACACACACACAACACACACACACACACACACACCACACACACCACACACACACACACACACACACACACACCCATATATATATATATATATATATATATATATATATATATATACATATACACACATATATGAACAATATTTTTTTAATTAATATAATTGACAATATTTTCGCATATATATATATAAATTATATATGCATATATATATATAAATGCATATATATATATAAATGTAAATTGTAAATTGACAATTTTCACAAAATTAAAAAAAAAAAAAAGCATTGAAAAAAAAAAAAAAAAAAAAGGCAACTAAAAAGAAATAAGAAAATACTACAGATTATTTTTACAGTTCCTACTAAGATTTTATTGATAGCTCTGCATTTTTTAAATGCCTTGCCACCAATTATTGCTCCCACTCTAGACAGTCTATTTCGAGTCCAAATAAATGCTGCTGTTATACCGTCTGAGAAGAGCCCTGAAAAATCACATTGAGAGCAGACGTATATTACTGTACCCTTTCTCCAAAGTCAACAAAGTAATGTAGCACACTGCAAAAACAGGCTACCATTCAAACACTATTGCCCAACCTTGTGGTTAAATCAGGCAAATGCAAGAGAGAGAGAGAAAAAAAAAAGTGTGCTACAATGGCCTTGGCTGATAGAGCAGGGTGTAAAAGGATGTTAAATAGACAGCGGATCCCTGCTGCGTTGCCGGTTTTCTGTTGGAAAAGAAAGAATAAGCCGTGTGCGCTTATAGGTCAACAAGGCACAAGCAGAGGAATCAGCAGTTGTGTTTCCCTGCTGTAAGCGCTTTTAGCCAGTGAAGGCAAAAGTATGCCACAGCAAGACTTTTTGATGGGGGTCGATCTCGTTAATCCGAAAGATCAAGTTATACAGCCGAAGCTTTGTTCAGAAAGCCAGAGAGCAAACAATACACACGCTATCCATGCCCACTCTTCATACACACTATACCGAAATAATTATAATTTATTTGGATAGCCTATCAAGAGAGTCTAAACTAAAAAAAAAAAAACTCCAAGAACACAAAGATAAATAACATTTCCATTAACAACATTTAACAAAACAAGTAGACTATTTTATCAAGCCTGGACAGCTGCTGACGATCGAGCAGGCTGCCAGTTTTAGCCATTTTAATAAGTGCTCAAAACAGAATCTCTCTAATCACACAAGCGCCTCTCTAGGGCACTGACTGTGGGGCTAACGTCTTTGCAATGAATTCAATTTGACATTTATACAGATTGCACAAGGGCAAACATCTGCTACAAAGTTGTGCCGAGAACAGTTCTATCATGTTGGCCATCTTTGCTTGAAAATTACAGGACCAGAGGGCCAGGGCTGCCTCCTTACACAATTGGATCCTCTGCAGCTTTACCTCCCTGCAAATACCAGCAATGTAGCTGGATTACACCGCGGCTGCTTTACAATAGGGCTGTTTTTCAGAAATTGTCCCCCATACACCTCGTCACACACTTGTCTCTATTTAACAACCTAATAATCTTTCTTCAGTGGAACTTAAGCTTTGGAGTGTCACTAGTTAGTCTCCTGAAAGAAGGGTTTAACTGGCATTAAAAGCTAGGGGCAGATTCCCAAGAGGCTAAAAAACACAGTAATGATACCAAAATCACATTCAGATTTACAAGGGACAAAACTCTGTGCCTTTGAAAAAAGAAGCATCAGGACATCTCACCAATAAATAAATAAATAAATTTAATTTAAAAATAATTAAATTCAAATAAATAAATAAATCACAAAAAATCTGCTAAAAAATAAATTTAAAAAGACAATTTATATGCATTGAAAATCACACACACACACAAAAAAAACTTTTTTTAGTTTAAATCTGCTATATTTAGTTTACTAGCATCATTGGTATGCAATAATCAAAACGAATATGCAGACCCTCCAGGATTTCGCGATTGGTGAATTTATCGTAAAATCAAGCAAACTTTGCAATTTTCCCAAAAGATCGCAATTTTTCATAATTGCCACAAATTTTCCGCAGAATTTGGGCTTAGAAGGGTCCCGTGACGTCATCGCAATGCGCATTCAGTCAAAGAAAGGTTGTTTCTCAGTTCCAAAAATGGAATGAACAGCATTGCGTTCTCATCATGACCGATTTACAAGAGCTACATTGGATAAACAAACCGAAAGCAGAACGAATCCGTGCTACGCAGCGCAGACCGTTTATCTACTCGAGCCGTAGCCGTGGGTTGATCTCGATCACGCAACACCGTTATACACAGCGCTGGGAGATACAGTGTGAAGAAAGCAGTCGAATTCACCACAGAATCAATAACATCTCTGTGAAATCTTGTGAGAAGCATTCAAGTTCAGCAAAGAATTCTGTTAAAACTGATATCATAACAAATGCCACTGATGTATAAACCAGGAAAAACATTGTTCAATAAACACAAATCTCCACCACCGTTCACCATGGGTTTAACTGTAAAACTACAGGAACAACTTCTGGCAGAAATGGTCTAATATTTTCGAGTGATTTTAAATGCTTCACACAACTTTTCCCAGAACTTCAATGCTTTAAGTATTACAGAATTTGAAAGTTATTTTTAATGTGATGATATTTGTTCATCCTTAATAGGTTTCTCCCATGTATAAAACTAAAAGTTTTATAATGTAGGAAAGCAAACACTTATTTAAAAATAAAAAAAAGATATTAAATGATCACTAGTAGATGGCTTCTGAGAAGTACTTACAGGCCATTTCCACTCCCTAATATAGCTTATATATTTTTGTATTCATTAAATTATATTTAGACATTATGAATGACAGTAATAAAAGTACATTTTATCAGATGTTATATATTTATTACATCTGTAAGACGTCTTCTAAAGATCTGGGAATCATCTGCTGTGTACTCTGATAAACGTCTCAGAAGCAGTTTTACATGCGTTCTAATAAATGTCTATTTGACATCTGACAGGAAACATCTTAGAGACGTACTGCAGATGAACAAGCGCTCTTAAAAATACATCTTGCATATGTAAATGCGGACATTAGATGTCTCCGAGATGTACATGTGTGATCAGGATGAGTGCTTTACTGTCAGGTGCTGGTGTCACCTTCTGTAGAACTTAATGGCACTAGTGCTGGTGCTAGTCTGGAGACCTACAGTGGTTCTCGAAGTCAGAAAAGTCATAACAGTGTTAGAAGAATGTTGTCTGTGGTATATTTTCACTGCAAAACAATAAGAAATGCCGCAAATATCATTGCAAATTTTGAGAAAAGCCG
Organism: Cyprinus carpio; assembly: GCF_018340385.1. NCBI lineage: Eukaryota > Metazoa > Chordata > Actinopteri > Cypriniformes > Cyprinidae > Cyprinus > Cyprinus carpio. The sequence continues at coordinate 11,641,043 of NC_056594.1, read as the reverse complement.
CAGCAAAATCAGAAAAAAGTTCCGCGAAATCCTGGAGGAACTGAATAGGTTTAAATCACTAAAGAAAAGCATCTGAAGAGTAGAAAGAATCTTTCTGGGACAGAACATGGACAGAACTGCAAAGCTGTGCTATCAGTGATCTGTAGACACATCATGTCGGGTTTGTTTGGGAACATTTCTTGCACCAGTACACATATTATTCCATGACGTTGTCTTTCAAGTGGAGGAAATGGTGGCAGTGAAAAGAGCAGAGACAGTAAGACGACACACCCACTTCCCCAGCTTCCTCTTTTATTTGACTTCATATAAAGCATTCCAGAGAGCTAGTCAGGCCTGGTGTGTTTGCACAGCAGTGGGTGCTTAGCCTTGGCACCAGCTCTTTATGAGAAACCCAGCTAATAAGTACTGAGGGGAAAAATGGGGAGAGGCAGAAAAGCTGCACTGTATCACCCTCAATGGTACTGGGCATTTAAAAACGCTACGGTCATATCAAATCCTGGACCAGACTACCTGGAAGAAATGCAAAGGAAAGCGTCTTCACCAGAAAGACTGGTATATAAGAAGCAGGAAAGGTTTTTGTTTTTAATGAAATAAGGAAGGAGATTTTAGAATATGCTCTACGTCACAAACAAGAAAGAGAGATATGGCAAATGAAACAGGAGAGTGGGAAAAGTACTGTAGGAAAAATAAATCAAGCTTTCCGCAGGGTATTGACTGGCACTTGCATAGAGAGCTGGCTTTCAGCACAAAAGCGACTGCAATCTCAAGCAAAGTGGGGCTTTTTAGAGAACGCTCGCTTTTCTTAGTGTGTATTGAACTAACCCCTCAACCCTGCCCTTGAGCAAGACTGTTTTGCCTCCATCTCTCCTTTTTCCATCATTCTCTCTTGTTTTCCTGGGGCCGGATTCACGAAAATCTTCTTAAGAAATAAATTAAGAAATATTCCATGATAAATTCCACGAAGTTCGTAAGATTCCATCATTCTATTTTGTTTTTATGGACATCTTTTTTTTTCCCTTAAGAAAATAACAGCCGTTATCTGAATGAATAGATGACGTACTGATAAAGTCGCACTATTGTCTTTTTGCGCTTCCTGCGCTCTCAAGCTGCAGCAATGTTTCATTCATTTTTGTGCTGTTTGAACGCAACCGGTATGTGTGTCCGCGCTTCTACAGCAAATGCGTCCTGCGCGTTCATATGCCCTGAATACTGCCAAAGATTATGTCGTATTTATAAGCTAAAATTAAAAAATTTGAGTTGCTACTGAGTTTTGAAGTCAGCAAAAAGTAGGACCGACCGTCACACAGAGAACATGCTGGATAAAAATGCACACTTCACAAGATCTCTAAGCTGGATTCGACTAAGTTTGCATGGTTTGTGAAATTAAATGTTCATTAGTCATTCAAAGATTTGTTTAAATTGTATAAGTGCATATTTGTTTAATGCTGACGGCAAACGAGTATTATAATGTTTGCCTTTCTATTACTAATAATTACTAATTACTAACAATATAAAAAGCAATCGTTATAATTAGGGCTGCACAATTTATCAAATTTCTAATCACAATTACAATTATGAATGCCACAATTACGTAATCATACAAAGCGGCAATTAATCGTTGATTAAAAGTCCACTCGTTATTCTGCACGCTTAAGATGTTATCTTAAGGGTTTTTGCATTGTTTTAGTTTCAGTATAACATTATCATACTATTCATATTTTTACTTTTTTTATAATTTAAAGAAACCAATCCGAGGCTTGAGGCTTGATACTATAGAAAAGCACTAAAGGTTTTTCAGTTAGAGTGTTTTCAGCTTGTTTATTCTCTTATCAAAATACGGCATGCAGTAAAACAATGGTATAAACATCATTCAATGTAAATTGTGATAATCCTAATTAATAATCGCAATTACATTTTCAAGGGAATAATCGACAATTATGATTTTTGTCATAATCGTGCAGCCCTAGTTATAATACTTTCTGTATACATTTATATATTTATTTAACCGTTCTATCGGATTATTAGACGGACTTCTATCCGTATTAGACAGAAATGTTAACAACGACAGTAAATGAGGGAGAATGTGAGTTATATATTTATTTAACCGTTCTATTGAACACATCGGCTAAGCAGAAAAACTTATCAGCCGATGCAGATATTTGAAAAATGCCAAATATCGGGCGATATATCTGAACACATCGTCCACTAGTACAAACTGACGGCAACTGAACAAATGTCTCCATTTGAATTGGGATTGCTATTAAATCAGTATAAAATTACATGACATTATTCTGTTAGGGGTAACAAATGTAAAAAAAGAAAAATATACAATGCATTTTAGGGGCTACAAAAAAAATTTAAATTAGAAAAAAAAATCATTTCCATGATGCAGACAATTGCAAAACAATTATTTGTACATAATACTGCCAGGGATAAAAGAAAATGCAGAAAATGAATAAATAAGCAAAACTTGCACTTACTCTCTCAATTCTAAAAAGAGGACATCAACATATCTTCTTTCCTTGTTGCAGGTAAACAAAAACCAACGAGTAACAAATTTCAGCACAAAAGTGCATCTCTTTACTTGCCAAACAGGTATCTGGTTGTGTACTCACACCAAGTTAATAATTACTTGCTCTGTATGTCACTTTGATGTTTCCTCTACAGGGTCACACAGTTCACTAATACATAATTAAAAAGGGTCAAATATGAATTCAACAGAATACGTGCTGTTCAGCATGAAGAGTCAAAACAAAACTATCAATGACTGTACTACTTCAAGGGTGACAGGTCTGTACGCAGCTTCCCTCTGCTAGGAGGGATTTTCTTCACTGACTAATCATTGAGCTAAGTCAATACTCCATAAAACATGCACATGATAACCGACCTATTAGCCAGAGCTTGTGTTTCAGTCTATCAGACATGACACCGAGGCCAGTAAAGCTAACAGATGAAAAAGGGAAAAAAAATAAAAAAATAAAAAAATTCACCTTAGATAACTGTAAAAAACACACACACACATAAAAAAACTATCGTAAGTGTATGTATAAATACATGTATACATATACAGATATATACATATATGGTATTTGAAATTAATATATTTAAAATATTTTTATTATAATACGTTATTGTATATAATGTAGAGTATAATAACATTAATGTATTTACTGTAAAATACTTTAATAGTTTAATAAAAGTTTAAAAGATAAGTTTCTAATATCATCCTAATATTTTCATGTACAAAACAAAACAAAAAACACAAACTTCTATGTACACCATGAAATGTAAAGTAATATGCATTTAACATTTTAACATAACCAAGGAATTTAAAAAGGTGCAGTCTAATTAAAAAAAAGAAAAAGTAACAAAATTGCATGTACTTTGCTAAAATTTCTATTAATTGCATTGTGCACGAAAACAGAAGTTTAACAAATTGTACTTTAAGCTTAAGATAAGTTTAGTTCTTTGAGCAATCAGCCATCAGGTGTGTAGCTGTACTGAGCAGTAACCAAAAATTATATAAACAGTCATGATTCTGTTTTGACTAAACATGTCTCAGGGCCCCTGTTCAAGCACCGAACATGCTTACTGTTAAATCTAATATTCATGCACTCAAGTCCATGCGTAAGCTATGGCTTTCAATCATTTCCTTAACCTCTACATTTTCGAAACCACTAAGATGTAGTTTCAATTTCAAAACAAATGAGAAACCACAGTGAAAAGGAGTTTGTTTTAGTGTCCAAGAACAATGACAAATGTATTCAATAGGAAACAAATGACTTACCGTCTCCTTATTAGGGAGCAAATCTTTCCGAATCCTAAAAAAGTTTTTCCCGTACTGCCTTAAACCTTTTATGAACCGTTTCTGTTGGGAAAAGAAGAGAGAAAAACAGTTAAAATTAGATTTTTATTCACCCATAACAACAGACATGAAGCTCTACACATACATTACATTGTGAAACGCAACGGGGAGAAAACAATGTTGTGATCTTAATCTGAAAATCTTTGCTTGTGCTAACACAGCTCAGCTACAGTGAAAAAAATGAGGGGAAATGACAACAAAAGCAGGAATAGAAGCCAAGATTAAACCACAGTGGAGTAGAAACACGATGGCAGCTCATCTGAAATCTTAGTGAAAGTTCATCAAGGCGATATGCATATGAGGTCACACAACACTAAAGTTCAAAACCAAAACTGAACTTCAATAAGTTACGACGAATCACAACACTTCTTGATCTTACAATTTTCACGCTCACACTTCAAACAGCTGCCTGATTCCTGCGTAAAGTACTAGAATTACAAACCCATTTGCTTACAGTTACTGCAAACAATCAGAACTTAAGCTAGTGTTTAAATAATCAGGTTTATGAATGTGAAAAACGACTGAAGCTCTAAACAAGAAGCAAGTACAGTTAATAAATTAAACAATCACTTAATAAAACTATAAGAAAATAACTTACAACACAAACTAAACTCCCAAAATAAAATGTGTTTACAAAGACTGCTGTAATACAAAAGGAGACTGTGTAGCTTGAATGCTTTTCTATTCCTTTAAGAGCCACAGACTGTGAGCCATAAAAAGCGGAGGCAGAAACATTCATAACCAGTGAAGCAGACAACCAGCAGATTTACTTTCTTGTTCCAGCCGCGAGCCCCACTCCACAGTCTCAGTCAACGGTCCTCAACAAACAAACTGTTTGGAAAGCCCATGAAAAGTCCACTCGGCACACGACCCAAATCTCTACGTCCACTTGTAGGCAAACAAAACGGAGGTGCAAATCCACAAAGTCTCCGAAGGTGCGTTGTTTTTTACGAGCAAGAGATAGCTTGTCACTCTCTGCTCCTCCACTACAAAGGGGAAGGCTTTACATGTGATCTTTCTGCTAGAGAGCCTCTGGTCTGCGGCTGGCTGGAAAACCTGGAACGGAGTTGTGCAATGCATGGTGGATTGCAGCGGTTGTGTCACACATGCATGTTCTGAGAGCTCTCTTTAAGAGTGTGTGTGCATGTACATCAACTCTACGTCTGCTCTTCTCATTATTCAGACTCCAACCTACTCATGGAGGTTTTTATAAGGGAACTGTACAGTTTCAGGGAGCACAAACCAGCGAGAAAAAGCCAGGGCAATCTTTGTAGAGGTTTTAAAGTTGACTGCAAAACCAGTCGTGGAGTTCCTCCGGCGCTCTTGGCCAACTTCTCAAATGCATACTGGTTATGTAACCGGGAACTGTTTACACAGTTTTAAAGAACAATCTTCAGTGAGGAAGGGAGCAAATATTACTTGTTTCTCTTAACAAGAGTTGAAAAAGAAACTAAATTAAATTAGGTGTTTGAGTATAATGAAAATCCAAATCCTGCAAATTAATACTACAAGCTTTTAAAACTACATCTACCCTCGCCAGGGCCTCCACAACGGGTTGACATACTTAACCATAAGTATTAGAAAAAACCCACCACAGACGGCACATTTCATCTGCTGTGGTAAAGAGGCGGATGATTAACCAGTAGGTGGTGCAATGTGCAAAATGAGCGTATGATGATCTTTAAATGCACCTATGACTAAAGTACTAGTTATGAGTTACAACATGTCAGACTCTCCAAGTACCTTAATTATTTCACTCAATGTTTTTATGGGTGTAACATCAAAGCAAGCAAAATAAAAAAGAATAGGGTTAGGGACAGAGACATGAAGTGCTAAAAAAGGTTTTGAAGATTAGAGACTGTACAAAATCTATCTGTCTGGTTACCCGAACCAGCATTTGACACTGTGACCACGTGCCAACAACAGCCACTTAACTAGAACAGCTATAATCTCACACTGACGAGTATCTAACAGCCTCATGTGTTAATGAATTCCCAGCCTGGTGACCACAGGTCTAAGGTTTGTACATGCACATTTTGTTTAACACATTAAGCATAAAACACGCCTTCATTATCCGAGGTCCTGGATCCAGACCCGGCAGGACAAAAATCAATTACACCTTCCAGAGTGGCGCGTGTTAGCAGCCTGATTATGTCACCTTAATTATGTTTCCACTACTGTAATATTTACCGTGCGCTACAGGCAGACGGCTACGTGCACGGCTGTCTCATTCGCTGTGTGTCGGCTCCACTTTAAGGCTCCATTTCAGCTGCCTGGGCTCACTGCACACTGAGCGCAACTAATAAATCATCCACCAATCTGCTCCCTGAATTGCTCTGCCTCTGCTACGATTGCTCTGGCCCGCCGTTGCTAGGCAACAGGGCAGATGACGGGAGGGACCAGAGAGCGAGGGGTGAGTGGAGGAGGGGTGAGAGGGGGAGGCGAACGCTACAGAGTCACCAGCCGCCCGCTCTGCTGAAACAACAGGCTTCTTTCTGTCAAAAATTGTTCCAGTGAGCTGGCTCTGCTTTCTGCCTCTCTCTCTCTGCTCGACAGTGACTTATTGTAAAAGAGAGAGGGGAGAAGGGAATACAGCTGAAAAGGCTTTTGTGATGCGTGTGCACTTCCTGCCTAAATCATAATTGTTAAAAGCTGTAAAACTGGTTAAGATCATTCGAGCATGTACAAATAGATGGTGTCAGACCACTCCGTACAAAACACACTACGTGTGTCCAACACAAACACACACACACACACACAAATGTTTTTGGACATTCTAGCATGTACACACACACACACACACAAGCATTCAGTGTCTGGCAGTCTTCAAATACCAGGAATGCCTAACATTTAGCTCAATGGCACAAACACAGGGGGGTCTTAAGAAATCAGTGTGCTTGGCCTTTCGCTGAGGCTGTTATGGGCGAACACGAATGAGTGAGTATACAATTACAGTCACATATTATAATCACACAAATATGATTCAACATGGCGTCAATGATGATGGTACTTTCACACACAAAGCGGCCACAAAGAGAGATGAGAGCCAGCCCACATCCTGTCCATTTCACCCTTCCATAACATCAAAACCACAACAGAAAAGAAGAGAGACACGAGGGAAAACTATCAAATGCTCAGACGTAGTACTAGTCCTATTAATATGAGCAGATGCCTGGAAAATGCTTCTAAATCAGGCCTTCGTTGCCGCCGCTTAAGCGTTTGCTTAGTGCTTGAGTCTATAAATATGCATAGATTCAGCTAAACCGCAGATTTTCTTGTGTACTGTGTAAAACCAAAGGTGACAGGAAATACTCCAACACGCTCTTCCTGCCTGTGCAACTCTCGTGGCAATAAAACAGTCTTTAAATCTGAGCACAACTGATTCCACTTCACACAACTAAAACAGTCCAGCAAAAGAGGAAATATATCCATCCAAATCAGAGGTTGACAACTGGTGGGTTGCAGGTCTTTTTATATTAAAGTCCTCGTGAACCGGAAGTTGCTGCCGACTTTATTTCAGTGTAGTGACGTATTTTTCCGCTGAAACGGAATATTGAATAGAGGGCATGGTTTTATGTTTGCGCTCCTCCCCTCTGTCTCTCACTCATAGTAACCTAACGGTTGGAGGGGTGTGTTTAAGGATATTCTGCACAAGCCGTCAAACTGACGTCATCAGAAAAGGAATGCCATTCTAGAGCGGAAGTAAATGTTCAGATTTTGATTGAAGATTATGAAGACAAACATTTTTTTTTTTCAGCGGATGAACTTGCACGGATTAATTGTTTACATCAAGACTAGCAATGTGCGCTAATAAAGTAAATAAAGTCAATTTTGATTTCATGCGGACTTTAAGGATGGCCATTTTTCAAAGATGTTGCATTAGAATATTTCGGCTCGTAAAAAAAATGCATATTCAAATATGTTAATTTAAATGACTTTTAATGACAATGACACTATTTTTTAATCAACTTTTTGTCATGATTTCTGAACAAGCTTATGAGGCGGCATTATAAACAACGTCAAGGTTTTCTTTTAGTTGAAAAAGTGTGCAAAAAAAGTATATATATATATATATGTGTGTGTGTGTGTGTGTGTGTGTGTATAATACATAAAGAACAAAAGCGTTCAAGCTCAAGCAGAGCAAACTAAAAAATTTAAATAAAGCAGACAGTGCCAATTACAGAACATACATATACTTGAGTTGGCCCAAGTTTATCTCGTTTATATTGCCTCACATTTTAGTGTTGAGAAAAACAATAATATCCACATGCTCTGGTACAATTTGGCTCCTCAGTCTGATAACAATAAGGACACGCACTGACACAGATGTTCCAGAGACACAAAGATATCGGTGTGATAAGTAATAGTCACGACACGATTTTGTGTTTTCTGTTCTTAAAGCACTCTCCCTCGAGGAAACTTAAAGGAAGCATGACTCGAGATCATTTGGCTATCAGATGCGCTCTCTTCTCGGCTCACTCGGGCTACAGCTGCGCTTACCAGCAGTCACGAATGCAATGATGGACAGCTGTCTTTTCTCAGTCAATGGTGTTTGGATTTCATGTGATTTCTCATTGTGGTGGTGATATTATAACTCTATAATTATAACAATAAATAAAAAATGTAATTTATAATTTTAATAATAAAAATAACTATAATTCATTTGATCAAAAGTAATTGCATATTGAAAGATCATTTAGCAAGATCATTTTGCTCACAGTAATTCTAAATTTCGCAAAGACATTCTGTGATCAAATAAATCAATCAATTAACACACTCCACAGCGCCACCCACTGCATTTAGTTATAATTGACTTTTAGTTTGTGTGCTTAGGATTTATCGATTCCTTGCATTTGTGGACAGCAAAATATTATTTTTCAAATAATAATTACAGTTTGAATATTCGACTATCTGTGCACAACCCTAGGTTATATAATTTCATAGTACTTAAACAGTATTTACAATTATAATTTTATTTGTAAACTTCAATAATACATATATATATATATATATATATATATATATATATATATATATATATATATATATATATATACACACACACACACGTTTGCATTTTGTGGTTACTGGATATCAATTTTATTATAATCAATACACCACAGTGATATATTTTAAAGTTAGATTTTCTTAATTTTATTCAATATATATAAATTTATACCATCTTATTCAACACATCACATTGGTATATTTTAAATCTAGATTTTAAGGACATTTTTGTACAATATCTTTTGTACTGTGTTGGGTCACCACTTAAAGTCCCATGTAAATTCTGGATCCTAAAGCAAACCAGTTGAAAACCACTGAGCTAAACTACTAAGTAACCTTCTAAGTGGGTGGTTAGTTCCATGATCCACAGAAAAAAGTTGAAAGTTTTAAAATATTCTTCCAATGTTCATAGACCCACCTCTCTTTATTCATGTGCATTTAGATTAATATTAAGAAGGAAGGTGTTTGATTGGAAAAAAATGTGCAGGCTTCTTCGTTCGCCACTGGGGGGCTGTAGTCTTGCCAGGTTGCCCACACAGCACTTCGATTTGGAGCTTCACGCTGCCATTTGTCAACCTGTGACAAGTCTGAGATAATATGCAGAAGGACAGAGGAGCAGATAGCAGCCCTCACTGTGGTCATATATCGGCACCCTGAAACAACACTCTGTGCTCTTTTTCTGCTCGTGTTTCAAAACCCAGTGAGCTGAATTTTCGGGCATTACAGGCACATTCGAACACAGCTCTCTTAAAAGGATAGTTCACCCCAAAATGGAAGTCATTTACTCAGCCACACGTTGTTCCAAATCTGTATGACTTTCTTTTGATTTTTGAAATGACATGAGAATGATTAAATTAGTAGATTTTATTTTTATTCTATCTACCTTCTACTTGTTCGATAATTAACTACACTACCTTACAAAAGTTTGGGGTCAAAAAGATTTGTTTTTAATGTTTTTTAAAACTGCATTTAAAAAAAAAAAATACATAAAACTGAAATAGCTTTTCTATTTGAATACATTTTTAAAAAACAATAGCATAACCATTTCCTAAATAAAAAATGAGGCCCTTTTAGGTATGTTTACATACAGTAGTTGTTGAATTAAGATCGGTGTTAAATCAAAAAATTTGTTTTCATGCAATTAGTCTTTTCATGTTCGACAACTGCTGTTTCTCTGTGTATTCGATTAGTTAAGTCCAACCCTAAGTTATATAAACCCTTACAGCAGACTAATTTTTCTTACACTGCATTACTAAAATAGCTTACACGGTTAAAGCGTGTTACATATGACATGCCATTTAAGAGCATTACTGCAGGATCTAAAAGAAATCTCCAGATAAACTGTGGCATGGGAAAAGAAATAAAATGGCATGCTCTTTCTTTCTGCTGCTGAAAGCGCTGCAGGCTAGGCGAACGGAAGAGAGGCTCAGAGGGCCGTGTCGAGCGGCTGAGGGAGACGGGTGACAAGTGACCCTGAAGAGGGGATGATTCTGTCACTTCTGAGACAGTCACTGTCACTTTTATTCACATTTCAAAAAGGAGCGATGGAAAAAGAGCAGGAATAATGAGGCCGTGGACCTGCAGGCTGAAAGAGAGAGAGAGAGAGAGAGAGAGAGCGAGGGAGTGATGGGGAGAGAGAGAGGAGAGAGAGAGAGAGAGAGAGAGAGAGAGCGAGGGGTGATAAATAAATGAGGAGCAGCGGGGCTGGTGCATGCATCCAAGGTCAGGGGTACATTTACACCTGTCCCTCAAGGCTGCAGGGCAGCAAAAGCACAACTTGAAATCAGATCGGGGGAGCAGTGTCCTTGACAGTGCAGCGGTGGTCTGGCTGGGTTACAGACGGGGAGGAGGAACAGCCTCCTGCAGGGTGCGCGCACACCACCAAGATAAACACCAACAGTGGTGTAATCGAGGCCTGCACTCATGCAGCATTTATTCAGCATCTCTATTATTCATCTCAGACAGACTGTTATACAGTTCGCTTCACACACGCGTCTCCTGCGTACATTAAAAAAACCAGGTCCACACTCAGTTAAGCATGCCGAAGCAAATCGATGCGCACAGGCTAATTGATTTTTTTAATGGGCTCGCTGGCACCATCAACATGACTCCTATTTATAAAATTCAGCCTTGTAGCTTTTAGTGAGTCTGTACATATATACTCACACAAACATGAGTATTGATTTTACTGGAGGAAAAAACTGTGGCATATTAAAGCCTCTTGGGAGGGAAATGTGGTAGTAAACATTTAGGAAACTTCTTGAATATTTATTTAGAAATCAAGCTCACTTGATGAATATGAAAGAAGTGGGGTTTATATAAATAAATGGTTTGTCCTGGGCTTCTGTATGATTCTGTCTGATTCATGTCAATCCTTTCAGGCTGTTATCAATGCTGCAGATCTCTTTCTATCTTTGTTTTCCTTATATATTAACGTCTGAAGCACAAAAAGCTTTCAGGTACTTGCATCAAATTTAAGTCTCTAACACAAGCTGACCAAGACTTTCTTTCCCCCTCCTTTGCTCCTCTCTCACTGGGAAGATTTATTCCACAAGCCATAAACAGGATGCAGCTGCCCTGTTCTGCTGGAGTTGGAATCCTGAGCACTTTTCAATGGACAACACAAAGCCAGTAATGCAGCGAAATTTGGCCTTCTCTCGCCACATAATGAAGAAAGTTAACTTGTTCACTCACCACTTCATCCTCTGACCAGCACTTCTCAATCAGCTTGGGCACTGGTTTCTTCACCAGCCGCTGCAGGGCTTTCCCGGCATCATAGCTGCTCTCATGAAGCTGTATAAAGGAAGACAGAGCACAAATTCACATTAATGATAGTTGCTTTGGAAAATTACCTTTACTGTAGTTTAAAATCTTTGTGTGTGTAAATGTAGTCAGCTATACTACCACTTACTGTTTAAATGTATAAATACCCAACAATATAATCATCTGAAGAAATCATGTGAAAAAAGTTAGGAAGAGAGTATACAAACTTAATATTTACTAAATGTGTTATTACCAAATGCTAATAAAACTTGAGTTAAAACCACAGAAAAAAAAAAAAAAAAAAAAAAAAAACTAGAACATACCCTATTTTAATCATAATGAGAGTCAACAAAACTAAACAACTAGCAAATACACTTTTTATCCTAACTTACTAAAAGGTGAAAATACTAAAAAAGTAATAAATCCAAGAAAGAAAAAAACGCCCTGATTTAACCTTGAGTTGAAAATGCTATAACTAATATAAATAAGATAAAAAAGCTAATTTAACTCTAACCTTGGTAAGAAACAAACAAATAATTATAATGAATAAAATTTAAATATAACTAGAGAACACCTACATTCAATTGTGTTGAAAACACTAAATACAACAAATGAACACAATAATTAATCCTAACTTCACAGGAAAACTCTCAAGTAAAAAACAATAAATACAAAGAGAAAATACACAAATTTTCCCTAAATTGAGTCAAAAATAGTAACATTTAATAAAACTAAAAAATACAAAAAAAAAAACCCAACACTGAATAGAATTAGTGAAACGACAATTTTTAAAAAATAATTTAAATAGAAAACATTCTGACTTAATGTCATTTAAAGTCAGCATTTAATTAATAATTTCATTATTAAAACTGGGCCATGAAAAACAGCAATACATTTTCAAGCCACAAAAATAATGGATACTTGTTGCTAGAAGTGTGACACTACTTTGAAAACAGCTAACTATCACACTAATGCAAAAGTGGCTACTAGTAGTTAAGTTAATAGTGTGGCTTATTTTAGCCATTTACTTCACAGCTGATTGTTACAATATGAGGAAACCATCATATTGGATTGCTATCGACTCATTTTTTCCCAGTGTAAGGACAGCCTGAACACTGTAACAGTGATTGGCTCCCTATAAACGTGTCAGATAGGGTGAGTTTGGACAGCTGGGCTGGGAATCTGAAAGCCATTAAGTACTGAGCAGGCAAATAAGAGTGAACTCAAATAACCTAAAATATACTGCCAAAAAAAGCAGCCAAGCAAGCCTCAAGGATGACGCCGAAAAAAAAACACTGCAATATGACTCAGAACGTCCAGACAAGCTGCTTATTATACTAGCCATTAACAATGGAGCATTTTGTCGCAAACTGATGCAAGTAACTATTTAAAGGCTTGAAGTTTCCCACAGCAGGTTTGTTTACAAAAATGTTTGAACACAGAACAATATCTGGTTGGAGTGCAGAGCTAAATCATTCTTCCTGCATCTCCACTGGAGACAAGTTGGTCGGTTCAAAACACACAATTCAGCATCAGCAATCATTTCTAAAATGGCTACAACAAAGCAGCTTGTCAAAGGCAAGCAGGTACCAGACTGAGGCACGTGGTGGTTTACGCCGAAAGCACATTGGAATTGCAGATGAGTGGAAAAAGGTCAGGAAACGGTGAACCTCCGCTCACATTAATTCTCTGCTTATCCACTTCTCAGTCAAAATGGAAATGTCATGTTTATTACATTTCAGGTTCATTTGTCGAATGCTTTTTTTAAAGGCTAGCAAAGACAAGGAGAGGAATTGGTTTGATAACGGCTCACAGGCTGTCCGACATGGGTGGCATTAGCATTTCACGCTGTATGTTCTGTACTAGACCGGGTAACTTGTCCAGTGGGGGCTGATAAATTCGGCTTTGCAAAAAGCTCAGCTGTCAAGGGCCATTGAGCATTAATGAAGCCATGAATTACACCCCTCGTTCAGACATTCTACAATCGCAGACATCACTGAGGAGCTCTTCAACGCCAATTTACTAGCATGTTTTGATGGCCCCTGGTGCCTGTGTCTTTCCCGAGGCGAGGCTGTGTTCAGAGAGCGCAGCCTGAGGTGCACCGCTGAGAAGGTGAACAAATGTGAGTGAAAACGCTGAGGGATTTTTTTTTTATCTTTTGACAATTAGGCATGAAGCCTGCTAGGGACATCTTACTTCACTGTGTCTCTTAATTGTGCTGGGCGCTTAATTGGCCAAGACAAATCGGGTTTAACTGCTGTACTGAATAAGTAGGGGAGCTTCGATACGCAGAAGAGTCTGCTGTATAAAGACGGCATAAACAGACAGATTTGTATGTCGCACTTAAATTCCTTTGAAGGCCAAGAAAACGTGTCACGACCACAAACCACACAATTAATAAAACTGGGAAGTAAACAGAGCCACAAAACATATGTAATAATCTCTTTTAGACCCAAGGTTCTGTTAAAACTATTTCCTCCTGAGCCTGAATGATTAATTATATAGAAGATGGCTCTTCCTGACACCTGTGATCTCTCTGTTAAACCCATCCAGTGCCTGGACCTCTTTATGGTTTTGACATTATGACATTTTATGGTTTTCTCAACCATGAGTAATGTGCCTAATTCCTCTTTGTGTTTTTACTAATTAGCTTTACAGTAAAATGACAATAAATACTGGTAATAGCATACCAAAAATGCACTCAGAATGAATCACCACTTATAAAGCGGCAGATCAGGTCAGTGCCTGAAAAAGCACTCAGTACAGCAGCAACATTGTGATGAGGAGAAGTCATTTGATACTAATAGTCTGATAAATCTACATTCTGATCAATCAACATTGCTGATTATTTGCATCTCATGTTTGGTTCTTAGAAAATGACCAGAAGATAATTAAAACAAAACACATGACTTAAATAGATCAACAAGGTTTTACCATGCTATGCTATTATTATTATTACTAAAAGGTTTAAACAACAAGCAAAACCATAGCCCAAACACTTAAAAATATTAAAGAATAAAAAGATAAAAATAATATTACAGAAAATAATAAACATTATCATTATAAAACGTTACAATAAAAACAGCAAACATCTTCTTTGGCGTAAAAGCTAATCACTATCAAAATAAAATAACTTTCCATTCTCTGTTTTATGTTTTTTCAAATCTAATTTTAGTATTGGCCCAGTAATCTGGAGTAAAGGTCAGTTATGTTATCAGCTTACAGTGTTTAATGCGTTGAGTGTAGTGTCGTCTCGTGAGGCGGCGATGCAGCCGTCCTCTGTTGACCCCCCATCACACATCCCTGCAAACGCTGCCATGCTCCTGCCAACCACAGAGAGGGAATACTGATGAGGTCAAAGCTGACAATGACTCATTGTACAACATTACTGAAAAGCGGATTGACGTGGGGCTTACCTGGCTGCCCGCAGGTACATGAGCAGGTCACAGTCGTTGACCCCAGGCATCCAGACCAGCTCCTCATTCTCTGTCACGGTCTGACCTCCAGGAGAGGGAAAGGGCTGGAGCTCTGGCAGCTTGGCCTAATTTGGCAAAGAGCAGAGGGGACGGACAGCTGCGGTTACAACACAAATAGCACTAGTGATGAGTGCTAAATATCAATTTTCAAATTCATTTGATCTCCACATGCATTGAGCCGACGGAGGGGTGCGAACAATCACGGATGATTAAAAGACATCACTTGAATTAATGAGGCAACTAAACATCAGCTTCCCCTTGTGTGCAGAAATATTATGTTTAAACTAGATTTTTCTAGGTGACGTTGATGTAAGACATTGTAGGCGGTTACCATGGAGCTGCTATGTGGTTGCTAAGGTGTTTTTTAGTTAATTATCAGGAGGTCATGCGTGCCTAATGCCCAAATATGAGCAAGCATAACTAATAATCTCACAATACTGTTTTATTTGGGGATGGTAAGATTTTATGTTTTTGAAAGAAATTGCTTATGCTCACAAAGCCTGGATTTATTTGATGAAAACACAGAATTTTTTGTTATAAGATATTATTAGAATTTAAGACAACTGTTTTCTATTTCAATATATTTTAAACTTAGTTTTTAAACTTATAACTTATTCCTGCACTGGCAAAACTGAATATTTTATGGCCATCACTGCAGTCTTCAGTGTCACATGATCCTTCAGATATCATTCTAATATGCTGATTTGATGCTCAAGAAACATTATCAGTGTTAAAAGCACTGGACACACTGAACGACTTAGAACAGCATTAGTATGCTTTCACCCATGTTTCTTGTACATCGTGTCCCGAAACCCTAGACTAAACTCCTTCAGCAGAATGTTGCCAGGGTAAAATACAAAAATAATGCACTCAAATAAATCCTAAGAGAAAACCTCAAAAGTTATTTCCTAACATATAACTAACATTCAGTTCTAAAGTCTTACAGATCCGTTCGCGTTGGATCAATTTCCATGGTGCGCTAGCCTGTAATGGCCGGCCCTGCAGATCTTTTATTACCGCAAACTTCATCTAAAGTCGTCTGAAGTAACCCTGGGCAGAGGTCCTGCCGCTGGTTTCACTCCACATGATAACTCAAACAGATCTCTGGGAGGATATACACTAAAACATCTGACATTAATTGCTAGTGGTGCTTGGTCTTTCATCGTGTGCCATCTTCTTTAGCGATCTCCCTTTTGGCTTTTCAATTTCAGACCGCTGTGACCGTTCCTAATTCCCATAAAACACTGCTGAATGTGTCTAATAAATCCCACACCCTCCGAACAGCCAATTTCCAAACACACTATTCCATATGAATGCTGCACTGCATGAAAAATCCATCAACCATCTTCTTGAATGCGTGACGAGGACATGTTCAAGTTAAATATCCAGGTGACAGAGGACCAGAGGTAATGTCTAAGCAGTCCTTGTGCTTGTCAATCAAGCAACTGCTTAACATGAGCTTCGGATATTACAGTTCAATCCACACCACAAGCTTTTAACAAGCAATGTCAGGGAAGACAAGGTTTCATATAACATGCTAAGCATTTATAGAGACATACCTGGTGACTGGGACCGACTCGAATCTCCCCCTGTGTACTGTTTAATCGCCTGAGGAAAAAAGAGAGAGAAAGAGCAAAAATAAGTTGGTTATGAAATGTCATACATATAAGTCATACTATTTTCTTAGTATATAAGTGTCATGCAGTATAACAAACTCAACCTCTTGGAGTTAAGTATAGTGTGTCATATAATGGAGACTGACATCTCTAGTTACTTGGGACTTAAATTGTATTAGTATTAAAAGCCCAGATTGTTAACCTTCAGACTATAACAACCTTTCAGCTGGTTTATTTATATGTTTTTACCTCTCTAAAACATTTTCAACGCCCTGACGGTGGTTTTAGGGAATTATACGGCTTTAGCAACACAATACGATAATCACATTAATGCATGATTCACATTAATGCATAATAGAGCCTAAGAGGAAATGGTGTGGATTTAAATCTATAGACCGAACAAAGGCACAAAAGGTGACAAACAGTGCAGTCGACGTTATTCTCGTTGTTTTTGTGGAGGTGCACTACAATAGCCCCCAAAAGGCCAGATGATAAGCAGGGGGAGAGGAGCCCTGGAAGGGCTGCTGTTACAAATCCATGGCAGTAACCATGGCAACTACAATTTAATAATAGTGTTCCGATCTCCAGCTGCAGTGGATTAAAGAAAATGACAAGATGTTCCTTTTGAAAAGCCTTCTCCGCTCCGTTGCCACGGCAACAGCGCTGATTTTCAAATAGCCAGGCACAGAATAGGGCCCAGAAACTGTCACTATGATTTGCGTCCAAGAGTAGCTCTCACTTCACCGCCGGGCTGGCTGCCCGAACCTGGCTGCAAAGTGAAGAGAGGTTAGGGCCTCAAATCATATCCCCCTTCATCTGGGTACATTTCATAAACAACCCCTCTCTCTCTCCCTTCAGCGCGATCCACTAAAAACACAAGCTCTGTCAATGGAGGAAATTCCACACTGAAACAAATATGGCAGACGGATGAAGCAGCAGCAGCCAGGCCTTCATTAAAAGCTTTTCAGCATTGAGCTGTTTAAAGTTTTAAGAGTCTGATTCTAATGCTTGTGACTCCTATAATGAAAGACAAATCCACATGAAATAAATCGCCAGGCAAGCATTATGGCGCTCTTGTCTGAAACCGAATCTGCTGCGAGATGATGGCGATAGTGGAGGGGAGAAATCACTCGGCCGGGTTCCTAAATATTCTGCAGGCTCTGCATTTTTGGAGGCTCTGAATTAGGCAGCAAAGCACACAAGAGTCTAAGAGTACGATCTCAAGGCTGCCACAGTAAGATCGCATACAGAACAATCTCTCCAACATGCATCAAGGCAAAATGTGAACAATTTAGCTAGTGGAGGAAAATAAAGTCCTATTGTTTTTTATAGAATGATTAAATTGTGTTACAAGAATAGAAGTTACAAGAGAGACATATTTAGATGAAACCTACTGTAAACCTAGGGCTGGGCGATAATTCAATAACGATAATTATCGCGATATAATTTTCCTCGATAAAACATTATGAAGAGTTCTATAAATGTTAGATATAATGTTTATGCACCAAAAGTGGAACGAAACAGTGCGACTCATTTGAATCGTGCCACATGGACCATTTATCCGCTTGGATCAAAGTACAAACTGCCGCGCGGCGCGAGTTAACTAGAGCAGATGCGTTTTATTCGGTCACGAGTGTGAAGCGCGAATAGAGCGATGGAGACAAATGACTGTGTGATTTAAAACTAGTTTAAAGCCAAACAGGAGAAACACTGTGTGCAACCAGACAGTCAGAAGGCTTTTCAATCTACACAACGCCATCATTTACCATGGGTTTACTGTAGTAACACTCCCTGCACCATGGTATTGTGGCAGAAATTTGGGACTTTCACGTTGAATTTTATTACAGGAGTAATAGTATATAATTATAGTATGTATTTGTGATTAAGCTATAGCATGTGTGCATTTATACTGAATATTTTTACCATGGTACTGAGGTGCTATATGTGTGGTTTTAACTGTGTTTATCATGATTCAAATGTATGTTAATATGGGAGACCAATGCTTAATAAAAAAAAAAAAAAAAAAACTTGGTCAGAATAAATTTAACAATATAAAACTGAGGTTGCTATAATTTTTAGAGGTTACTGATTTTGATAATGAACAGATATCTACCTCTGCATCCTAAATCAAGCTACTTTCAAATGTGCATTCGTAAGAGACAAAAAAGTGATATTAATATTATCAGGCAACCCAAACCTGTTTCTTGATTTGAAACAATAGCACTCATTAGAACATGCAGAAACTAAGAAAGTAATTTTTCTATTTAGATATTTATTTTAAGGAGAATTAATGGTCTGGTTTCTATAACTTTTGCTCACTTTGGAGCAAAAATCTGGCTTTAAACTTGAAAGAAAAAAAGATTTGACATGTTTCTGATTTATAAAATAGCTCTGGCTTGAAAACTGCATGGAAAGACAAAAAAGTAAGATATATTCCGGCAAACCAAACTTTTGAAACAATAGCACTTTAAAATCGAATTAATGATTCTATAACTTTTGCTCAATAACTTTTGCTCACTTTGGAGCAAAAATCTGGCTTTAAACTTGAAAGAAAAAAAGATTTGACATGTATCGTGATAATTATCGAAATCGACTGATATGAAAATATCACCCAGCATTTTATAAACCTAAAATACTTCAACATGGAAATAATGAATTATACAACATTAAGAGATTATATATTTTTATATTTATATTGACATTTAAGAATTTGGCAGACTTCTGTTGCATTTCCTGGGAGTCAAACCCATGACTCTGGCTTTGTTAGCGCCACGTTCTATTGTTTGAGATACCGGAACACTTTAATTAGAATAATTCAAAGATATGTTATTGAATAACATTAATAAAACAGAATATAATATTTTTAATTTTACAATCACACACTCCATACAATTTCTTATTAGGTTATTATTAGTACAGACAAATATTAACTTAGACTAATCTTTAATTAACCTATTAACAAAAAATCAATTTGAATGAACCATGTCCATTTTACAGGTGTAACTAAGACTCCCAGACAAGCCTGACAATTTGACTATGAACTTATACACTATGTAACAATTTTGGAGAAAAACAAACAAACACAAAACCTTTTTCACTCAGTGGGTATTTTGTTAAAGAACTGAACAAACACAAAAAAAACAACAACAACAACAAAAAAAAAAAACATCTACACTCAGATGATAAAGTGAAGTGGTCATCTGAAGGGACAAACTAAAATTCAAACATTGATCTTAATATGAGTCTGACTCAACATGTGTGAACACTTATGCCAGGGACATTCCCTGGCTTGACATCCCTTGAATCAAAAGGTCAGAAAATTGCACTGGACAGGCAAATGAAAAATACCAGCGTGATATTCCTGAGACACATGCTTTTAAAACATGTAAGATCACATATAATGGTATCTTGGAGTGTCTCCATGCTTACGAAACTCACACCAATACAATCATTTTAAATGTGTACTTTTTGTGGTACTCATTACAGAAAAGTGCTGAGTTTCCAAATGTGCTTATTTCACAAACTACAGATTCATCATAATTAAAACAAACAGCTTATACATATTTCAAGCTTATGAAATAAAAAACTAGAAACAAATCTTAAAATACAATTATCATACACTACATGTCCTTTAATAGCAACAGTAGCTCCAGCACATGAAGCCTGAAAGCACAAGCACAACATCCTGTATATTTTGACTCGACCACGCGCGCGGCAATCAAGCCCGGCCACGCCCCCTCCATCAATATCCTCCAATCACCGCACGACTCCGAAACGCCTATAACACACCGAATAAACATTACTCAACTTTTATTTACAGCGCTACAAAACCCTTCAGAACAGCGGATGCTTTCATTATACATCTTAAAGTGAGCACAAAGCACCCAACTCTATCCTACGCCATGTCATCCCGACTGTCAACACAATCCAGCGTACTGCGAAGTCATAACACGACCGTCTCTTTATTATATTCATTCTGTCAAAAACAAAGTTCAGTCGCTCATGTCAGACAATCCGCGTGCAGACCGCATATAAAACACTAATATGAGAGCACACTGCGTTGACGTTAGCACAGACGGCTAAAGCTACTGACAGCAACATATAAACAACCGGACAACGCTATCAACGCGATTTAAAGCACGGACAGCTGTTTCATTCAGTCATACACGTATATAACACTATGACGCGCGCGGATCGCTTAACATGTGAAGACAGGCATGCTAACGTACCTGCGCGGACTGAACAGGTCGTCCATGTCGGAGCCACAGCGGCTGTTTTATTTGACAGAGTGAGGAATAAAGTGTCCTCTCGCACCTATTTGTGTAGGTACTCAAAATGGAGGCTCACGCATTCAGTCAGCTTTTACACTGAGCTTGTGCCGTGACCGACAGACAGCACTGAGCATGTGCCGCGACCTCACACACACACGCGCGCGCGAGCGCAGAGGAATCACAGCCCATCTCTCCTGCTCTCTCTCTCACACACACACACCATGCTGCTGCATACCAAACAAGCAGGAGGGGAGAGTCGAGAGGGCGATAGACTGTGATTGAGTGGGGGACCCTTGAAGGGGGCTCCCAAACAGCAACTGAACACCATTCCTTCTCTGTGTTTATCCGCCGCAGCATCTTATTACCCCTCAAACTTCCCCTGTCCTCTCCCCGGGCTCCTAATGCATCCCATTATTGGAGCATCACATGACTATGGTAATGGGTTCTACTGTAATCCTGCTTTTTTCCTGCTGGATGACACAAGCATCCAGGCTATGATTGTAATACACAAAGGAATGGGGGGTTTAACTCTATTCATTCCCAATATGCTTGGACATTTAATAGAGATGTCACATTATGAGCGTGTAATATTGTACGTTTACATATTTAAAAATGCACACATCATTTACGAATAAAATAATTGTAATCACTATAAATAGACAGTGGGACACATTATGGTATGTATACAATAAATAACTCATACAGGCCTAAATGAAGAGGAGTAAATGAATTAATTAGTAAATATTAATTTTTCATTGAGTATTTTTCCCCAATTCCTTTAATGTTTAATTTGTTTAAAATGTTTAATTCCTTTGCATGTTTAATACATCTCAGAAAAATGTTATATCAATTTTAAATTTAAGTATGTCTAAATAGTTAGACTTTATTTAAAAAGTAGCGTATTAACAACAAAAACATTGCCATTTTAAAACAAATCTTTGTTCTTTGTACTGTAATGGAAGTGCACAACAGAGACAAGGCCGTAAAATATTTAATGGATATTCGAGCAAAGCCTGGATGATTGTTACAGTAGGAAATAAACTTTGAAAGGTGTCTTACATTACATTATTAATACAACAGTGTGGCTAGCATGTCAGACTTAGTCATGCAGTAAAAAAATCCAACATCATCCATTTCCTGTCATGTATTGATATTTTAATTTATTATAACATGTATCTGTGAGAAAAGGACTTTTTAATAATGAGTCTTCACAGCATAAAAAAAATGTAACCGCACATTTCTTCCTATAGCAAGCAAGCTTAAAATCAGATTTCCAAGAACCATTACATTTTATGGTCAAATATTAAAGTATTTAATATATAATATTATGGTCAAAAATCTAAGTATATATACTACTGTTGAAATGTTTGGGGGTATATATATATATATATATATAATATATATATATATATATATATATATATATATATACTATATATATATATATAATATACATATTATGTTTATGTTAATAAAGACATTTATAATGTTACAAAAATATCAAATAAATGGTTCTTTTAAACTTTCTATTCCTCAAAAAATCTTGAAACAGTTTCCATAAAAGTATTAAGCAGCACAATTGTTTTCAACATTGATAATTAGAAGTGTTTTTTGAGCATTAAATCAGCACAGATTTCTGAAGGATTATTTTAAATTGTAATTTTTACAAAATTACACAATGCTTCTTTTTTTTTTATTGTGTTTTGATCAAATAAATGCAGTCTCCGTGAGAAGACTACTTTAAAAACAATAACCCCAAACTTATGAACACGTGCATATTTTTATGGGCAATATTTAATGCAAAATTGAGGTGTGATAAAATTCCCCAAAATGCAGGAGATGGAAAATAAAACTCATAAAGCAGACTTCCACTGTCAAAGACAGGCTATAAAACAGACGACTGTATTCTTCATGACTGAATCTATTCTCAAACTGCCTTCATGCACTACAGGACAATTTAGAGTGAATAAAGAAAACCCAGCCACTGCACACCTGATATGAATCATAAAATCTCTATTTGTAAAATATTGTGACAGAGGATCTAGAGACAGAACATGCCTGAGGAGGGCCGATTATTGAAGTCAGTAAAGGCTTACCTGGTTTCTGGGTTATATCCTAAGATGTAGAAGAAAGAGTCGATTCGTGCTTTGAACTCCCTGGCAGCAAATATGTCAGAAAAGTGTGAAATGTTACATTTCCCCCTGCAAAGAAATAGAGCAAACAAATCAGTGTCATGGTGCAAAAACATTTCCAGATTTACTCTTAAAGGAATAGTTCACCTAAAATATTTCCCATTATTATTTACTTACTCTTATTTATATTAACATATCATTGTGTGTACACATTAAATGCTGTTCCTTTTATTTTGCCTGTTTTTTATTTAATTTTGTGTACAAATTTAATTTTGTTATTTTGTTTTGGATTTTTATGCGTGGGTAATCTTGGGGGTTACAGGATCAGAGTATTTCTGTATAGTTGTATTATTAATGCTCTTTCCCTTCATCCTGTTAAGTCAAACATTGCAGAGTGAAAAACCTCTACGAATCATGACATTTTTACAATCCACTCCTTTCTGCACTATACATTTCCAATGTCAGGGCATATCAAAATAATAGGCATCAGTGTTTTTGCACTGGTTCAATACCTTGCTCATAAGATGAAAGGACCGTGAGGCTTGGAGAAGGCATTACGACATGCTAGCGGAATTCATTGTGTTTATCTAAAGCCCTGTAATAAGTTAAATCAAAGGGCTCTCTGTGCAGCAGAAGTTGCAGCTAATTTGCCCTGAAATAAGTGGTTCAGAGCTGAGGCTTAGTGTGCTGCTTCCAGATGGTTTCAGTTAAGAGAGAGGGAAGGAACAGAGCGAGGAAGAAAAAGAGGGGGAAAATACATCACATGGGTAAAGACAGACTGAGAAGGTCTGGTTTTTTGACAATAAGCATGGCTGTACTCTTTTTCCTGAACCTCATCGCAAAAGAACGTAATTGCTTTCAGTAAATCTTTGCATGCAGAATCGCTGTGAAATGGTAGTCTGTACTGAGACGAACACTCCTGTAGTCAACTGAGAGGATCAAAATGTCTGTTAACAGCTCTTAAAAACACCATTCTTACATCCCACAGCATCTGTACCTGCCAGAGGTTTCTTTAATGACTAGAAATCATGGGAGCTAGTGCTGGCTTTTATTCACAATGCATTTGCATTTTCATTAGAGTAGTTTCACAAGTTGCCAGTGAGCCACCATGAGTAACCAGTGCCAGCCTAAGACATGTTTAATAACTTCTGATTTAATCTTGTGGCAAAATTGTGTTTTAATGGTAATTGTAAGTTTGATTCATTTCCAAGAATCAGTTCAAACTGTCCATTAAAACTGATCATTTCAAAACTACCAAAAACCAAAAAGGCCCTAAGCTGGATTTTCCTATCTGTAAAAATGATTTTAAAAAGTACATTATTATTATTATTATTATTATTATTATTATTATTATTATTATTATTATTATTCAAAAATTATTTTTCATATATCTAAAATTGGCAATAATAAATTACAATTAATATTACATAATGCTGCATATAACTATGCATTGTTATACTGATGCAAACAAATAATATATAATATAAAAACAACATTTTACATAAATACCAATAAATAAACAATATTTAAATAAATATCATTTGTCGATTTTTTTACATCCTCATTCCTCAACTTACACAGGGGAAAAACATTGTTGTGTGTGTGTGTGTATATATATATATATATATATATATATATATATATATATATATATATATATATATATACACACAAACTATATATAAGGCTATATAAATATATTGGGATTGAGAGGTATTTGAGTTGCACTGAATATTGAGAGTTTTTCTCTATTAGGTGAAGTCTTATAAAGCCCTTTACTGCTGTGGATAAATGAATCAATTGTTAAGCACAGGTAAATGTAATTATGTTTGTTACCTGAGGGCAGCAGCATGATAGGTGTCCACATAGTCTGAGATGAAGAGCTCTCTGCTCTTAACCACAGGATCAGTAATAACCAGCTCACGACCAGAGTCTGAAGAAAGAGACATAAAGCAGACACAGAGCGTGAGAGGCATCCAGACTGCCGCTAATAAAAATGTGCACACATAATAAACGTAGGCGAGACACAAAAGAAACCAGACAGACGCACATACAATCTCACAGCTTATGAAATACGACCGTTATAGACACAGTGAAAGTAACGGTACGGCAGCTCTTGGAAATAGATTTTTGGGTTTTCAAAAAAATAAAAAATAATACAAAATGAATAAAACAATCAATGCATTGAAAAAGCTGCATGAAATACTCAAACTGTATTTTTATGGTGAAGCAGGCAAATATTTCAATGAGAAATGTCACAAAGATCCATACAGACAGTATTGGATCAACATTCGCATTCAGATGGCATCAGCACAAATAACAATGGCCTCCATGTCAGACTAGTCAGTGGTGCAGCAGGTGGCGGCTGCTGCTCTCCGGCAAGCTGGCAGAAATGCAAGCCTTCTTAATGCTTTATTAGAGAGTGGTGTGAATCAAAGTGCCAAAGCCCCGGCCGGGCAGAGCCCCCCAGCCTGTTATTACTGCCTGATGTGTGTATCAAGCTCAGATTTGCTGCTGATAGTCAGGAGAATGAGAGCTCCGAGGGCACATTACACTGAAAGTTATTTGCACTTCACGGCCCCGCTGTCGCTCTTGAGGGAGCGTTACCAGGGAAACAAGGGCAGGAGGGTGGTATTTTTTTCCAAATCCACATTTATTTGAGATGCCGTTCTCTATGAAACTTCAAAAACCAATAACCAGGGGTGGTTACATAAATAATGGCTGGCAAGAAGGACCTGTGTTTTTCAACCAACACACACACATACCGTTCTCATTGTTGCGGTCCTGCACCAGGTGCTGGTAGACGGAGTCAGGTACCTCAGATTGACGGTAGTACCACTTCACATTCATTAACAGATGGTCCCTTTTACTCTGAAAGAGAAAAATAAACATGCGTTAAAATAAATAGACATCGTTTGTTTGTTAACAGCGTCACAAATTGAGCTCTTGGCAAATGTGAACCAGTGCCACAACTGGGGTTTATAGTTTTAGTCGTCCTGTGCCAAAAGCCCTGGGTGGAACAAGTCAATTAAAAAGGGATTGAATGCATTTAATTCTTTAATAAAGTAAACAGCTTCATGCCATGTGTGGGAGGGAGCTGAAGAAACATGCATGGTTCATATTCAGGCAACTAAAAATGAACAACAACAACAAAAATGAGGCTAGCTTTGTCTAGGCAAACACATCAGCTGCCACTCCCCTCTTCACCGCAGCTGCACTTTAAACTCTGCCACCAGCTGTCCGTCTATGGGACTGCATGCAGCCGTCGTCGCTGCAGTAGCGCAGAACGACCAGCAAGTGGCAGCACTGAGTCGTGTCCAGACCTCCCAGAGGCGATTCCAAGAGGGGCCAGAGAGAGGGAAGAAAAGGGCAAAGCACTGTTTTTATTCCCTGACATGAAATATTTATTATCCTCTCACACGAAGCAAACTGACCATTCAAATGGTTTAAAAGGACATTAAAGAAACCACAGCTCAGCAGACTCTGGCGACAAGACCCCCGGAGCAGCGGCCAGAAATCACAGTCATCTTTAACATTACTACAGATTACCACATTCCCCACAAAAGGCCAAGTGTCTGCCACTGCGCCAGCCTAGTAAAAAAAAACCCAGGGTGGATCACAGAGCCAAGAGTCTTTTTTTATTGAAAGCCTGATTCACTTCATGCAGCTCTGGCTTCTCGGGGGGTGGATGGGGGGCTGAGCTCATTGTTGAGATATTTCAAGACTCCTGCTACCTTTACTGAGGTCACTGGAAACTACTAGGAGGGAGAGAATGAAGTAGAATATCCACTAAAGAACAACAAAAATGTTAAAAAATGTTCAAACAGAATGCTATCTTTTCAAATTACTGACAAATGAAAGTCAAAAGAAAGAATCCTTGGTAGGGATGCAATGATTCACTCAACTCACAATGTGATACTGATTTCACGATATGTTCTTCTCATGATTTTTAAAAAAACAAAATTAGACTTAAGACCAATTCTAATTGAAAAGGTGACCTTTTATTATTGCTTGGACAAAATGCTGCACATTTCTTTGTGAAAATGAAATGTCAAATAACAAAACTACATTAAAATTTTAAAACAATCACTAAATCTAATCAAATAAATAAGCCAAAAATCTCTTGATATAAACAAAGGCTTTGCCTGTGCTCTTTTCATTCAAAATTAGAGGCAACCAAAGCATTTGAATCACAATCCAAACAAAGATACTGTGTGTACATGCAGCATGAGCAGTTTCTCAATTTAATTGGATTGTATAATTGAAAACAAAGCCAGTTCCTCTTAGAGATACATTGATATAAACTCCCACCCCCATTTGTTTAACATCTCAACTGATTTGAATCATCACATATTTGTATCGATGTTCAACCGGCTCGCAGTGCATCGTTACATCCCTAATCCTTGGTAAAAAGACCATAAATACAAGGAATCTAGGCAAAACAGAAAGTGTGCTGCTGTTGCTGGTATGACTGATATGGTTAAAACCCAAGATGAGATTAAAGGCGCTCTGTAACTGGGCCACTTGTATGTGTCATCAGAGGTGTTGTCAGTGCTTATTACACCGCAGATGGGGAGACAACCTGTGCTCCTCCGGGGTATTTCAGAGCTTGGTTCAGCTGAGGATGGAGACCACAAGCAGTGTGGGGGTCGCATTGAGCACTCCTGCCTTAATTTACAACATTACAAATGAACATTAACCCTATAAAACATTGAGTTTAAACATGCATAAACACCTCCAGACCTCAAGAACCACATACTGTTTGCTAAGCTATCTGTGGTGTCCAAACAGTTCCTTATGTGGTCGAATTGTGCAACGTTTTCTGTCGCTGCTCTAGAGCTGGAAATGACGGTTTCATTATAAGACCCTAATTATGTTTGCATGTTACACTGAACAGATCACTGCGCAGAATCAAATTATCAAGATAAGCACTCTGAGGCGGAGAGAGGCAGTCAAATGGAGGCAGCGGCGAGAAGCCCATTACAATTACAATGCTGAATTGATTAGTGACATTCCACACAGCATTCCCTCCCTGAGCCGCTCTTCATCCGGCTGATCCCAGCACAGCTTAAAGCCACCTCTTCAAACACATGACTGAATTAAGACTGCTCGAGGGGCCCGCCGGCTCACTTATAAACTGGGTCTCAGTCAGCAATGGAGACAGTAAAGGGAGCGATTTCCCCTCCGTCAGAGGAGCAAGGCATCCCAGAAGAGAACGGGGGGGGGGGTCTGTCCGTTCTCTTCTTCTCTCTATAATGGTTGTGCAGCTTTCTTTGTCTGATCGTTGAGCACTAAACCTGGGAGTCAAAAGGTAATCCAAAACAGAAATGACCTCTCCAACCATTATGAATCTGACACATTCGTTTTTCAAGTCTCATAGGGCTGTGTGAAAACACTCATAGATTTTATTATTTTAAGTTATTTATAATTTTGAAGTATTTTTTTCAAGTTATTCATTTAAACTTCAGAAAAATACACACTCAATACATGCATACACAAGCACACACATTCAAAAATGTATCTATAAAATGTATATATAAGAGTGTTTGTAATGCACTCCAATCATGCATATTGTGATGCCTGATGCTACATTCATGATATAAGCCTGACCTAAAGAGGGCAGAGGAGAGAAGTGGGAAGTGTCAGAAGCATGGGGGAGGTAGGGCGAGACGAACAGCTCAGGCAGCACTAATTACAGCACAGCCAGTGTGAGTGTAAGAGTCCAGTAAGAGTGCTATAGAGGCTGAAGCTGGACTTTACGAGGTCTGGCCAGAGGGGGAACAGAGCAGGGTGGAGTCTAACCGGGGTCCACCAGCACACCAACAGCTGGGCTTTCCACAGGGAGCTACTGGACTAATAATATCCTGATGTGTGGCACACATCACAGAGAAAAGATGTATGAGGACTATTCATTAGTGACATGAGAATTAAAGAGCTGCAAACAGAAGCGGGCTCTTGAGCCATGCTTGGACGCAAGAAACGAGGTGGTAATGAGAGGAAAATTACACGAAGCGAATACCTGCGCACATTGCGTTCGAGTTAGTCACGGTTTATTACATGCTATTGCTGAAGGTACCAACACTGATATGGCCGCCGTGGCAGAACCTCCCACCCCTGCGATCTGACGCTGCGTATTGTCAGCTGACATTTCGTTTGTTTAGCGTAATCATTAAACATGGTGGCAGCTGCAGCAGTGCTGGCAGGTCTTATCTGTTAACATAGGCAGCTTGAAGTGATCACATGGCTCCCACATTAACAGGAGACCACAACCTGGGCCCTCATGCTCTCTTCTCACATAACCAACCCACAGCAAAGCAAAGCAAAGCCAGACCCTGAAGCTCCCAACCTAAAGAACATTAACAGTAAATGTGTGTTTATTTTCAAATTCAATGTTGTGCTTTTCTGTCATCTGGCACCAGAACTCTCTCTGGTTTCCCCAACCAAACTGGGCTCAGACTAGTGCAGAGCAACCGAAGAAAAGCAGGGGTTTTCACAAATCCTAAAGAAGGTGGTGGTGGAAAATGGTTTCTTGGGGGCTTTGGCAGGCATGTGAAGAATCCAAACGGCTCAAGCGCTTGCTCTGCCCAGTGCATGTACATGTTGGTGGCATTAAGGGGGACAGATTTTTTTGTAGATCTATGATCTACAAAACATAATATGATTAGCGAGGAGCAGGCAGACAGGAAGGGCTCACTCTCTCACGCATGATGGATGTGCACACCGAGACAGTTTCCGCCCATACGCTCGCTCTCTCTTTAACTGCCTCTCAGACATAGACCAGACGCAGCTCTCTCCATATACACACACATACACATACACAAGTAGTTCCATCTGGACCTCAGCTCACAGCTGTATGTGCCTGAGTGACAAAGAGAGGAAAAACACTTCGTTGTAAGCCCAAAAACAGCCGTGTGAACAAAAACGTCCCATGTGAATAGACATGTAGCATGCTTTTCCTTTTTAATAAGTAAAGAAAAAGAAGCGAGCCTCACATAGACTCCTTTCGACTCGAGCTGTTGAAGGAGCGCAATTGTGCTGCCCTGCCACCGTCAGACTGAAACTAATAATGGTAAACAAGTGCTGATGACATGTTTCTCCCCTGCAAAAGCCTGTGTACAGATTACTCCTCCGCCTGTCTACAAGAACAAATGGAGGGAGAGAGGGAGGGAGAGAGTCACAGCTGTGATGCCGGCACAGTCAGGACCTTTATGCTGCTTAACACCGGGCGCCTCTCTCTCTCCCTCTGCTGTTTAGATATTAAATCTCGACTCACGTTGAACAAAGTCTGCCCATCTGTCAGCCACTCTCTATATTGGATTTGATGAGCATTAGGCAGTTCAAAGGGGGAGATTTTTAGTGTAACAAAACCAGGATAAAACTACACCCCCCAAAACCTTGTGACACAAATCCACTCATGTGAACTCAGGTCCAAAACCTAGTGAAGCTGTCTGCCTAGGTAACATTTTAATGCATGTTCCCAACCCAAAACTAGGAAGTTACATTACTCACCCCTACTAATACACATAATTTCAGCCAAATTTTACAGCTCTGTCCCAGAACCTAGTGAGCTGCCTCAGGCTATGTCCACACGAAGCCAGAGCTTTCCCTATCCAATCTTTTTTTTAACCTATTGAGCTGCCTCAGGCTATGTCCACACGAAGCCCACATTTAAAAACAACCAAGGCTGACCAAAGTGCTGTACAAAGCAGAGAATAAAATGCAGAGCAGTACAGGACAAAAGAAACAACTAAAAAAGTAAAACAAAAGTAAAAATAAGCAGTAATCGTATCAGAGTCAATAAGCATGAAAAGCAAGAGAAAACAAAAAAGTCTTTAAAGAAGATTTGAAGATGGAAACTGAGGGAGCCAGTCTGATATAGAGAGGCAGACTGTTCCAAAGTTTTGGACCTGCCGCCGCAAAAGCACGGTTACCTCGTTTTTTTAAGCCTGGATCTCGGCACGATGAGAAGGCAGTGCATGAGCGCTGGATCTCAAAGTACGAGAAGGAGTGTACGGACAGAGCAGATCAGTCAGGTACTGAGGGGCCAAATTGTTAAGAGCTTTATACACAAAGTAAAATTTTAAAATCAATTCTAAATTTAACAGGTTGCCAATGGAGTTTAAATAAAATAGGGGTGATCGACTCATACTTGCGTGTCCCAGTGAGGAGTCTAGCTGCTGCGTTTTGCACTAGCTGTAGGCGAGAGAGAGAAGACTGAGATAGACCAAAGTAAAGTGAATTACAGTAGTCTAGTCGTGATGTTACGAATGCAAGAAATTCCCTATCCAATCTTTTTTTCCCCCCGAAACACAAAACAATGTAGTATACATGCATGTAATTCTGCCACAGAGATGCACTACAAATGAAGACTTGGACTATGCCCATAAACCTTGTGCGCGGTATACAAATGAACATGGACCAATACATTTATTAATCAGTGTTAATGTTAGTTAATAAAAAGACAATCGTTCAGTGTTTGTTCATGTGTTACGTGACGTAGCATATCTGATTAGGGGCGAGACGTGGGCTGATGACATCATTGTTTCCAAAAATATACAGATTCGCTGTCCAGACGAAAACACAAGGGTTGTGTTTTCAGATTTATCCACTTTAGGACCCGGTTTCAAAAAAATATTTTGGAATATTTTGTATGGACGAAACGCCTATACGATACAAAATGTATGCGAATACAGCTAAACACGTCTCCATGTGGACGGAGTCTTTAAGTCTTTAAAATAAATAAAACATAAATAACTGATTTTAAACTTAAGTGTAATAAGCATAAACAATACACTTTAATTTGGGATAAAACACTGTTTTTAATCTTTTTAACCTATTTTTGCTGAAACATCTGCATTTAATGAATTACATTTAATCACTTAAGGATTGCCTTGCTTTATCATGATTGTATGTACTCTCTGTAGATAAAACAATCCAAAAAGGTATGTTTAGTGAAATGTGAACTCGAAATTTATATTCATTCAATAGTGAAAATACTGAAAATTATGGATAAAATTGTTTAAAACACTTAAATAGTGTAGTATTTAACCAATATATTTGTCTGCTATGTATTTATAATGCTTATTAAAGCATCATGTTGTCATCTTCACAAAATACTATGCCAAACTCTAATGCAGTCAATTGTGGTTTCCAGCTTAGAAAGCAACTCCATATGTGGAGAGTACAAAGCAAAGCAGCTCAATAGGTTTTGGAATGAAACCACCTTATCCATCCATCATGCTGGAAGCCAGAAATCTGTAAACATTATTGTACGTTTCTGTCCATTTAGTGGCAATTTGCGCCATGCTGGGTGTACAAATAATGCTAATTAAGATCTCCCTGCTACTGCTGCATCCATTACACCAGACTCAAAAACACAGCAACACTTAAAACACTCGACTCTCTGCACTTCACAATCACCCTCTCTCTATTTCCTCGCTCTGATTCTTGATCTTGAAGGCTATTTCCTGTAGCTGGCCGTTGGGTGATATCACGTCAGGTGTGTTTGATATGAAGAGGCAGTGGCTGTGATGTGTATCACAGCGTTTGTTGGGTTGCTACACACAGCAGGTGTGACCGGCTCATATCCCTTCCCCCCTTTTCCTCTTTCAAAACAGTTTTTTCCCCTCACTCAACCCCCCACCTGGTACTCAAACACTTCAGTTACTGCCTGAATGCTGGGGGCTGGACATGAAAGGAGGGGGTGTTTCCTGAGACATGATTGACAGCAGTCTCCAGGCAAACAATGGGTGGAAAGACAACGTTAATATTCAAAAGGTTGTTATTGTATTGCTATGTAGGAAAAACACTTTTTCCTTCATGAGACTGCACTGATGGTACAGGTCTATTGTTCTTGTAATGCTTTGCTATGGGAGACATTAAAAGATGCAAACCAAACCAGAGACATTCTTTCGAGATGGTTAAACAAAACAATTTATCATAAAGATCTGTAAAGCATTTGAGGGGACTGACATGATACCCGCATAGTTTCTAAAATAGCTAAATACAGACTACTCTTTCTTTTCCTTCAGTTGTGGTTGTTTTTGAGCCATCCACACAATAGCAGGAAATTAAGAGCTCTGAATACAGCTATCAATAACATGCCAAATCAGAAAGCTTTGCAGCACACACACACAAGCTTTCAACGCCACTGCTCAATTGACAGCGCCCAGACAAAATAAATCATATTCTACCCACGATGTGAATTTGCAGTCTGAATTGAATGTGATTGTATTATTTCGCGGTATCCAGTCACATCAAACACAATAAAAAGACATCATGCCTCTCTATTGTGTAGTCGCCATTGACAGCACTCAAAAAACAAGGTACAGTGTCTAACACTTACAGTGCCAATACAGCAACCCTAACAGTTATGAGCAGGATCTTTTAATGAAGTGGTCAAAAATGCTCACAAACATTTTAAATCAATGAATTGCTCACTGAATTGGCTTAATGAATTAAATTTTGATCTGCTTACTGACTGATAATCTGTACCATTCAATAGTTTTACTATAATGTAAATAATATAAAAAAGATTATGTATATATATAAATATAAATAAACATACACACATCATTGTTACCTAATTTAAAAAACTAAATTAATTTAATGATTTATAATAAATAATTAAAATTTAAAATAAAATTATTAAATAAATTTATTTATTTAACAGGGTAAATTAGGTTATAATATTAAAATAATTTAACTACATAATAATAACAATTAGTATGCAATTAGATCCAATTTTGGAGAGTAATCGTTTAGCAACCAATCCAAAGACTACTGTAACCATTGCTAATCCATTCCCTCTTGCAGTTTTAGATTTGACCTCTTCCTACATCTTTGGTAACATCTTATCTAAAACCTGACTGTGCCAGTCATAAATGGCTGCTGACAGTGTAGATTTATGGACTGAAGCAGTGCGACTTAGAGAGGAGAATGTCTGCGAGCTCAGGGGATGCCGTATTCGTGTTCCTGACCTCAATGGTCACCATCGTAGTATAGAGTTACTCCATAATTCCACAGCTCTCTGACACAACCTTGTCACACGGCCGGTGAGATAATGTACTACAAGAGCACAAGCCTGGCGTACAGCCTCCCAGAAATGTGAAACATCTCAAAACATTTGAGCACAAAGGCAAAACACATGAGCCTGTGAGCTTATCCAGTCCCGAAATCTGTAGAGAGAGCGACGGCGGATCAGTCACACAAGCAGTGGGCTCGGTTTAGCCTTGAGTCCCTGCTCATGTCTCTGCACTTCCTGAATGAAAGCGCAGAGAGAGAGACAATGCACTGCCTTGTTAGTGTGGCCTAACGACTGGGTTGTTTCACTTGCCGGGGAGGGGAGCAGCCATGCATTGATAGATAAACACAGACAGGATCATGGTGGGGTGAAAAGGGCTGAACCACAGGCAATGGTTGCAGCACAAGTTAAATGAAGAAATAGCATGTTTATGAGACTGACATATGAATGAAACAAGCTGTGGGGCCTTTATGTTAGGGTACAGAAAAAAGAGAGAGAAGAACACGACGCATGTTTAAATGTGAACTGTGCCTGGTTGGCTGGTTAATCCCAGCACTGAGGCTGCAGCATGGGCCGCTGAGCAGTGCCGGGTGTGATGGAGCGCAGTAATGGAAGGCAGGAAATGAGAAGTCTTGGTTAAGCCACGGCTAATCGATCAGTGTGTTCAGGCTGGAGCACGCCAAGCTGATGCAGGAAAAGCGTCTTGTGGTAACAGACGCTGCGCAAACCCTTCCCCTGTTCTCTGCGCTGCTGTACTCTGACACAATGCTCTTTGTTCTGCTCTGGCTCTAATTGCGTCGCTGACTCACTTGGGTTCTGATTACTTGATTGGGCTGATTACAGCATTCACCTTTCATTGGCCATGTGCATGTGGCTTGGTGTTCGTGGATTGAGTACAAGAGCAGGTTTATATATTAGTGAAACTGTTTGGGTTTATGTGATAAAGAGAGATAACGAGAGACAGAGACTGATATAACTCTGCCTTTTCCCCCACTGACTCGGCTAACAGCAGCTGATGGAAATATTTATAAAAAATTTAGCTCAGTTCCAAAACCTAGAGTGCTGTCTACCTAGTTCACATTTTAAAGGAACAGTTCACTCAAAAATGAAAATTCTGTCAATATCTACTCACCTTCATGTTTGTGGAACACAAAAGATGAAGTTCAGAATTAAAGAACTGTTTTTGTCTATAGAATGAAAGTCAGTGGGACCCAAAACAACATAAAAAGACATTTACATTCATTGTACAGAGAAAAAAATTCTGCTTGTGTTGTACAGAATAAAGTCATACATGTTTGGAATGACGTGGGTGAGTAAATGATAAAAATAATTATTTTTTGGGTGAACTGTCCCTTTAAGCCATCTTAAGCACATCCCTTTATAACAGCTGATCCAAAACATAGACAGCATAGAAATAACAAACTATATAAATCGTTTATTCTTTTGACTACATCACATCAACACTAGACTGTACTTAAAAAAGCACTAATCATGTATGATAGAGTAAAAATAATGAAAAGTGCATAATTGAAAAGACAAATTGAAACTAAAATACTAATAAAAAAATGTAAAAATTAAAAACCATATTTACACTGCTTAGGTTCCATTTTAGATTGGATGCTACCTTAAAAGGCAACTGCCTTTGAAGACAGCTAAATAACTGTATCCAACATTTGGAACAAAACTATCATTTTTAAAATTGAAGATATAAAGAGAGGAAGAGAGGAAAAATGCTGATCCTTACAAGTCCTGACTGCTTGACAATGATACTCAGCAGGAAGTAGTCTTTACCAAGTACACTCTAGTGGAAGAAGAAAAATCAAGGCAGGACAAGAGCACAATTCCCACCCTCACTTGTGATTCATCACACACTTCTTTCACCCAGTCTCCCCCCCGCACTGGGTTTCCTTTCAACCATCAACCTCTGCAAACACTTAGTTTCTAATACCTCTAGCATAAAGGTGCCAAAGCATTACACAGGCTGGCAAAGGGACAGATCCGCATACTGATCCAGCTCACGCGTCCTGAGAGGTGGGCAAGCGTTCAGTGATCTAGAAGGACCATGGCGTGGGGTCCTTAGGACGAGTCAGGGAGCTTGTGTGTGTGTGGACAGACGGTAAACTAACCAGCTTGCAACATGCCAGCTGGAGCCCCGCCCTCTGGCTCGATGTGTGGCACTTTACCCGGTGGCCGAGAGAAATTACCGCTGACAAATATTCATACAAACACAACACCGATACTGGATATACATCTGAATGACAACACACTTCCTTATGTAGACAGACAGGCACAGGAGTAGACTCACTCCCTATAAGTTTAGATTTTAATGAGCACGTGTGCGCGGCTGAAACAGCTCCCTACGGGGTGGAGGGCGAGAAATAAAGAGGAGCACCACAGGAAGCTGCTTATCTGTGCTCCAGACTGTCAATCTGCCACAGGAGCCCTGCACTACAGGCATGAGGAGAAATCATCTGCCTCCTCCAATCCCTTCGTCCTCTTTAATTACACACGCGCACCACGTACACACACACACACACACACACACACACAGGTCTGTGCATGCGCACAACTTCCAGGAAACAATGCGGATCTCCTTGTCGAGTCTGGCACACAGGCTTTGACTCTGCGTCAAGGAGAAGAGGAGATGAATATCTCTCACAGGGAAAAGGAGGACACAGGCAGCTGGAGTTCAAGGGTCACGGCTGACACTCAGCCCACGGTTGCACTCCCAGCATGCTATCGTTCTGCTGTATTTCAACCCTTACTACACACACACCTCTACCAGCAGCTACCAAGTTGGTTCTTTGTTATAGAGTGCCTACACAGTCCTGCCAGATAAGAGCTGAGGTCAATCTAATTAGATGTAATGGGCAGCAGCGGGCGCACACACACACACACCGAAGTATCCGCACAGACAATTTCCCATGCGCTAAAATGTGAGCATATGGTCGGGGGAGGGCTGCAGAGACATCAGCCATTTGACATTTTCATCAAGTACCATAGTACACTCGGAGTAATCTGATATCTCAATTGGCAGAGCGAGGTATCAGCCTCCATCGCCGAACTAATGTCGAATCAAGCTGGTGCAGAAGATGCACCACTAGACTAGATTAGAATGAAAAGAAGAAAAGAAACATCTGCACACATTAACGTCTGCTGAGATGAAGAACGACGCAAAGTGAGGTTGACAGCTCGATGTGGTCTTTGGTCTATGAATGTGTGTGTGTTTTCGGGGGGTGGGGTTATTGATGGAACCTGGCTCAGCATCATTAGTGCAGCAGTCGGTAAATTATCCCTCCAGCCTTTTGCACAAGGTCCGACCACTCACATACCAGCCAACAAGCTTCCAGCTGGGTGATTGACAACCCTGAGCAGCCAGCGGCAGAGAGGCAGGGAGCGGCGGCGAGGTGATAAAGCAATATCAGAGCCGTTTTGTGTATGATGACTGAAAAGCACTGTTTGTTTGCAAGCCTGCTGAGATTTACAACCATTTGGGCTGCCCCTCCCTGCATTTGTTTTCTTTCTTGCTGTATTTTTCCCCGTCCTTTCTTTATCTCCCTCTCTCTGGCTGTGTAGAGTGCTGTGTGCATGGAGGACATTTTCCAGCCCACTGTGATGATATTGATTGCAGAGCCTCCCCTGATTGCAGCCCTGAAGTATTGACCAGCCGGCTCTCCTAGAAGCAAACAAACACACATACAACATACACGAAGTGTGTGTGTGAGTGATTAAACACTGTCAAGCCCTACATCGAAACGCTCCACAAGGATAACGTAAAGCCCAGAGCTCCTGCTCTCTGGTGCTCTTTGGGTCCAGTGACAGCTAGTGGGCATGGGTTTCTGCTCTTTTTCTTATTACCCATTGTACTTTTTTAACAATTTTACCCTTTTTAAAAGGACTGTATTCTGGGAAGCCATCAAAAAAGCAGCATCGAGTCAGAAATTCTCATTCTGATCACTCATCTAATCCAGCTCACAGTCTCTCTACAATGAGCCTGATCTAAAAGCACACACTCTACCCTAATGCACCAGCACTGCCATTACCCATAATTCTACAACATAGCTCTGCTGCTCTCTAATTACACCAACATTTCTATGCAATTTCCACAGAAAAAAAAACACATGTGGTCTCCTGCACACAGGTGGTTGACGTGCATTAAGAAAAAAAAAAATCTCACTATAATTTAAAGCTTAAAATACACAAATACTTTCTTTTAACCATATGTATATTTAAGTATAAAATGAACTAAAATGACTTGACTTAAAATACAAATATATTTGGATGCCTTCTGATGTAAAACATCATGCTCAGCCAGGAAGAACGACGACATCTCTAAATAAAAAAATTAAGTATGCCAAGAACTGTCAGAGACTGATTTTACTGCATGAAATGCATGACGTGATATTAAATATGGTGACTGGCATGATTTGTATGCTACAGTGTATAAATCGGTCATGTCGTAGAATACAAAGACAGTATTCGCCAAGAATATGTATGACTGCATGATATAATTCTCACATCTTGCCAGTAATTCTTTAAACTTTCATGCTTAAATGTCAACCTCCCACACAATTCTCTAATGGCTGTCGGTGAGAGCGATTTGACAGCGCCGGCTTAAGATTGTTACAGTGTGTCGATGCCCCAGATCACGAGAGACTGCAGAGCACAAACCACTTCCACTCGCTCCTCTCTATATTCTCCTTCTCCTCTGTAAACCTTTATATACACTAAATCCCTTCTATCCATCCAGCTGTGGTGGGAAAGAGAGAGTAAAAAAAGAAAAAAGGCAAGGTTGAAGCCATAAACCCCTGATATTACGCGTGCTCTGGCTAGCACTTGGCATTTAAATGCCATTTGTGGCAGCAAACAGTTCACACTTAATTACAGCGGGCAGGCAGCTGTAGCGGCCAGCCTTTCCATGCCGAAG
This sequence comes from Cyprinus carpio, assembly GCF_018340385.1. Taxonomy (NCBI): domain Eukaryota; kingdom Metazoa; phylum Chordata; class Actinopteri; order Cypriniformes; family Cyprinidae; genus Cyprinus; species Cyprinus carpio. The sequence goes on along the minus strand of NC_056594.1, from coordinate 11,601,963 downwards.
CAAGCTGGGCCACCAGCACTAGCCCTTTCAACTTCTCATGCCGCAAAAAGAGAGCTCACCTTTTAAATACTAAATTGGCCGCTGCTCAGAACATCTCAGCAAGGGTTTCCCAGCCTCTGAGATGCTGGCCAGCGCCTCGGTTCTTCAAACACTCCACCATCAGCCTGTCCTGCTGCCCCAGCAGTGCCTATAATCAATTGGCCTTTATACAGCACCATGAGCTCTGCCTTTGCTTTAGTGTGACACACACACACAGACAGATAGAGGCCTCCCCTGTGCTCTGAACCTGCTTGGATGATGTGCTGCACAGAGATGTTACAAAGGCATCTCTGCCACTCTGAACTGAGCTTGGAAACAGCAAGATTTGAAAAATATTTCAAAGCTGTTACATCAAAACGACAGCAGTTTACCACTGTAGGCGACTCATAAAGATGTCATTGAATGAATTAATATCGGTCTCAGATGGACACAACGATTGCCTCCAATAAAAGCGATTCATCTCAGTATCTGCACTATTTTTGTCATTATAATATCTCATTATAATGGAGGAAATAAGGAAAAACACTTCAAATGATATTCAGCGACTGAACTCTGGTGCAAATATTTATCTTTTACTACACATTGTCATATAAATAAACTGATTCAAGTGTCACAAATCTTAAGCAGCCAGCAAATTAACAGGACTATTGCCAAATATCGCTATGCAATACATGACATGGCAATACACATTTTTCAGTCCATTTTCTAACAACGTATCTGCCATGCCTTTTCTCCATATCGGCAACCAATCCAGGTCTTGTATTGTGCTTGGCATTTCCTAATATGAGACCAACCGTCCTCAACCTGCTGGCTCCCAATACATCAAGCAAGAGGAACAGACAGTTCAAGACCAAAGTGGCAGAAAAAAAAAAAAACACTCCACCCGTGAGAGCCAAACTGAGGACGGATATTCTGTTGGAGCATCTGACGTGGCTGTGCAGCTAACATATTTCTGAGTGGCACTAGGAACGTCGGAGAGCATGTGTGTCACACCAGGAAAACACAAACAGACAGACTGGGGTCTTAATCTGTCTCTTCTATTCACACACATACACTCTCCATATCACCTTCCAGGCAGGTCAACACATTAAATCAGCCCATTTCATCTTTAGTGATAGGGAAGAGTTTTGTGCATCTCCTCGACAACATGGATCAGCCTCAGACATGTGTGTCCAGTGCATGGAGGATATTATAAATGGAGAGCATGGCCTCGTCTTGGAGCATGCCTACAGGCACACATTTATCAGTACCACCAGGCAGCGGCAGAGACTTTTCAAAGAAAGAGATGGAGAAAAAATAAAAAAGAAAAAAGAAAACAAACATTCTCAACATGTAAGTGTGCAGAAAATGATCTGGTGCTCTTTTTCTATCTCATTACTTTTTCTTAAAGCTATAAAAAGCTATTCTGCAACAAATGGCTGAGGCATAACGACAATCTATAAATGGGATGTTAAGTTCAATAGCCCAAGGTTAGAGGCTGAGAGAGCCAGAGCGCTTCATTGCACTCTGCATTGTTCTTTCTAGAGCGCATATGAGTCTAGTCTTAGTACATGGCTGCAGCATCAAGCGCTATTTATGAACTTCATGCTGGCATGAGCGGGACGGTGAAGAGAACAGAAAAATTGCTAATAAAACATTCTGTTCATGATAGGAATTCATATCTGGCTTCTCCGGTATCTCGCTCCTGCCGGAATCTGCCGCAATTGATTTGTGAATTAATTTTGACAAATAACCAGATTTGGATAATATGGCCCTTGTGGGTTAAGCTGCAGGACAAAAAGTCAGTAAAGGGGCATGACCTTTGGGAAATGTGCAGTTATAACAACTAAATCCCACTTGTACTTGTACTACAAGTAAATTTCATCAGCATAGTACACTTATATTTTATGTGACAGTTTTCTAACCATGCGTACTCTATACGTTCCATTGTGTTGAAGAGCTTGTGTGAGTGGGTTAAAAAGATACACATAAGTCTAGTTTAACCAAGTACAATGACACGTTTTATTTGGTTAACTTATGGAGAGAAATAGCACAGACAATGGACAAACATGACACTTTCTAGTGCACGTCCCAAGCGCCTGTGTTCAAGCTATCAAATTAAGTATACTGTGTGCGTTCAGATGTGTCCCTATGCTGTTTTAAGTCAAAGATTACATAAAAATTAAAGCATATTTAGGCGTAACAAGCAAGTATGTTTGCATGCACTTTAGAGGTTTGATTTCATTCAGACTAAAGCAATAATTCCTGTTAAAAATTTAGGCCTAAGACTTCAGTCAGATTGAAATCTATTAGATTTTTGTGAAGTCAGATTTTAGACTTAGATAACAGTTAATTGTGTCATAATTACAAATTGTGTTATGTATATTTAGACAGGAAAAGATGTATACAAAACCATGCAGTAGCTTGATTATATCTGTATATAATAATGTAATTAACGTAAACCATCACACCTAAATACTTTCATCCAATCATCCTGATGGGGCTCTTCAGCAGCCTCCCTCTTTCACAGCTCTGAAACGTGCCTGAGATGTACGACAATTAGCCTACAGGTAAAACAGCAACATAAAAAGATGTTACAAATCACCTTTCAAGCATTCACACAAACACTATAAAGCTGAAAACATGCATCTTTGAAGCTACTGTGATGATGCGAGAGGGGGGATGCATACTAGGCTTGCTGCGGTTTATAGAAATAAAACCATTTAGTTCAGTTGGACAACAGACTCTACAGTTGTAAACTGAAAGCTTCTGCTTTGCTCCATAAAGCGCACACAGCAGAGCTTCATCAATAGTCAGATTTCACTGATCACGTGAAGAGAGAGGCCCTTTCAGTGTGAACGTTTCGGGTATATATGAGCGGGAAGGTGTGCGTGACAAAAATGAAACTAATACGGAGGAAGCGATGGTGGACGGAGACTTTGGTTTTCAAGAGAAATGTAAAAGTAAAAGACCACTTCTTAAAACCAGAGAGGATGAGCATGTTGGTTGTCTTGGCAATAAAACATGCAAGCACTGTCACCAACTGCCAATTTAGTTTTAATTTTCTTTTTGTTTTCACTTTGAAAAGCCTGTTGTCTTTGCTGTTCACCTGACATCACACTAAAGGTGCTTTTTTTATTTATTTGATCCCACAGTGTTTGCTAAACTTTCTATAATTTATTCGTAGATATACAATACAGCATGTGGTGTATGCCATGACTTGTGTTATTAATTTTTGTTAATAAACAATATAAAAACTAGTTTGTCATTGTGGTGTTGTACTGGAGTGAAGATTTCCTCACCATCACATCCCTAATGCATACAGAAAGAAATGGGAATGACAAGATGGAGGGCAGTGGAATTTTCTATTGCCTTACATTTCCCATCCTCCCCAGGCCAGAGCACCCTCCCACTCTCCCAGCAGAGTTTTTTTTCCTTCTTCAACAAGAGCTAATTTGCAACATGTGTTCTTTAATGGAAAGAGCCACCCGATGGAAGCATGTGAACTCGATACCACTGTAAATCTTCACTTCCACAGCTTTTTTTATTGGCATGTCACACTTTGGACAAGCTGGAAATTACACTCGGTGAACTGAGAAGCAGTGCAGAGACACTCTAGAAAGGCAGGGAAGAAAGGGAGAGGAAAAGAGACAGATGAGAAGGAAGCAGCGTAAGGTGCTGCGAGTCAGAGAGAGAGAAGACTAGTCGTGTCTGGAAGGGAGGATCCAATTACATGGCAGCCAGGCCAAGCACATGTGTTTGGAGAACAGGATTGTTGCAATACATATTGGTCGTCCAAAGACTGCGTAACGCACTTGGCTAATACACAACATGAAGCGAATTACTTAGAGGCAAATATCAATTACAATATTTTACTTAACAAGAACAGGAACTCCAACAATCTATAATGTTCTTGAGGAGGTAAAAAAAACAGAAACAAATGTTAAAACATCAAGCCCAATTTTCAATTGTAATTAAAATGCTGAGGATTACATCAGTATAATAGTTGTTTTATCACAGTGACTGGGAAAGTGTAAACATTTCATTCGTTTTGGTATCTTTGTCATTTTTTTTCTCTTTGACATCAAAAAGGATGAGATAGAGAAGCCTGCCTTTCCTTTTTTAAGATGAAACAGTGGGGTTGAATGCCAGGGTACAGCGTTCCCAGCTTCAGATGCTAGTGAAGACATCAGAAGAGGGAATTTGCCTATGATGTGCCAAAAAACGGCATTGTGTCTCTGCGGCAGATTCCAGCAATCCGAGATGAGGAAAGCAAAATTAACATATCTGTTCCTCCGAGACCCAAATGATTTCTAATGCATGAAGATACCTGACAAATACCCACCCCGCCTCCAGCGGGGGTAGTCCTGGAAGGGAAAGCCATGATAATGAAACGTGGTGAGAAAGGCTCTGTTTAATAATTTAGTCTTGCCCGTCGAGGATCTGCTATTGATTGTGCTTTCAGGTGTCTTATGAAAATGTTATCTCCAGCCTCGCGGTTCTCCCGGCTCCATCTGGCAATATAATCACCACCCCATACACCACTGTTGACCCCACACACCTCCATTTTGATTTTACCCCTTGTTCTTGCTCTTCCTCCTCCCTCTATCCCTCTTTCTCACCCCCACCCCCCGGCCACACAGCTGGTTTCCATAGTAGCATTTACTGAAAGCACATAGCTGTTAAAGGTATAAAGGCCTGTTCACACCGGGACGAATTTCGCGTGCGATATTCGCTGACGTTTAACGCCTTGTGACTAAACAAATGGCGCCAATGTGAGTGTGCACACCGACGCGAAAAACGCCACGCGTAAAAGCGTCATTTTTTAAAAAACGCCTCGGGTTCGTTTTTTTGTTTTGACGCACCGCGTCAAAAACTATACGACATTTCTGAGAATGACGCTTTTTCACACCCTGGAGCTTCTGAAGTTACAGTAAAACACAACTTGGGGGCACTCAAAACACAAAACTGTCTTTGAGCACACATACGTAAAGTAGCCAAGTAGTGTCTACACTGGGGGAAAGCACGAAGATGCAAGGCTGTTAAAGGTAAAGGGTGAAAAAAGAGAGGGATAAAAGAGAACTAGTATTTCTAGTATTTCTGTTTTGTGATCTAGAAGGGGCGAAAAAAGAGGGATGTGTGATCTAGAAGGGGGCACACAAGGTGACTATTCTCTCTTGCTTTATCTTATTTGGGTACTATTAGGAATGCACTGGTAAAGAAATCACTGGTATTTCAGTAAAAAGGTAACATAGGAATGCACTGGTAAAGAAATATATGGTGTTTATGTATAAAGGTATATATATATAGAATATTTATAGGTTTTTTTTTTTCAATCAAATTTTGAAAGAATCCAATTATCAGATCTGTGCATTTAATGTTTAGTGATAATTTTGTTTTTTTTTACAAAACAAAAAAATTTCACTGTGGTATTGAAAGTTAAATTTTGCTGGTATTGGCATCAACTAAAGAAATTATTATTGTGACGACCTTATCAATTACGTATCGATTTGAATTTTGTTGGTTTGCCTTAATGGCTTAATTTTGGGAAAAAGCACCAAAAACAAACAGATACAAACAGAGCTTCAATTGGTTTTGGAGAGATGCCCATTTGGAAGAGGTGCAGCGTGGGCTATGTGTATTTTTGCACAGTGCTAAGTACCTAATGTCATTACCACCAGCAGCATTAATGCTTCCTTTAGTGGAATTTCAAGTATACAGCAGGGAGGGAGAAAAAAAGAGCCCCACTTCATTCAAGAACATTAATCAAAACGGGAATTAAGTTGCAGCATTTTACAGCAGATTTACGCACACAGGCCCGACGCTTAAAGAGCTTTACAGTCAGGTTTGCCGAAATAAACCACACTGATGAATAATTCAACATAATTAAAACAAACATAATTTGCTAAAAAATATGGCAGGAAATAAAAGTAAGACTATTTGACTACCATTACAGGCCCACCAATTGATTCAAAAAGACCACTGGTGAAAACGCATGTTTTAGCATGTTGCTCCTTCTGAATTTAGCATTGTGTGTGATGTCATCCTGCTTGCTGGACAAAAAACACTCCCCCTCCTACATGGTTCCCTCAGTGCCAACACTCACAGCTAAACCTGTAGCCGCTCTGTATTCCTGCCCTACTCTAAACACGCTACCCTGCAGACAAAGTGCAAGCAGGGATATTTCAATCATGCGCTCCAGAGCAGAGGTGCAGCGCCAGCTCTCTAACTGCCGGTAGAGCCCGCTGCCAGAGGCGCTTTTTCAGAGCCGCACACAATAACGACAGAACAAAAACCTGGGGGCCACTTGTGAGAAACGCACCTTTACATATTTATACATGCAAATGCACCAACTCATTTTCAGCGGCTGAGCAGGCAGAGGAGTGATGGCAGGGGGAGGGTTGAACGCGTCAAGTGTAATGCTGAGAGAGATAGAAAACGCAAAGCCATCCCTGTCCACACAGCATCTCTTAATGACTGCAGGCTCTCTGATGTAAAGATGGCAGCGGCTGCCGCTCAGCTCAATAAATATTAACAAGAATTACGACTGATGGCGCTGCTCACTGATCCATAATTGCATTTCAAAATGCTGGAGCTTGTCGGGGGGATGAGGAGGGGATCCCGATGGGGGAGTATGTGTGCACGGAAGCAGCTTTAGGACTGATGAGGTAACCTACGCACCACCCACCTCCAGGCCGGATGCAGATTTCATCAGAGCAGCATCGGGCATTTAAGAGAGACACAGGTCATCGTTACACTTTTAAAGAGACTCTAATTCAATCAAAATTTAAAACCCATCATCTGTCAACATTTACTCACCCTCACATTGTTTATTGCCTGTGTGAATGTCCCAGTATATATATATATATTTTGGCCATACAATGAAACCCGTTTCTGGACCCCATTGACCTAAATTGCATCAAAAAAACCCTTGAAAATGTGTTGCACAAAAAAAAAAAATCTCAGAGATTTGGAACAATATGAGGGCAAGTAAATAATCACCTCCATTCTGGGTGAACTATCCCTTTAATGTTTTTCAGCTCGTTCAATCCATTTCCTACATGAATATTCCTATATTTCTCCAGACTAATCATTAACACTAATTTTTGTGGTGCATGGGCATCTTTATGGGTTGGAGAAATATGCACAAGGGCATTGAGCACACGCATATCTTCATAAACCCACTTTTATGATCATTCATGTGTGTATGCACATATTTGCATCTTCTTGAAAGCGTTTTAATTAAGGCTTTGAATCATTAGCTTTTGAGGGTGCAGAGATAAGCACAAAAACCATCAGGAGTGAATTACACTGGGAGTTTATTTGCATCCCATGAACGCAGGATCCAGTGCATTAGGGAAGGCTGGCAGTGGGCTTATCAAACACTCCAACCGCACACCCTAATCAACAATATCCGCATAGCCAATAATCAATAGTCTGTGTTAATTGCCATTTCACAGCTACAGTGCAGGAGCGTGGGTCAATGCACAGCCAGTTCAGATTGCGACATCCTTGCCATCCACTGAGCTATTATTTCAAGTGAATCATTAAGTGTCTATGTATAGCTCAGCTCAACAGGCAAACAATGTGTGGAATAATGGGGCTGTAGCAGGCTGACAGATGAAACTGGAGTTTTCACATTTTCAGATTTGATGGGGAAAATCTGTAAAATTCATTTAAAAATGGTTCAATGTGTTAAACAGAGCTGATAGTATTACAATAACTTAACATAAATCAAATGAGCTAAAAATAAACACGCAAAACTGTGAAAGATGGGGGTTCTTATGCTCCAGAATACTGTCAAGAGTTCACCAAATTTTCACAATCTCATACTCACATGATAAATAGAAAAACAATCACAAGATATTTGAACAAAAAGCCAGTTAAGTGTTAATAGTTGGGTTTCCATCAAATTGTTGTTACAGGAATTTAAAAAATAAATAAAACGTATTGCGAAACATTGCAGCATTATGCAGAAACATCCAAATTGTCAAAATGTAAAGAACGTTTCCATCACCTCATTTTCATTCAGGCAAAACTCTATTTTCCTTAAGAAAACACATTTTTATTTAGGCCGAAAATCTACCTCAACCTGAACCTATGCATTAGTTTTGTGTGCATTTATGTACATTTTATGCAGATTTATGGTTTATGTGCATATGAAGTGCTTCCATTTAATTTTCTCAATGGATAGTTCATACACAAATGAAAACCATCATCCTTGAAACTCATGTTTTTCCAAACCTGTATGACTGTTTCACCTGCATCAGACAAAAGATATTTGTTTTGACTTTTTTGATACAATGCATGTCAATAAGCTCTAAAACAATACTGGAACTTATTGACTCTCATTGTATGTACAAAAACACAGTGAGAGTTTTTAAAAATAATAATAATAAATTATGTTCCACAAAAGAAAGTCAGTCATGCACGTTTGGAATGACATGCAGGTGAGTAAATGACAAGCAAAATCTCTAAAACTGTATTTAAGAGTCAGATGGAAACCCAGCAAAGAACAACATTTCTTCTTGCTGTGCATCATTGGAAATCATGAGTTCTTTTTGATAATTGTATTGTACATCACACCTAATTAAATGTCTATAAGCACCAATACAGCGAGAAGAGCAGGGCATTTCTGCCTGCGGCCGAGCCCCCAGAGGCAAGCAGCAATCACTCCATTAGAGGCAGCGCTGTGCTGCAGCTGAGCTGGCCAATATCAGCAAATTAGTTTAGCCACGGGGATGGGGGAAGGGTGCCACGGCAACACACACCGACAACAGTGTCAGTCATCGGGCATATGCAGCCAGCCCAAATTAACAGGAGGAACAAGTGAGGGAGGCAGGCAGAGACAAAGAGGTTAGAGCTGGAGACTGTGATTGACTCGAGGATAAAGGCTTCTGCTGTTTATGATCGATTCGGTGCTGAATTGTCTGTGTGTCTAAGCAACCCAAGAGAGATCTTTTTCTTCCTGTCTCACCTCTTCTCTTCAAAGCCAACAATGTCTCAAGGCTCTGTTTTCAGCCAGTAGAGTGTCAACAGGACTCACTGCATAGCTGCTTTTCCTATTAGCAACAGATACTTAACTGAATGTGTCACACTCGTCACATTAATACAGCGTATGTCTTACGCACAGCACTAATGGGCTGAGGCCATAAAATAAATACACAGAGGCTGTCCACGTCCTTGAAATCAGTATGCACTGCTGGCTTTTAGAGACACAAAATGGTGCTGGGCTAACAGTGGCCCATTATCACACCTGAGCTGAAGCAAAGACCTGTATTGTAGGAGATACAAGCACAGCTCCTCTCTACTTGAGAGAAAAGACATAAGTCTTCAAAACTATGTAGGATTGAGTTTGAACATTTTAAAAGAGCGATAAAATCTGACACTGGCATCATAAATATAGCAGTTTTAGCTCAAAAAACACTAAAACACAATTATTCTGGTCCAGCTATAACAGTGACCACAATCTTTTTAAGCAATGTTAGATCTGGAAGTATTTTCCCCATTCATTTCTCTATATTCTCTATTATCTATACACTGAAAAGAGTTGTCCTCCTTAATACTTTTGTGGAAACTGATATTTTCTTTGATGAACAAAGTTTAATAGAACAGCCTTTTTGACAAATCTTTGAGGCAACAAATGTTGCAATAAACAAATGATGCATATGTGTGTGTAAGCTAACAAGTGGGCAATGCTCTTTAAACTGAACGTTGGGGCTTGTGTGTGTGTAAGAGTTGGCGAGACGGACAGAAGACAAACATAGCAGCAACTCACTATATTCCCCAAACCTGTTTTCCTCTGTTAATTATCTTTTAATCTGTCTGTATCACAGAAATGTTTACACAAGCTGAGGGGAGCTCAGTTAGCTGTGCCTTAAATCACAATGTGTGTATGAAATAGGAGTGACTGTGTGCGCTCACAAACAAGGGTTGAGGCAGCTGTCTTTGTGTATCTTTAAGCTCGTTTAAGCAGGAGGCTATTTCAGATTATGAATATAACTGAGGGGTAAAAGGAAAAGGTTGAGTGAAAAGCGTGTCAATTAACGGTCTAATTTGGACTGAGTGAAGGGCGGAAACATCTCTGTGACAGTGTGAAGATCTGTGAATTTGTGTGCATCAACATACAAGCCCTACACACCGGCCAACCGCACACACAAAAAGATCTCATCGCTCAAAGTGGGCAGAGGGATTGATTGCAGCATGCAGGTTTTCTCTGTGGTGCTAACTGGATTCCCAGGTCATTAGATAAAGTACACAGGGTGATGTTGTTCAACCCTTAAGACTAGAGGAGAACCATATTAATGAGGTTATTTTGCCCAAAGCAAGGCAATTTCCTCACCTCATGGCAGAAGAGGGTCGCTGAGAGAGAGGCTCATGTGACGCTGCATGAAACAGAAGCTCTCAAAACCAGGCTAGCAAAAATACGGCTGAAACCTGTCCTCCAGAGAGCCATGATCGTTATGCATGTAATGAATTCACTTTATTATGTAGCAACACTCTGTAAATCCACTAATGCTGGAACCTTTCCGATATCCTCATTTACCGTTATGGCCTGCTCAATACAAGTGAATGAATCAAGCCTGCGTTAAAAGTTAAGAAAGGGTGAGAATGCATAAGAAAGGTCATCAATGGTGGGGGGGATGGGGGGGGGGTGAGTGTGGAGTGGGGTCAGGGCAATTGACCTCAAGGTTTTTCCACCATTTCAGTGGACAGATGCTTGCTTCCCAATTAAAAAGAGAGGGCTGACAGCCGGCGTTTAGAGGTGAGTATCTGAGCTGTAGCACAATTGTTTCAAATGAGCTGAAAAATCCCACAGCTATGAAACTCATATTCCACATGTTGGGGAAAAAAAAGCAGTGCACTTAATAGGAATGGCCAAACGACATTTTTCAAAACTAGATGATTTGCATTGCCTAAACAACTAGTTCAATCGATATCGAAAAATAAATAATCATGTACATGACTACACACACACACATACACTAGGGCTGCAACTAACAATTATTTTGATAATCGATTAGTTGGCCGATTATTTTTTCGATTAAAAGGATTTTTTTTTTTTAAAACACAATTTTCTTTCATTTTATTGACAAAAACACACTATTCCACATTCTGCCCAATGTCCTTCAAACAAATGTGCCAACTGAATGCTATGAAAACATACAGTGCTTAATTTATTAGACCACCTGTCATAATAGAGAAAACAAAAATATTTTAGAATATGGTGATTTATTTATTAGAAAAAATGTAAAATGTTATTGTCATTTATTGGTCGAATAACAAACCGAAACAACTAAATAGTATTCATTCACATAATAACAAAAATGGCCTCCTTTGCCTTTGATAACAGCTTGCATGCTTGCTGGCATTGTTTATGTACTTTTTTATTTTTTGGGTAAAAACACAAAATTTAAAGCTCTTGACTATTTTTTTTCTGTCTTTCTTTCATAGATAACAGCAATAATTATATTTTAGCATTAGAAATAGCTTACTACTGTTACTAAAGAGTTTACGCATATTGGAGGACTAACCAATACAGAAAGCTAAAAAATGATTTTGGTAGTTACCAATACTGTTAGTTAAGAGCAGCAGTGGGACAAACCTTACAGTTATTGTTTTAAAAGTTATGTTAGTTTGTTTTAATAAATTTGTTAATCACTGTAGGCAATAGAGTTTAAATCTCTAGATCAAAAATTAAAATAATAAAGATAATTGAGACAAATCAAATCACAAAGTTCTGCAGGAACAAGCGACGCGTGCACTTTGATCACAGTCAGTCTCCTCTTACTGTCATTTCTTTATCCTGTAAAAGCATCTGACATTTATATTCAGACAATTACACACTGCTGTCCCTTCAGTTTCTAGTATTCTCATAAATTACTTGCACCGCATGTTGACTTTTAAACAAATTTAATGTTCAACAACAGATATTTCAGCACAGTGAATGTTTTTGTGCTGAATAGTGTCTCCCTCTCTACTGTGTTCCATCTGTTTAATGTGCAGGCATGATGCGCCGGCGCTCTTTCAGTAAAGATTTCAACTTAACGCAGACTGTCAGAACGGGCCTTTATTCAAAAAATGGAAAGGCTCGTGTGAATTTGTGACATTTACAGATAAGGATATGACCGTTAACTGAAAGTTGTTTGTGCTGAGGACGCACACACATATCTGTCAAAGTGACTGACAGGGGAAGCCATTACGTTTATGCATCAGCTTGAAGCTTAAAATAAAGATTTCTCATGTTTTGGGCAGCCTGGATCACATTCTTGCAGGAGCTCATTCTGTTTCCTCCACTATTTTTAGATGCATTTTTGTCCATAGAAATGCGTTATTCAGTGTTGTTATTTGATGTGACCGGCTGAAGTTGGACGTGCACTGTGGACAGACCCGACTAATCGATGAGAATCGTTGTTGATGGTTTTCATTATCGATAATAATCAATTTTGTGTGTATAATCAATATACACATACAACACATATAAACTAAAATATATTTGATGTGTGTATATATATATATATATATATATATATATATATATATATATATATATATATATATATATATATATATATATATATATATATATATATATAAAATACAAATTACACATTTTTGTATTTTTTATATTTAGTTTTAAAAAAATGTTTATAGAATATAAAATTATATTTAATATTTATATACAAATTTGTATATATTTTTTATTCGATTTAGATTTTTTATCTATCTATCTATCTATCTATCTAATCATGTAATCATCACACACACATATATTACATATATTTAATAAAACATCTTAAAATACTAGTTGACCTTACTAATCGACTAGCCAACAATAAGAGACAGGGGTAGTTGCAGGTCGGAGTAATGGGTGTGGAAAAAGGTGGCATGCCAACAGGTGAATGCGACAACAGACACTAACCCTTAACCATTTAGAAAGACCTTTATCCACGCTCCCTACCTTTCGGCACACCCTAATTTTTCGCCACGCCCACTGCTCTAGCCTGCTGTCATTCCTACTTGAACAATTCGACAACTGACAGCTGACTAGCTGTCCATCATGACCCATGCCATGCCTAAAAATTACATGGCAAACCTCTATCCAATCCACTTCATGGCCAACAACATGTATGAGCATTGACTAAGTAGATGGATTAAGGTGTTACAAGATAGAAAGGAGGGCCAGTGAAGCCTTGTCTTCTCCTCTGACATTTACAGCCATCAGACAAAGACCCCTAGATCTGCACTTAATCAAGATGAAGATAATCATGAAACATACTATGTGTTATTCTTGGCAAGAGCAAGATTCTGCTGCCCTCAGCAATCCGATTACAGGCTGCTTGAATGCCCGGACTCTGGCACACACTCCTCTACCTACCTTCCCTTCCTCTGTACATCTTTCTCACTCATCCAGCCAGCCCCCACTTCCTCCATCAGCACCTTGGCTGTTCAGTACCATTAACAAAGCCTCATGGGTCTTCCTCCACACACTCTACGGGGGCTGGGGGTGTGCTGAAGGACCTTTCAGCTAATTGTCTCTTGCTGAGGGGAAGTAGCCATCAGAAAAGCCATAATGTGCTTATTTGCTTGTGACATAACCTTATCTCAACATAGCAACCATCGAATGTGGCACCCATAGAGAGAGAAAAAAAAAAAAAAAACGCAGCTGTCTGTGGCTGCTGGAGGAAATAAATCAGGGAAATATATTGGCTTAATAAAGCAGATTGAATCTGAGGTGGTTTTTCTCTCTGATCAACGTGTCCTTTGAAGATTCAAGCTTTTTAAGTAGCTGGTTAATAATCTATATAAAAAGTGTCAGCGAGGAGCGGATCAAGTGGCGAAAACTACGATCCGCAACAGGAGTTTTTCTTTCCCTTTCTCTCACTTTTTTTTAATTGATCAATTAACGGCATGTAAAACCAAGCTGGCGCTACAGCGTAAACACGTGTGAGCTAGACGAGGCTTTGTAGAGAATATCTGGTGCTCCGCTTCACACAAGCTAATTAAACTTGTAAATCTCAGTGTGTTGCAGACTGATTTTCCTATAGGAGTAAAAACACGGGCATTAAAAGTAGAAAAAGCCAACTGTCAGCACATTTCATTTCCAGAAAACACCCATAAGCCTGGTTAAACAAGCGTTCAGGAAAATCTGAAGGTATGAAACCTCATTTCCAACACTGTAGCAACATTGCTCCTGGACATCAACTGCAACCGGCTATTTCACGGCAAACCTGTACTGATATGAATCAAGGCAATTACCCACATCAAACCCTTGCATTTGATCCTGCTTTTGATTTATAGAAAAATATATCGAATGAAACACAATGGCAACACAGTTACATAAGGGCTGGCGGAGAGGGAGCCCTGATTTGGACAGATGAATGGAAGGAAAAAGCCAAGTCAACTCACCAGCTTGAAGTCCTGAATGCTACAGATGAAGTAGGGTGTGTTCGGCCGTCGGCTCTCTATGTACACACAATCTGTGAAGAAGACAAACAAGAGTGTTACTAACATCATTTAGACTGTCAGACGGGATGATCTCAATTATCTTAATTTCTCAAACCTGCACAAAATCTGTTTCCCTTTGTAAAACACAACTGAAATGTGAGTAATAGGATTAAAGGGCTTTTGGACGCAGGACAGTCCACCCTTTCCAGAACAAACATCTAGGGGAGTCTGAGAAAGATGGTCAGTATTGTTCCAGCATAATTATGTGATGGCAGGTGTTTGTGTAGCAAAGAAAACACAATAAACGAACACAGGAGACAATGTGAAGCTGATGTGATGCAGAATGTATACTAAATTATGCAAATATTACATCACTTTTCCTCCCCTGAAGTGAAGCTGAGCAGAGGGCCTCTGTGTTTAAATTAAATGTGACTGGTGTTCTGGCCAGGTCACGAACCTTCATCTTCTTAACAAAAACATTCACACTGCACAGCCTCCCAACGAGAGAAAGCAGCTTTAGCTAAGTAGACGCACATACACGCACACATACTTCCTTCCTCTGCGGTCAATCTGCCAAACATTTGTAGAGTGCGGGGGATGAAAAGATCACCCTCTTGTTCCAACCGCTTCTCCACAGAGAGACAATCTGAGGCGCTCTTGAAATGGAAAATACTTCAGTGCCGTGCTGCACCGACATCAAAATTATTGTGAGTTACGTGGGGGGGGCGATGTCTTTTTGAAAGAAAGGGAGTGTTTAGAGCTGTTTGCTAGATAGGAATCTTACTGACACAGAAGAATGATCCTCCAAGTTTGAAGACAAGCATTCTTTGATAGTTCAATGTGTTGCGAACACAAAGAGGGCTGTGCTCGGCTGCTTGGATCACCCTCTGTCAGACTCCAAGGTGCCAGCCACCGCTCCATTCAAAACACTTATTACATTACACTGCTATTTCACACTACAAATCCATTTTACACCAGCACCCAAGGCAGAATTTGTGTTACCAAGACCTGTGCGGTTCAGCTTGAGATGAGGTTGCTGTGGTTTCAAGTCAACATGAATTCAAAACTGACCATATTTACATTAAAAGACATTCACAGTGACAAATTCATCCATTCACATTATTCTACAATAAAAAAGTCTCTCCTTATAATCTTTCATCAAAATGCAAGAACTTGCACTGCCTCTTAAATGACTTTCCTTATTTGATGACAACACCTCGGCAAGTCGGTCTATTAGATAATGTTTACCAACTGTCTAGCTATTTTGCATTCAAGTCTGACAAAATTTTTATTGGGACATTCCACTTTTCACAATCCAGCCAACTTCCAGTTCTTACCTTTCATTTTTTCCTTATTGTCTCTAAAGTCACTGTACAAAGGTAAAACGGCTGGCAAATGCCATTTCATGTTTGGTTCAACCGACAAATAAGTATGGCCTAAAGGCCTAGGTGATGTCATCAGAAAAGGAAAGTCATTTCAGAGGCAGAGCAAGTTATTACGTTCCTTTTCTGATGAAATCACTATTAGATAATGTTAACCGATAACCAAGTAGCTATTTTTCATTCAAGTCTGACTAACTTTAGGTTGGATCTTTTCACGATCCAATCAACTCTCAAGGCACACCTTTTTTATAATTTTCACTGAAATTTTTTTCAGTCAAAAATGTTGCTTACAAAAATAAAACGGATCATAAATGCCATTACATGTTAACCACCTGCAAATAAATTAAGGAATTTAAAAGCACAGATCAAACAGCATTCAGGCCTTAAAAATCATACTGTCACCCCCCATTTTTTAAAATAGGCATTAAAGTGCACTATCCAAACTTAAATTGTTGTATTTTATGAACACTTTGGAATATAGACCTAAGGTTGGTCTCTTTTTAAAGAAGAAAATTAGCAGATTTTGGCAAAAGTGGAATTTTTTCAAAAAATTAAAGTATCAAAAAGTTATAGAAGTTTAAATATACCATAAATAAAATGCGCTATATTAATTTAATTTTATTTTATTTATTATAAATATTTTACATAACAGGTTTTACTCTAAAATTGGTATAAAATTAAAGCCTTGTGTCTAAATAAGATATGTTCCAAATTTGAAGTTGATATGAGAGAAATTGAGGTTTCTGTGAGATTTTATTTAGGCCGTCATACCACAAACAGCCACTGGGAGCCATCAAAACTCCTTTGAATTTTGTTTAATGAATTTTTCCCTAGATTTCTCTGTCAATTTTACTTCAAAACTCAAAATAACCACCAAATATGGAATCCTGAGACTCAGACCTTTCCAATGATATGTTTGTTGCCAAGATTATAAAAAGTTTTGATTCAAAAAGACCGTAATGCATTTTGTAATATGACACTTGACACTGCCCACTAAGGGGGAGGAGACCACCATAAGATTTTAAAGTCCCATTTCTATGGTAACGCAATGTCCGATTTCAAAATGGTTTTCACAGGATGAATCTTGGGCTTCTAAGCTTTCAAATGATATATAACTTATGATGAATTTTATAGAGAAAAAGGACAACAAAAAAAAGAGTGCCAAGCGTCCCACAGGTGGGACGGTGACAGTTAAGGGGTTAATATATAAACAAACACAAATTTTGCATCTAAAATCAGTACTAAGGAGATAAGTTAAAAAGTGGCTTATCAGAAAACAGATTTCAAGAGTCATAACATATTCCTAAATCCATGATTCATTCACACTTCCTGGCATGTAAACAAAGGCCATACCGCACGTTACAAAACAAGCTATGCATTAACAAGCAATCAACATCACCATTTTGTCTTCAGCTCGCTAAATCCATAAGCAACATATCGTGTGTGTTGATGGTGGGGTCCAGCCTAGCAGTTATCCAGCATTCATATCTGAACACACAGCTCCTGAAATGTGGCACAAACACACTCTCACACCACGGCGAGGATAGCAGCCTGTGCATGCGTGTGTGTGTGCCATTGCTGTAAGCACAGATTTGGAGATGTTAGAAGTCTTTGTGTCTCTAAATCTGCATGGATAAATGTTTATCTGAACGCTTCAGTATTCCAGGGATGAATTCACATAGCATGGGCTGAGGAGGCTAAAAGCTACTACTAACAAAAGGAGAGTGATTCTATTCCAGCCCTCTTAGTGCACATCATCTTTTATTTATTTGTTTTGCCTAGTGCTGTTATTGATCTCGTTGCGTTTATCAATGCAGCAGGCGGAATAAAGATATTTAATAGGCTGAGCACAGTGTAAACCATTCGGGGGGGGGGGGGGGTTTAAAAATACAGAGGGGGCCATTTTGAGTGGGTTGCATGTGTGACGAGGCTTGTTATCAGCACAGGGTTTTCTAAGGTTGTGTTAGTGGGGTGGGCTGAGCTCTGCCCGTCTGTTTCTACCTGAGCTCACCCTCTCATTTACAAGATAATGTAAGTGAATATATCCATCAGCGCCGTGACTGACCGTCTTCACCAGAGGGGGAGGGGAGACTGGAGAACAAAAGAGACAAATCTCAATGAAATGAGATGACATGTTTCAGAACGTCCCAGGCGGTGTTGAGAGGGATTTACCTTTGAGAATTGCGGCTTATAGTCTCTTAACCCGGCTGGTAGATTCATTTAGAGGAAATGGATTCCCTACATACTGAAAAGGAAATAGATATCTGTGCTGTGAGCTGTAAGGAAAATACTGAGGTATAAAGGTCTGGTTTGAAATGCTTCCTGAGGTAAATGAAGCTGTAAATGTGACTTCAGCCTATTTTTGGAGAATAAAGCTAAAGGAAAATCAATATTATACATTTAATAATAATAATCATTATACAAATCAATAATTATATTTTGCAGTATTTATGTATTTTTCAATATGTATAATTACTTGAAAATAATTAAGAATGAAACTGAATCTGAATCATTTTCATTTAGTAACACCACCATTAAATTATTTGTATTTTTGTAAATTAATAAGCTTTTTTAAATGTTTGACATTCGAGTCTAGATGAACAAAGTCGGCAAAAACAAGAAATTAAGGTTTTAAAACAATCCAAACGGTACTTTTCCCACTCATCTGAGAAATATGTTTCCAAACAAAAGGTCCTCGGGAAATAAACTGCGTTTAATATTTTACAATAATGATGGTGCTTGCTGGCCGTGGAGAGTTGTGAGGCTGTAATTTACACTTTACTCTTTGAGAGCGGACCTTTAAGACTCCAATCTGTTCAGCTGTGTTCCAGCCATTTTGTGCTCTTAGAGAAGCCCCTCTCCGTCAGAGACTGAGCATGCAGAGAAAAAAGGGAAAGAGTCTGAGAGAAGAAGAGAGAAAGAGGGGCATCTGGGGGAGGGGTGTATGGGATTTGAGGGGATGTGTGCTGTTCTAGGGGCTTTGTGGACTCCCAAATGCCTCCCACAGGCCACAGCTCTCTCTCTATTAGTCTCTTTACCTGACTCTCTCGCTCTCTCTCTTAAGTGGCCTGATCTGAACAGAAGGGTGGGGGCTTTGCAAACAGCAGATCCATTATCGACCACTCTGCTGAAGCAGCCTGGCCTCATCCTTAGATTGAGATTTATTGAGCTGAAGAAATAGTCCATCACGCGCAGAGACGTCCTCACACGTACAACGACAAAACGCCCGAGTGGACGTTAGAAGTTGATCTGTTTGCAGCTATTAATTCTGAATGTATTGTCACTTATCACTTAGCAACATGAATATTCATGTGGAAATGGAAGAGGGGTAGCACTCATCCAATCCTCCTCCGCCGAAGCTTATTGTTCACTCAGCCATTCTTCTAAACTGGTGAAGCGTGGCTAATTTAAAACACACCTTTACCAATGAAAGAGGCCTTCCCTGCTTTCCGTGTCAATCCAGTTGCTGTTTTAATCCACTCCGCCTCCAAGGAGGAACACTGAGACACAAAAAGGCTAAAGCAAAATTTCTATATTTCACATGTTCTCAGCTGTTTCCTTTAAGAGAGGGACGGTGTTACTGTTGAGAAAAGCCTTTGGCTAGGAGACATCTTGGCTCAGCGCATCATTGTTAAACGCAGACGGCCACTGTGGTCATCCTTCAACGTGCTTATCTTGAAATTAAAGTAGACGGAGGAATGCAATAACTAAACAGTAGGGGGTTCAGACCAGGTGCTGACTTCACACTCAACGTGTCGCATTCACACCCCTCTCTTCCTACATGCCCGACAAGCGACAAAGCTTCGATCTGCGCTGCTAATGTCACATCGTACTGGGAAGTACTTCAGCGCAGGTGCTTCAGCTGGCACCAATGCCCCGTGTCAGGAGGAACATGCCGTTCTTAACCCTGCTCATCCAATTTACACTGCTGCTCATTTCCTTCGCCTTGAGACCTGCAGCTTCAAACATTCACACACATACTTATTCTGCTCTTCTCTCATATGTCAAGCTTGCAAATTTTTGCCTCATCTCATAGCAAGAGATTAATACCTCCGGTCTGAATTAGATCAAACCTTGTGCGGATGTGCCCTCGGAGTAGCGGGCAGAAAGAAGCTGACTCCCTCTGGGCCGGGAACAGAAGCCGTTTGACGAGTGTGGTACACTTAGTCTGTAGAAGCTTTTTAATTTGTAATTGGCAGGTGGTTCGATTTCTCAAAAGCCTTTACAGTCTCCCTGTTGAACAATGCTACACAAAAGGAAATTTCAGGACAGATCAGGTTCTTTTATTTCAAGCTATCGGCTTGATAGGGATTTCTCCACATAGTTTTTGAAACATTGTGAAGGAAGAATTTTTGTGACACTTAAGCCTTTTATTTTGGGAAGAATAAAACTTGACAAATGGGGGTTTAAAAAGAAGAAACAAACAAACGCATCAAACAATGACTATTTGTATATCTTAACCAAAGTGCATTTTGTTTCACACTGTGTTATCATGCTGAGTTAGCTAATCATTCATTTACATGTAGAACTATTAAAATGCACAGAAGCAAAACACTCATTGGAAAGATCAGATATAGGGACATGCAGATATTTAAATAAAGTGGAAAAACACTCATTGGAAAGAGCAGATATAGGGACATGCAGATATTATAGACAACATTAAATTGGAAAGATCAGATATAGGGACATGCAGATATTTAAATGAGGATGCACAGATAAATATAAAAAACTGTTCAATACAATAAATAAATTGACAAGATAAACAATGTGGTTCCGAGGCATCATGCATCAGACAAACGGTCACATAAACTAAATAAAGATCTTTTTGGCACAACCCATAACATGAGCGACCCTCAGGAAAAAAATGAATGCTACATGAGTGTAGAATGTGTCCCTTTTAATTGAAGGCATTTAATGATTTGATTTAGACAGCAAAGCTTCTGTTGTCCCCTTCGAGACATGGACCTGAGGGTCTCCTTGTCACCTGCTCTGCCGCCGCTTGCTTTTTATCCCCCATCTCTCTTTCTGTCTGTCTAAATCTTGAGACAGCTGGAAGCAGAGTGGAAGACATGCATGGAAAAGTTGTCTCTCAACATGGGGTGATACTGTTGTTGTCTCTTCAGAAGAGCAACAGGGAGATGAAGACTGCTGCTTGATGACTCACTCAGGTGGTCAAATGCTGTTAGTTTCACCTCACTGAATAATACATGACTCAAAGCCAAGAGAGAGCTTGGTTTCTCCCCTCTCACAACAAACGGAGGAGGACGAGGAGAAGAAGTTTATTTCGGCGATGACCTGAGCGCTCTTTGCGAAGGTGGTGCATGTCCATTTTCACCCTGCCAAGTCTATTGTGCTCATTCTTGACTGTGTTCCAGGGAAAGATCTGAAGATATACTCACCTGTTATTGTTTCTATAACCTCTCTCTACTGTATCCACTGACAAACATGAAATGTACTCCGAGCTGCTAATAAGGCAAAAATGCGAACAGACAAAGAACCAGTCTTGAAATGACATTAGCGAGCTGACAAGGAATCCAAACAGCTCTGTGTGGAAGTGAGGACAATGTGTTCAAGCTCCAGTGGACATCTCAGCCTTACGGAAAAGACTGCAATCTTTGGGTGTCTCAGTAATTAGGTGACAGCTGTCCAGACACCCACTGGCAGCCAGGAGAGAGAGGAATAGAGGACATCTTCAGGGACAAACTCATTTAAGAACTTTCATGCCTTTTGTAAATTCAACATCTAGACCTCCACCCTCAATCATAACCCCAACCATAAGCTCCAGTCCAAAATCTAGTGCGCTGATTTGTCGTCTACTCCCTACATAGCCAGCAGCCAAAGAAAACTCACAAGTGAGTGAACTGGAATGCTCTAGACACACAGCAGCTCCACATTTTTTCCACTGACAGCAATGCATTCTGGGATTGCCTTAGACTCTGTTTAGGGAAGCACTAATACCATACTTCATTATAATTTACTGAAAATAAATAATAATAATAACAATAATAATATAGTTAATAATGATAGTAATAATTTATTCCAAGTGTATTGTTATTATTATTAAAATACAACTAGAAATAAAAATTATTTCTAGTTTATTATTTTTCTAATTTATTATTACTATTTTATTGTTATTAATACAAAAATGCTGCAAAATTTTTGCGTCAAGAGTGCATCTATGCTTCCTTAAAATGCTCTCTAGCTAGGCAGCCTGCTAGGTCTAGTAAGGGCTCTATAATGAGTACCATAAAGCCCACCCCAACCCTCAGCTGAGCCCACTGTGGACATTCACCTCTTTTTATTGTCAGCATTGTCATCACATGGGTGGGAGTGGTACTCATCCAGCCAATCCCGCTTGATGAGCTCTCCATTTTAAAAGCCAAATGGCAGCCAGGGAGACAAATTGCCGTCACAGTACAAGGACATTGGTGCGACTCCGGGTTGTAAAGACGGACTGCAGACAGCCACGGTCAGCTCGTAGAGGCCTGAGTATTGATCTCATGTGTGTATAATCTCCCGGCTGGATCCATAAGCTGCCTTTGTGTAGCGAATATCCGCAAAGCTACAGGGGAGCCTGGACACCAGAACGCCACTCAAAGCCCGGATCGATTCAGCTGCTTTACTCTTCCTTCCATCTGAGCGGCCCTGCCTGCAATACAAATGCCTATCTATCTCTCTTTCCCCATCCATATAACAATCTGCTCACTCCTCTTTTCCATTCCTTCCTTCCTACCTTACTCAAGCACATTCCATCTCTCCAACGACAAGACTACGTGCCCTATTTGCTTTTTTCAGACAGCCTAATAAAAGCTTGCTATAAAATCGTTAGCAGGCAAAAAAGAATGAGGGTGATCTCCATGTTGGCTTTCAATATTACTTCCTCTTATCTAGTGCCATACGTGCACACAGCCGACTCTCTCGAGCCACAAAAGCAATTATTGTCTTGTTTCAGTTCTCTACTTTGATTACACTTTCTTTTTCCGTTGGCCTCTCCCCTTTTTTAATACCCACTCCAAGGGTGGCCGGTTTTACATATTGTGTGTCACTAGACAAATATAAAAGGATTTAACATTTAGTAGAGTTTAATCCAGCACAGGCTTTGTGTCTACTTAAGCCTCCCGAATCAAATCTGATTGCAATAAAGCTGCAGCGACTGACTGCAAACTAAATGCATGCATATACACCTAGACGCAGAAAATTACATGAAATAATGCAGAAATTGTGATATGGTGCTAAGTGTTTCAAAGTGGGGGCTTAGCACGTTATTAGGAAAGGTGATTTGTAAAGATTCATCAAAGGTGACATATCATGAAAATCTGACTTTTCCTGGTTTTAAGTGCTATAATTAGGTCCCCGGTGCATCTACCAACCAAGGAAACATGAAAAAGGTTAACCCAGGAACTTTGCTTTGGTAAGCCTTTTTCTGCAAGCGTCTGATTTCACTCCCCTAGTGACACTGCAAAGGGATCTCATTATAATATTACCGCCCCTTAATCTGTAAGCTTCCACCCATGGCGCCGTCATATTGATTTCGCAAGCGACAACGGTGTATCAGTTCTAATGTCATGGCAAAAGTTTGAGCAAAACATGCTAACTGTTCTGTCTTTGGCTGCATAGACGAGCACAAAACACTGTTTATAGTCCCAGCCTCAGAGAAGACAAGAGAGCAATGGATTTATTGATTTATTTACTGTATATTCCTGCTGCCACACAGATCTAAAATAAACATGCGATTTATTTCCCAACTGTTTACCTTCACAGACATAACCCACTGTTTTTGTAACTCGTGTGTGTTTTTAACGTAAACTTGTGTGTGAATGAGAACTTAGTTTAGTACTTGCATGCTGTGACAGCCGCTTTCTGCACGTGTGCACTCAGAAAACTGTATATCAGAAGCTATACTAATATGGTTTAAAACACATTTTAGTATAGATTTTAACATGATAAACATGATAATCTGAATCAAAACAGATTTTTTTTTAGCAGGTACGAGCTGTAATGGCACAGCTCTATTCTGGAAAATGGGGTGGGGAGCAGCAACTCATTTGCATTTAAAGAGACATGCACGAAAAACAGCGTGTTTCTGCTTCCACTCAAAATAGGCATTTTCAAAATGAGATAATAAATGACCTGTGGGTTATTTGAGCTGAAACTTCACAGACACATTCTGGGGACACCAGAGACTTATATTACATATTGTAAAAAGGGGCATAATATGTCTCCTTAAAAAAAAAACCTTACACTCACTTCTTCTGGACATGAAGCTGGATCATGAATGATTCGCGCGAAGATAAGACGTATTTAGGTAGATCGGGGGTGCATTCCCTTCAAAAACAAATGTAATACACTGCGTCCTCAGCGTCTCACTCTGGGCGGGTCGAAGGTAAGACGCCAGTCCAGTCTGTGCTGACACACTAGTGTCAATCAAACAATCGTGGGACGAGCCTGTCTGTGTGACCTCACACTGACAGGCATCCGAGATCGGCTCAATTTGAGAAAGGGGAAATGATTTAACGACATAAATAAAAATTATTATAGGGTGGTTGCGAATACACACTGCCTACACACATTTCAGTTCAAACAGCTTGTAAAAGTGCATGTAGCATCCGATGATCACTTTAATTCCACCACAACAGATGATGTTTGTCATTTTAGAGATCTAAGGATTAAGATCTTTTCCTTCCCTTTTTTAAATAACAAAAGCGCTTCAAAGCAGCCATCTTCAAAACTTGGTGACATCCCTTTCTATTCTCCACTGCAGCACTGACAAAATCAACTTACATGCCACAGACATGTGATTCAATTCAGTCTTATCTAAAACGTAGCAGCAGTACTCTCCAAAACAGAGCAGGGAAGGGGCCTGCTGGGTTATTACCGAAAGACAGCTTCAGCAACTGTGTTTTCTAGGGCCTTCAGCAGATAATGCCTCCAACCCGATTCCACTGGGGCAAAGGCTGGAGGAAGAGAAGGAGGGGGGCAAACCCCACGCCATTCCCCACCTTCCCCTTCTGAGCAAACACGTCTCTAAGCAGAAGACACGGAGTGAAGAGACAAGATTGGAAATTGCGCATTGACTATAATCTGATGTCTTCACATTAAATAACTAAGCATACTGCTTGACCTTTCTGTTGCTGCTAAATAATGAAAGACATGGTGAGGATGATTTAAGACTATGGCAGCTGCGCTACACAGCCGTGGCTTGCCCTTCGCCGGAGTGTTGACATTTCCCCCCAGCCTCATGTACAACCAATTTCTAAACAGCAGGTGAAAGAGAGGCCATGTTTACAGCGCAGGAAAAGGTTATTGCTCTGGTCTAGGCTCAATCTCTAATAAAGACCTAATGTGGACCGTTACGCTTTTTTTGCCACTCAATGAAAAATATAAAGAAAAACAAGAATCTTGTGTGTGCTTTGGAAAGCTAAGTATGAAAAATATGACCGTTTCAAATATCATCATACTGATTCCTTCCGCATTTTCATCAAGCAGCAGTGAATTTATTTAGTCAAGTATAGCAGCCAATGAAAATGCATTTCTTCTCATCCAAGTTGTGGATGCAGTGACATGTTTATGCTACGCTGAAGCACCATTATCAGCAAAGCTAACAAAATATTGCCAAATACATACTTGGTGTCCAAACAGCATGCTTATATTATGACAATCGGCTCAAATTCCTCCAGACTCAGACAGACAAAAGTATTGTACAACCGTAACTCACCGCCAGGTCTGTAAACAATATCGTCCTCCGTAATGAAGGAAGTGATCTCGCCGTTCTCTGTTCGCTCATATCGCGACTTCTTCTTGGGCAGCTTTTTCTTGCTCTTTTTTGAGGCATCCTCCGCAGTGGCAGCCCCAGGTGTCTCATTGTCGTCGTCTTCACTGTGTTCGCTCTCTGCATAGTTCTTAGCCCCGCCCTCTAGCGTGCAACTGCGCCGAGGCCGCGAGCTCTCACTTTCGCGGGTTTTGTCACGCTTTTCGCGGTCTCTGTCCCGGTCGCGCTCCCTCTCCTTGTCTTTCTCTTTGTCGGCAGTCATGATTCGCCACGTGCCTTCTTCTGTCCTCTCACGGCTGGGCCTCCGTGAAAGGTAGACTGTGAGCCTGGGCTTCAGTCTTCTGAATTTACCAATCAAATCCAGGGAAAATTTGGCCACACCAACAACCCCAGTGTTTCAGAAGAGCTGAAGGAAGAAAATAAAAACATTGTTAGAGGGGTCAATTAAGTGACACACTTTATCTACATATATGTATATATATATATATATATATGCATTTTCTTTGTAGAATGACATTTGATTCATCACACAATTAAAAATATTTTCGAGTTTTTTTTATTTTTAGGCAAAATCAGTGTAAGGGTAGGGCTGGACAATAATTCAATATCAATATGTATTGCGATATACATTTTTTTCAATAACGGTGATATGGTTTTTAAACATTTCCGATATTTGGATATACCAGTGTTTCCCATACATTGATTTATTTGTGGCGTTTGACTTCATTGAATAAATATGAGCACTGCACGTTTCAAAATCAAAACACGTCGCGGGTGTTTTTATGAATGATCTCTAAACCAACTGTTTTCATAAAAGTTTCAAAGGCATTTTCATTTTATCTGATAAAGAAGCGTTCATAAGCGGAGTTGCTTTGATTATAGCCGTACTGGAGAAACCGCTGGGTCTACCACTCTCACAGCGCCTTCTGCTGGCAGACAATCAGTTTGCATTAAAGCCCGGCTCCAGCAACATGCTTTTTTTTTTTCTGCAGCAACTCAAGAGCACTCTTCATACTCTTTATACTGACTAAAGCACATTTGTTTCAATCTATAAGAATAATCAGCTCACACTACCAGTCAAAATTTTTTGAACAGGAAGATTTTAAAGGTTTAAAAAAAAAAATTTGTATAATGTTTTTCTTTTAAAGGATTCTTCTGCTCACCAAGCCTGCATTTATTTGATCCAAAGAACTGCAAAAACAGTTACATTTTGAAATATTTTTACTATTTAAAATAAATGTTTTATTTTAAAATGTAGTTTATTCCTGTGATCAAAGCTGAATTTTCAGCATCATTACTCCAGTCTTGGCATGATCTTCAGAAATCATTCTATTACGCTGATTTACTGATTATCAATATTTAAGAGTTGAGTACTTGTTTTTCGGGATTCTTTGAAGAATAGAAAAAACAAAAGATCAGCATTTATCTGAAACAAAGCTTTTGTAACAAGATTATACACTATTCCATTCAAAAGCTTTGAGTCAGCATGATTTCTTTCTTTCTTTCTTTCTTTCGGAAAGAAATTATAGAAATTTTAATTTAGCAGAGATGCTTTAAATTGATCAAAAGTGATGATAAAGACATTTATAATGTTAAAAATATTTCTTCAAATAAATGTTCTTCTGAACTTTCTATTCATCAAGAAACCTGAAAAAATTCTACTCA
This sequence comes from Cyprinus carpio, assembly GCF_018340385.1. Lineage (NCBI taxonomy): Eukaryota > Metazoa > Chordata > Actinopteri > Cypriniformes > Cyprinidae > Cyprinus > Cyprinus carpio. Next base: position 11,574,681 of record NC_056594.1, on the reverse strand, counting down.
GCTGATTTCAACAAATAATTTTGAGCAGCAAATCAGAATATAAGAATGATTTCTGAAGGATCATGTAATCAGAGTAATGATGCTAAAAATATAGCTTTGAAATCACAGGAATAAATTATATTTTAAAATATTAAAATATAATTAAAAATCTTACTGTTCAAAAACTTTTGACTGATAGTATATATTAGCCCTATAGTTTGAAGTTAAAGATATTAATTTTAATTAGGTGAGTCTGAAATGATTTTTTGACAGTGATTTCACATTTATTGTTTGTATGAAGGCTATAAAAAAAAATGTTTTGGTTTTTTTTTCCCAAAAATATTAAATGGTTTTAAAAAATGGGTGTCAGACTTGGCAAATTCATTTTTCATAAGGCTTATATACACAGACATCTGTTTATATACACAGACATCTGTTGTGGGCGTTCTTGGCAGTTTTTACAAGGCTGTTTTAATAGTGTTCATATCGATATCGGAATTATCGTATCGACCGAAATTAAGAAATATATCGAGATATAAATTTTGGCCATATCGTCCAGCTCTATGTCAGGGTGATTGAACAATTCTGATACTACAGTGAAGTAGTAGTTTTGTGTGGCAAAATGCAACCAACAGGCAGAAACATGCAGTAAAAAACCCATTAAAACAGGAAATTACATCATAGAGAGAACCAGTGCAGACCACTCATGACTCTGTCAAGGTCAACAAGAACAGCATAATTGGACCTTTTTAACAAGACTATACAAGACTTGTAAAATGTCACGTGGTGCAACTCTACCAAAACTATGAATTAATCATAAAATTAAAAATAAAACTTGCAGTGAGATATTTGTAAAACCAAGGGCCTGCTGATACTCATGCAATAGGTTTAATCAATCACAGCCGGCGAGCAAAAAGGAAGATCAACCGGCGGTCTTCTCCACAGCAGCAGCGCACATCCTCAGGAGAGCTCTGAGCACAGCTATATCAAAAGAGCACTAACTTCAAGCTGCCTGCTCTATTCCCCAACTCATTTTTGCCTGGCGATGAAAAGCAGCACTATGTTTCCCTGCACAGTGACCTAAACAGGATTCCCCACTGCATTATCAAATAGGCTCAGCTGCACGTTTTACAGGGTATTAGGCTTATACAGACCTTTGCACAACTAGCCAGTTCAGGCTATCGAGAATTCCTTACAAGCAATATGTTAGACTGGAATAAGATCCGGCGCTCCCTCCAGGCCACAGTGTTTGTTGGCTGTGCATGCTGGTCAGACTAACTACAGCCAGAGGCGGCCCTACCTCAGCTAGCACAGCGATCACCCATGGAAATCAGAACAGACAGACATGGAGAAGAAAACCTGGCAGAAGACTCAGACAGAAAACAGCTTTGGATCAAATCCTGTTTTTACAACGCTTGCTGCTACTTGCCTCTTTTAAGTCAACATTCATAAAAATAAAGATCAATCTTTCATTGGCCGAAAAGCGCGAAGCGGAAAAAAACAAACCGAGACCACCAATATGAATGCATGAAATGGCTGCGTAACGATGAAGTGCACTTGAAAGGGTTTGCGCCGCTTCCCCCCTCTTCAGATAAACGGGAAAGTAAAGATTACAGCCTCTGGTGCAGCTAAACCTGACAACTGCCGAAAAAGCTACAGCGAGTGAATTTGGAAATGCGAGGAGCCTGCGGGAGGACAGCAGCAGGACAGAATTGGGCTGTTTGTCAGTGTGAGAGGTGTGTTTATAGAGCAGGTATAAAAATGAAGAGAAATGGCTTATGACAGGCACACTGGTGCAGCTGACAAGCAGTCCTGTCAATGGCAGCCTGTCATCTTGAGTAGACAGCAACTGAAGGGACAGCTGCTCTCCTCATCAACCTCCAACACTACAGACTGATTACAGAGCTGCGTCGCCACATCCCGATTAATCACCTCATGATGAGTTACCGCACTGACCACCAGTCTGAACACACAAAAACACACACTCATACACCAACCATAAATGTTTCCATATACAGTGTTTTTCTTCATTTTGTGTGTTTTTCCTCAAGTCACTTTGAATTATGGCAAAACTACGTATTTTCAAACTTCACTAGTCGGTGGGCTGCTAAAATGACTTGTTGACTAATCAATCAGGAAAGAAACCCTGCATTATTAGTCCAGTTCTAAGTTCATCAGGCACCGATCGGACATGTTTCATGATTCTGGTGTTCAAATACAGCTATTAGGAGAGCAAGACAATCAAACAGAATGCAGGGGTTGAGGTGCATTTCACAATTTTTCCACTTACAAATATGATATTGACTTGACACAACGTTAAAAAGCATCCATAGAAAGTCTTGAAGGTTTTACCATGCAAAAAGTAAAAAAACATGATGTGAGCAAAATATAAAAATAAATCAAAATTAAAAAAAAAAAAAAAACACCACCAAAAGGACTACATTTAAAACTTACATTACAGTGTGTCATGACAACTCTTACTGCATCATCTCCACGAAACGAGCGATGTACAACCGCCCCACATGTGTGAATAACTTACAACTGAAGAAAGGTCAGCAATCCACACCTTCTCACATGTAAAGAGCATCTTATTTATACCCACAGGAGCACAAGCAACCACTGATAAGCAGCGGCTGCAGTGAGGTTCACAGCACCGACTAGCAACAATGCAGCGGTTCATGTGGCATCTGAATGGTGACCAGGACCAATTAAGCAATGGCGAGTACTCCCCTCAACAGTACCCACAGATGAATAACGCGCTATGGGGCAGGTGAGGCTTGAAGCCATTACACATCAATCACCAGAGCAGGACCTTTTGAAAGATACCAGCTGTCTTAATGGAAAAGGGAGGTAGAGAGGCAGGGAGGGAGAAAAATCAACCATTTGTGAAAGCCGGTGAAAAGAAAAAAAAAAAAGCTTCAGGGGTCTCAGGCAACAGCACCTATTTTACCATTTCCATTACTGCAATGAAGTCAAGGGGTGTGAGCCAGGAGGTTTTAAATAAAAATACATTTTTCCTTCAGAGCAGCGGATAAATTAGACCTTCTCACCCCTCCAACCACACAGTTGCTCTCCCACTATTAACACATCACCTCACAATGGGCACGCAGCAGGGCTCTATTACAAAACACACTCCTTTTTCAACATTACTCTTTCATGCTGCATGTTTTATTCATCCTAAATCACTCTCCTATTACGCCAATAGGCCATGCATTCATCTCTGTGATTTGAGGTGAAAGCCAATAAAGGGTCAGGCAAACACAAATGCTATTTCCCCCCAAGAAACCTGAACTGCCAGGTGCTTCATTTGCAAATATAGTCGTAGATTGTTTTGGATAGGTGAAAAGTCAACGAGCAGATGACACCGACTTAGCAAGTGGCACGCTTGTGTGTACATTTTTGGTGATCCCTGATCAGTGTTTTCAAGCTGTGCATTATGAAACACAGACGTTTGACTGGCGAGGACTACCGATGGCTTTCCAGAAGGAAGCTGTAAAATACACATCTGATGTGATCGTTTTCGGCGAGTGAGATTAGCTTTGGAACATATCAAACAAAACATTATCTGCAATACGAGTAACTGCGATGTTGAAATCAATCTATTTTGACAGAGTGCCAAAGAGAAAAGCTCGATAAATAAATAAACAGACACGCATCTAAAGCAGCACTCCAACAACAACAAAAAAACAACATCTGGACCTCCGTGAAGTTGGCATTTATTATGTGTTTAATGTAACTAAAATTATGTTGTTTGTTTGTGAAGAGTTTTTTGTTTTTTGTGTGTTTAATGTGAACGTTTGTGCTGGTTTGGTGTTTGAGATATTAAACATTCTTTTTTGACCATGTGACATCACTCTCCACCCCATGTTGCCCAAATTGTTCTAAATCAGCGCTGTTCGTTTGTGCTCGATTTGTGCCGTTAAAACAAACACTGTATCTATTTTCCTTCCGTAGATATAACCAAAATATTTAGATTTCATGGGGTGGAGAGTGTCGTCACTGTTCGTAAAAGTTTATTTTTGTTATAAAAAAGAAGCGGTCATAGTTACAGGGTTTCTTTTAACGGCACAAACCAGCACAAATCGAGCACAAACGAATGGCACCAGTTTGGAGAGATCTGGAAGCCATGGGGTGGAGAGTAATGTCACTGCCCAGAATTGTTTTTGTTATTTCTAAGATGGAGAAATATATTTGACATTCATTTTAACAGCACAAACCGGCACAAATCGACCACAAATGAATGACAACAGTTTTGTGCGATTTAGATGAACTGGGGTGGAGAGTGACGTCACAGCTCCCGAATATATTTTGGTTATATCTAAGGAAGGAAAATAGATAGTGTTTGTTTTAACAGCACAAACGAACTGCGCTGGTTTGGAGCAATTTGGGCAACATGGGGTGGAGAGTGACGTCACACGGTCAAAAAAAATAATAATGTTATGTTTAATATCTCAAACACCAAACCAGCACAAACGTTCATTACAAACCAGCACAAATCAGCACAAACAAATGGCATAGTTTTGGTGATTATTTCTTTTTATGGGGTGCCAACTTCACGGAGGTAATATCTGGTGGTGAGTTATCAAAGAGATTTGTGTTATTGCTGATGAAAGCATCACACTGACTCTGTAAAATTATGACTCACAGCAGTTCAATTCCAATAGTTTCACATGATCATGGAGCAGAAGCACATATAATCTGTTTTAAAAATTCAGATTCACACCATTGGCCCGCTAATAACAGCATCTTTATCTAATGGCACACATTTATTCTGAAACAGTTCCTACTGGAAAAGATTATACTGAATAAAATAAAGCCTACTCTAAATCTTAATGGCCACTACTCACTACTATTTCTAACAATTACTCAGTGCTCCTCAATAAATGGCTACTTTATTGATACGGTTGTGTAGTACAGTGGAGGACCCTTTCCACACGGGAACTGTTTTTATTGAGTTTTAAATTGCGTTGACAGACTGATGGATCTTTAAGCATTACCAAATCCAGCTCCATTAAGTGAAATAATGCCAGAAAAGGCCTTCCTTCAAAGCATAACTCTATAAAGACTTATTATACACAGCCTAACACCCATGTATTTGGTTCTTTTATTTATTGGTTATTTATTGTAACCCTCATATTATATATAAAGTATTTGTTTGTTTTTTTTATTTGTTGTTTATTTTTTGTATCATTTTTTTTATATATTTATATATATATATATATATAAGGATTGATTTGATTAGTCTAGCCTGTCAGATAATGAACTGAACATTGTAGTGCGTCTCCCATCCCATCTTGCAATAAGCTTTGTGATTTGTTACTTTTGATATGAAACATAGCCTCAGATTTTAATGTGGAGTGACAGATCGCTGTAGTGCCTCTGTTAGAAGCAGCAGCATGAAGCTGAACTGATGATCTCCTCTGCTTTAATTGCAGTTTCAGCATGAAATAAACATGAATGAACATCCGAAAGCATGTTAAAAGAAAGAGTACAACTTACCGAAATCCCTATCCTGTCTCATGTAATCTCTCAAGCAGTGTTTCAAATGCAGAAAAACGACAATAGCTTGTAAACAATCGTCATCGTAACATCACATTTACGTCAGAAAAACATATGTTGACCATGAACTCATTAGTCAGCTAGAAAAATTTACTCTAGAGGGGGAGCATTTTGCTAAATATGCACCATATAACAATTTTTTACTTTTTTACTGTTCTTCAATATCTAATTTGTGTTTGAATAAATCAGTCAAGGTTTTGTGACAACCACCATTTAAATGCTTACATTTCACAAAATTAATTGGAGTAGAAATACAACTATGTAATTTCAAGTTAAAGTTAGTATTAGAACTTTAATATTAAAAAACATTTTAAGTGTTTGAATACAAATCAGCAAATTTCAACCCTCCATATTATTGACTTTCAGGTTTTTAACTCATTAGTTGAGATTTTTTTTTTTCTTGAGAAAAATTGCCATGTCCTGTACCTGACATATCCAAAATAATCGATATTGAATCGAATCACAAGCTTCTGAAGGATAATTGAATTGACTTGTGAAATTTGTGTCAAAACTCAGCTATAATGTATTGTAATTGTAAAAACTTTATTGTCCCCCTTAGGGGCAATTTGATCTTCAGCATGATAGATTTCACCACATACAAGACAGACAAATGCACAACATTAATAGCACATTAAAAAAAGGACGAAATACTACCTCTTCCTATCTGCATTAAGCAAACTGATAGCATATGGAACAAACAAAAATTTAAATCTGTTTGTCCTAGCTAGAGGGACCCTATACAAGGATCCTGAGGGGAGGGTCTGAAATTAATTATAAAGAGGGTGAGATGTGTCAGATATGATGTGATGCGCTTTCTTTGCTTTCTTCACCTGAATGTCAAACAAATCTGACAACCCAGGCAACTTCATACCCAGTACTTTACTGCAGTTATTTTCAACGTTTGATAGAGAATTATTTTGTTTGACCTTTAAAGAGGCAAATCAACAAATCAATGAAAAAGTTAGTTTTGATTGAATATATTATTTATTATAGAATTTCTTTTATATATATATATTTTTTTATTTATATATATATATTTTTTTGGAAAAAGGGGGGAATTCCACCTTTAGGTGGCTCTTATGGGAGGGATTTTTAATTTGAGGAGGGAGTTAGGGTATTTTTTAGACATTTTTAAACTACAATCATCCAACCTAAATGTTTCATCACCCAGTGTATTTGTCGGCTATAACACAGCGAAAGAACTCCCATTCACCAAATTCAAATCACAAATACTACTGATGAAAAATAACGGGTTTAATTTTTACCACTTTCATTTCAATATAACTATAAACTATTATATAAGTTTATCAGCATGCATTGATTAATCCCATGTTGTAGCACAAAAAAATAAAAATTGCGAGTGACGCCAAACCATGTGCTAGCGTGACCAACTGAGAAAGTTAGTTGCAAAAGAGCGACCAGTGGGAATAATGAGTCTGGAGCCTTGGCTTACATTAACTTAACTTTTTTTATTTGGTTATTTTTTGGTATTGATTTTTTGTTTATGTGAATTTTTTAAGAGGTGCATTTTGACATATTTTTGTATGTATTTGGCTGTTTATGTGCAATAAGGCACATGCTCACAGATGCGTCTCATGTGCGTGCGCTTTGGGTGTGAGGCGGCTAACAGTAAGGGTCTCACAGTCACAGAGCGCACAAGTACTGAACTGAGCACTTGTATGTTTAAAATGGTAAGACTGAAAAGCACGTGCAAATTATACATTCCGTCATCTGTCGCGAGCATCTTTCACATTGAAATATTTGTGGGAATTTCCTGCGTTACAAGCGCAAAAATTGCGGGAATCAGTAGAATTATGCGCAATCCCCACAATCCTGCACAGAAATTCAAGCCCTGTGTGTGTGTATATATATATATATATATATATATATATATATATATATATATATATATATATATATATATATATATATATATGTGTGTGTGTGTGTGTGTGTGTGTTGTGTGTGTGTATATATGTTGTATATAAATAGGTTTCAATATGCATAGAGGCTTAAAAAGCCTCAGAGACCTGATTTGATATAAGAGCAATAATAATTTCAAATATGCACTTGTACGTTTTAGGAAAAAAGGAGACAATTTCAATATCCCCTTTAATGTCTAATCAACATCTACTGATCTACTTTTATATATATATCATCATATTGAGATCTCATGAAGGCATCTTATGCAAACACTGGCTGGAAATTTATTCTGTGCATCTCTGTAACCTCTGTAACTACATAAATGTTGATTATTTATATATAGAAATCAGTGGGCTAATCTGAGCCCTGAGAAGCCAGTAAACCAGAGGCTGAAGGCTAGGCTCCAAGCAATCAGAGCATGTGAGAGTAAGTGGTTGTGTGCGAGTGTGTATTCCCTCTGCACAATTCCCAGAGGGGCCGGCTCCCCATCAGCGCTCGTGTCTATTATCAGCAACGTGCCTGAGAGTAACTTCATTTCACACTGTAAGACACAAACAGAGTGCAAACCACACTGAGGGCTCCCAGACTAGTTTGTCCGTGTGGCAGAAAGAGTGGGGGAGGTCTGGATAGTCAGTCACTGTGCTTTTAGCCTGGTTGTATAGTCAACAAGTACTTCTAGAGGGAGTATCAGCACTAGAGGAGTGCAAATGTGACGAGAACAAGACTGGAAAATGCTAAGCAAGGAGAATCACAATCTAATTCACACTCTGTATGACTTACATTCTTCTGCAGAACACAAAATATATTTTTAAGAATGTTTTGCGAATACAATGAAAGTCAATGGGTTCCGCTGCTGTTTTGGACCCCATTGACTTTCACTGTATAAAAAAAGAAAAAAAAAGAAAAACCTTTTTTAAAAATATCTTATATATTCCACAGAAGAAAGTCAATAATTACAGGGTTGGAACAACAATGACTTTTTGCATGAACTATTAGAACTATCTGCAAATATCCCACCAGTGGCTAAAATGTATGTTGACTATTGATATCAAAAGAACCATAATGGCTTTTCTCATTCAATAAAAAGTGAACAAGGGTATGCGTATGAAATACATTCGGAAGATGATGTATTTAAAGGAGCTAAACGTAGCATTAACCATAAATCTGGTGATCTGCAGCAGACATGCTCTTTGCTTGGCTTCACCTGAGCTTATGCAATCAATACTCAATCTAGTGTTGTCAAAAGACCCGGTACTTCGGTACCAAGTCAGTACTAAAAAATTTAAATGTTACGGTACCAGGTTTTTTTTAAGTACCAGTGGTACAGAGTACCCAGTCAACCTTGTTCTTGATGCGCTATCCGAAAGGTGCGCAGATGCGCTCTCTTCAGAAAAGCACTGAGACATGGCGACATCAAAAGGAGGAAACCCCAAACTAACAAAACACTTTAAAGACAGACACCCAGATCAAATGAAAGAGTTCAACAGCTAAGTTTCATTGTGTTTCCCATACATTGATTTATCTGTGGCAGCCCGCCACAATATCAAACCTTACACCACAAATAGATTTTCCAAAAGGCTTTGACTTTGTTGAATAAACATGAGCACTGCATTTTTCAAAGTCGAAACCCGGTGTGGGTGTTTTTATATCACTGTATTTCTGAAGGAAACCAACTGTCTTCAGAAAATTATGGATGTCATTTTCATTTCATATTGCCTGTAATGCCTGAGCAGAGTTTGTGAGCGCAGCGCTTACTTTATTACAGCCGTTACTGGGGAAACCTCTTTCTCCCGCTCTACAAGCGCCTCCTGCTGGCAGAGAATGAATTTGCATATATATATACAGCCACAAATAGAGTGCAAGGCTGTGGGGAAACACGGCTTCTGTTATGAATATTATTAAATAGAGGTGTGACGAGACACTTATCACATGAGACTGGGTTCACGAGAACGAGCGAGATTTTTTAACTTTTTAACAGTTGGTTTCCTTCAGAAATACAGTGATATAAAAACACCCAAGAAATCCTCAATGATGAAATATATAGGTAAAAACGGTCTTTTATTCAACTGAAAAACACAAAATGTAAAAAAATGTAGGTGCATTTTGAAATCAAATTGTACTTTATGAAATTAAACATCAATTTTAATAAATTTTATGCAGGTATAAACAACATGTAAACACTGCAAAAGGTTTTGCCACAAACTTAATTGACAGGCAAGTAATTGCACAAAATTATATAGTATACATAAAAATAAATAATAAACAAATGATATACCTTTAAAGTAGCAATCAGTCAAGTTTATTATTTAGTAAGCTGATTTCCACTAAAATATATATACATTTCCATTTAATTTTTCTCAACTCCTTTTAAATAGTATATACATTTTCACATCAATTTATTAAAAGTTTAACAAAAAATGCATGTTTAGGGCCCTATGAAATGTTTTATTTTTTCCTCACCATATTATTTATATTTTTATTGTTACCAAATTCTGTGTTTTAGCATGTCTAACTATTTGAATGCATAACACAACAATTTATTCATTTAATTTTTTCTTAAAGTAGCCTAATGAATTTTTTCCCTCGGAAATTCTGTGTTATGTATTTACATTTTTCTAGTTATCAAATTAATTTCATCATTTATCATTTAATTATTGACAATTAAGCTAACTTTATTTCTTGGCAAACAAAGGGGATTTACTATTAAAATTAAAACGGAAGAAATGTGTTATTATTCCTTTAAAATAATGTTTGTTTCATTTAGTAGTGGGCTGTGTACATTCTATTGTCGTTATTTCCAACCGGAATTTTATTTTGACGGGTTGCCGTGAATACACTGACTACAGTGCTGCGTATGTATATTAGAGAATGTAAAAATGGATAACATTGTGTCGTCAGTCAGAAAAGCAGTTCTGGGTTTTTTTTTTTTTTTTAGCTAACAGTTGTTATTCTTGGCTTTAAAATTCAAAAGCCTTTTTAAAATTAAATATGTACACAGTTTGGATTAAATGAAGGTGAAAATTTTTCAATTAGCATGTTTTTGTGTTTTGGTTTGGTATCGAAATTGGTACAGAGAACCATGGATTTTCACTAGTATTGGTACCGAATGCTGAAATTTTGGTACCTTGACAACACTAACTCAATCAATGGCAAATAAACACATACCTCACTTTCTAAATCTATCCTAGATACTGAGGATATTAACATTACACTTGCCCACCTCCACTGATCTGCTTTGATTTACAATGCAATGAATTCAATGCGAATGCAGCAGTTTACAAAAGCCCATTCACGGTTTCAATAGATTCAGATTGTGTAATAGCAACGCCTGTATGGCTTTTTCTTTCGTTAAAGTACAATCGGCATTATAGCTGACATAGAAAGACTGTTAGCATGGTGTAGTACGAGAAAAAATAAAAAAAAATTCTGTATCTAAGGCTACGTTTACACGACAACGATGTAGACAAAAAGTGACGTTTTTGCCACGCGTTTTTAAAAAGTTTCACGTATATACGACAACATTTTTAAAACTATTCGCATTTACACACATCCGCAAAAACTACCAAAAATGCTGTATTACATATGCCAGGCCAGTAGTTGGCCCTGTCACCTCGTTAGTAAACAGTACCTGTAGGGAAGTGACGATTATATGTTGTATACGATGCATCTCTGCTGTTGGTTATAATATTGGTGAAATAAATCCATACTTTGCAGAAGAAGCATTAGCAAACTCTTAACCAGCAACAACAGTACCATGTACTCCGCCATTGCTGTATGTTTGTTCGTGCTTGCCTTTAAAATCGACATGTACTGCACATATCTACATACCTAACACATACTACACACACACACACACAAACAAACGACATCACCGTTTTCAAAGATTCATGTTTTACATGGAAATGATAACGGTGCCGTTTTCAAAAATGTGCACTTTGAAACCCGTTTTCAAAAATACGCCATTGTCGTGTAAATGAACAGGCAAAACGCATAAAAAGTTTCCCGTTTTTGGCTGAAAACGGTGTAGTGTAAACGGCCCCTAAAAGAAGACATCTAAAAGTATTCAGTTGATCAAATGCCTCATGGTAGCTCAGCCTGAGCCTCATTCACAGTGAAAGCAGGGAGGTCTCAGGGAAGCACTGGTCCTGACAGACACCCACAGAGAGGGGGGCTCAGCTCTGCGTCACGCTCCCCCCCACTAATCATCACATGAAACACAAGGCCTGGAGGACAGATCTCAGCTCAGGCTTATTGTTCAGGACCTCATTTATTCTCAGTGCAACGTTATTCCAAACTCATCTTCGAGAACATAAGGTTAAAGATGATGAGGCCGCAGCGGCGATGCCATTAGGTCAATGCGTCAGACCATTTCCAGACTAAATTATTTAGTTATCTGGCGGTGGCTTTTTTTTTTAAATTTGGAACACTGGCAACCAGCGGCAGATGGTCTCGCGAACAAGCCGGGCATTCAAAAACACGCGTAACGGCTCTGCCAAAAGCACCTCCACCCCAGATACCACAGGACGGTATTACCTCTAATTAGGAACAGCTTTTGTTTCTGGATCAGCCACCTCTCCAAACCCATAGCCCGACTGTCTTTAAGAGGCTCTAGTCTAAATAACACCCTCTTTGTTACTCCACCTCTTCATTTAAGGCAACTCGGCTCAAATATAAATATAAATTCTCTAGTCCTATTTCCACTACTGGCCACACAAAACTGTTGTTTATTTAAAGCAGACCAAAAAAAAAAAAAAAAAAAAAAAAAAGACTGCCCGGGAGCACCTACAGTGTCAAATCTTTGTCCTCTTTGACATCTTTAAGACAGGACGAATGTTTGGAGGAATATCAAATCAGCTTTCTCTACTGCTGAAGCAGTATGGAGTCTAAATGATTTGAGATTGTTTCCATGCCTTGGAGTGGCAGGCCGGAGGGGAAGTGACTGGAGGGTAATGAAAACGCTGCTGAAACAAGCAGGATCAGAGCTTCCCTCTCATTCTGGACAGCTCATAAAACATGCATCGACTAGAACCATTACCATTCTGCTGTTTTAGTGTGCCGTGCAGCTCCCAGGAAGAGAGTGCACTTATCAATCTATACACACACCATACTTTCTGCTTTTTATTTTAAACATATAGTGACGCAAAAGAGCAGCTGTTTAGAAAAAAAAATCATGTTTTTTTACCAGAGGGAGGCATCTAAACAATAGGCTGCCACTGCTCTCTGGGTTCAGGGTTGTGTTTAAAGCAGTGTACAGTGGCAGGCGGGAGATTAACTTGTAACGCATTCATGTGTGAAATGCAGACTTTATCCCTAACTGATAGTGTTGCAAGGCTTCCAGAAAACACAAGCCTGATGATTTTTCATCTTTTCTGAAAAACAACCGTAATATATTAGATTACCGCTCACTGCTTTTTGGTATGTTAACACAATGCACACTCTTAAATCACCCTGGTGTTTTACAACAAAGCACGGTAGGAGGTGGGCGAGGGGAGCGGGGGTCTGCCGTTCAAGCAATGTGGCTTTTCTAGTCCAGCAAACACATTTAAAGTAAAACCATTTCACAGAGGCACCAGTTTATACTATGTTATTGTAAAGAGCTGATGGATAGCATCCAATCCCAAACCTTTTTTGTCAACTGAACCCCTTTGAACTAAAATATTTACTTTAAGCACCCCCTGAGATTTTAAGTTTATGAATATAAATAATTTAACAAAATTTTGGCATGTTCACATGTATTGGGTCACATGGCCTGCCAATAAAGAAAAAAAGAAACCCACTGCAGTTCAAAACAAGATTGGACACCACTGATTTTAATTGCATTAACAAAAAAAAAAAAAAAAAACATTTCAGAATATCTTCTTTGTTCTACAAAAGACACAGGTTTTTCATTTTTGTGTGAACGATCCCTTTAAATATCCTGACAAAAAAAAAGCCACAAATTGCCTTTATTAGAGCTGGAAGTAAAAAACACTGTTACAATTTTCCAAATTAGAGAACCGGAATTCCTGCCACTTCTTTTTAAATATCCTCATTTGGGAAATGCAAGCTCTGTGTCCCAAGAGAGCCAAATCTGAAAACTACACTGTATTTTACAGGTTTTAACAGGGTGCAATGATCACGGCAACACATTCACAGGCTTTGTGCTGTTTAGCGGGCTTTACAATTCCTTCCACAGCACGGCAAGAAATGAACCTCGGGGGGAAGGTTTGTGTGCGTCCAAGCTAAAATAGCTTGCAAATGCATGGGTAAGCTCATAAACAGAGCAAGCATGTTCAGCACAGAGAAACATTCATCCAAGTGCATACACATGTGTCAGTCTAAATGAGTAGTCCATTGACTGCTGAGCAACTGTATTTTCGTCTAAACTGCATACTGGGCAGAGCTAATAAAAAGCTCGGCTGAAATGAAATGTGGACCCTCCCATCTTTCCTTCTCCCATCTTTTACACAGATTTTCTTTCAGCCAGGCTCCTTTACGCAGATAACAGTCCAGTTTCCCTCATGGGACATCACACTATTAAACGAAGCGCTCCCTTCTACCCGTAGCGTCCCCTTAGCCATCCTGCTAACAGTATGACAGGAGAGAATGTGAGGACTATACGTTTTTTGTCGGGTTTGACAAGCAGACTTACTAAATCAGAGTTTCGCTTTCAAAAAACAACCGCAGACTTGGCAACACTGGTTCAAGCAAAAAATGAGACTGAAATCCCATTCAAAAAGATTCTTTGTTCGATTTTGATTTTTCCCCACAGCTAGTCGTATTATTGCACAGTAAAGTCACCAACACCAAGCCACCCATTTTTGTTCCCATTCTGTTCTTATCTTCTGAAAAAACAAACCCATTCTTGTTTGCTTTTTTTTTATCTTCTGAAAAAAAAAAAAATGTTTGCATTCTGTCTTATCTTCTGAAAAAAAAAAGATGTTTTTTTCAGCAAAGATAACACATGGCTCTGCGGAGCCATCGCATGTTGTACATCTCTAACCCTCTGCAGCAACAGCAGATCAAAAATTCAATAATGAATGTGGAATCAAAGTAATTAATGTCTATGAGAATCCAAACGCTCTGGAAAAAATACATCAGTATCCTGATTAATTTTATATAGGAATAATCTGTGATCAGCATTACCAAGTATGCCCAAAAACAAATTAGATTTGAAGCTAAGAGCCCCATTGATCAGCAGTCATCTAAACCGGCCATGAAAAGGGGTTGGTAATCTAATCCAGCCGTTCAGAAGTGCCTGGGAGAGTTGCATCTCCACAATGGAAACATTCTGTCCACAATGTAATCCATTGTGTTCATTCGGCGAGCGTTTTGGAATATGTTCGATTACACAGAAATGGCCCAAATCATTGCGAGTATAAACAACGGATCAAGAGCCAACAACTTGGATCAAGAGCCAACGGCTGCACCGCTCCACTTCCAATGACATTTGACTGACCTGTAGAAATAGTGACGCACAACTGTCAAAACACTGCCACTCTCCAAAACATTCCTCATGGTCTCCATACAATCCCATGACTCAACTAGTTTAATTTAATACAAGTGGAAATTTAATGTATCCACCGTTTCTTTAGTAGATCCCTGGTGAATCTGTGCTACAGTTGCAAAAAAAAAAAAAAAAAAAAAAAAAAAAAGTAGAGCTTAGTAAAAAAAAAAAAAATTAACCATTAACTATTCTAGCCACTGGGAGTGTGAAAAATCACAAGATTATATATTCACTAGTCCGAAACACTCAAGACTGTGAGCTTTGTCCATCGACAAATTGTTTAAGGAATCAGACAAATATTAGGATAATCTTACAACACTTCAATTCAGGCCACAGTCATTTTACAAGCCAGTGCTTAAGAACAACGCCACCTTCCCTTTAAATATACAAGGTGATTCTTAGAAAAACAAACACATGGATGAATCAACAGCACATACACTAATAACCTTGGGCTGTCTAACCGTTCCACTGCTTTATGGAACTGTATAGCGTATAAATAGCAGATCCATTTCTACCCAGTCTGTAAGGGCTCTATTTCAGCTTCCCCATCATTAAATATTTATCCTTTTGGAGTGGTGGATTGTACTGAGGTGATAAGCACTTAGGAATCCAAATTTTTCAACCCCCCACCCATTTCCAACCCTCTATTTCCCCCCATATGCAACAGAGGTTTTTATTTGAATGGATTATCTACAAGCGCTCCTTTAATCGGCACAAGACAGGTCTGAAACAGTGCCCACATTCCCAAAGGAAAGACTCTCTGCTGGTTTTATCAGCAGAGAAATCTTTTTTAAAAACCAAAGGGATGAAATAACTTGATTTGAGGAAGACTCCTTCCTTTGTAGAGAAGGTTAAAGGGGGTGGGCCAGGGGAATTTCAGCATCCCAGAGCTCTTTGTATCACTGACACACAACATTATAACTCAGACTAAAACAAAATAGGAGATTTAGCTTTCCAAATATGGAATTGGTGTTTGTAGCAAATCAAACATAAATTTAAGCAGCACCTCTGCTTGCTGCTGCTTGTGTGAGTGTTTGGCTCGGGTTGAATTTGGCATCTTAAAGCATATAATGATGAAAAGATTTCATGCCTCAGCCTTTGTGGGTGGTTGATGTTGGGTGTGAATGCATCTCTAGTGGACTCTGCATGCTTCAAAAAGCTTTTAGGGCTGACCTATGGTACTTCATCGGTATTCTTGGACGGACAACAAAAACATCTTTTTTAGGGCTCAATAGGGAACGGCCTGCCGGAGGAATGGCAGCTCAAATCAGACAGGCTAAATTCCAAATGGAGCCTACATATGGACTGGGAGCTCTTCACAACACAAGAAAAGACACCTAATAAACGTTAAGTGAATATCCAAGTTCACACACAGCCAGCTGCACTTCCATCCACAAAGAGGACAGAAAAATATCTTTTAACTGTAGACACACACACACACACACATTACATTAATCATTCACACGACTTTACCCAACCTCTCAGCACATCATTTGCATCTGTGTGTACTTAACAGTTACTGCACTGTGTACTGAAACTACTATTAGGCAAGCACTATTGTATTACTTTCATAATGTCTGTGTTAAACCAGAAGAACGGCTGTAGTGCATTGTAGAGCAGCCCGACCAGTGTAATCCAGTTTTGAAATGAATGGAGAGATCATGTTGTATTTAACTGATGTGTCACACAGATGACTAACACCGGCCCGGCGGTGAACCGCACTGTGACCCTGCAGCAGCCATGATTCGGCATGACCCCGTGGCGCTGACGTGCAGAGACACATACAGACTTTTTCCACTACAGTAAATACAATAGAATCTAATAATACACTCAAAGATTCACGCAAACACAACCAATCAAGATGTGATAAGGAAAAGAGAGAGTTTCAAATATCTCCAAATGGATGCACTCACCATGCTATCCCTGAGAGAAAGTGGGGCTATCAAGTGGGAATGCAAATATTCAATAGCTCTGCTCCGCTTAATGGCGACTGGAGTGGGATTGTGGTGTATTGCCACAATAGAGTATAATTTCCCTCCCGCTCTGATGGAGCCACTTCACCCTGATGAAGAACAGGAGCACTGAGCTGATTCTATGACCACAGTTTGTGTTTCCACCCCCCTCCGCTCCTCTTTGTCCTCCCAATGACATAGAGCACAACAAGCTTGTCATCTTCAAACGTTACCATTCAGGTCTCATCGATTTATTGTAATCAAAGATGATGTGAAAGCCTACAACAAATACGCGGCTCGCTTCGACAAGGGTAAACAAACAGCAAAGGTCTCAGTGTACGGTGAGGTTTTAACCTCGATTTGAAATCCCCCGTTCATTAATACGCCGTTAACAGCCGGTTACGGTCAGTGGAACTGCGGTAGCAAAATCAATTACCTCAGCAAGTATTGATATGTCTCGGGGCCTGTTTACAATTTAATCTCTAACTTGTCAGAGCCATTATTTTCCTAATCACAACTCCCGCTCTTCTGCGCCTTTGTCTCTGGCTCATGTTTAAGGGAACAAAAAGGTCATAAGCTTGAGCGCTCCCTAGGGCGCAGCCTGCCACTGCTGTAATTATTCCTGAGCAAGAGATGACAAATGAAGTGGATCAAATCAAAGGTGTCAATAGCTCTTATGACACCAGCCTAGTCGCACAGGTTAAAACAGAGGTCAAGTTAAAAGGAAAAATGCCGCCCTGCAATAATTATGTGCAAAGCCTCTTAAAAGTGACAAACTGTTCATAATTCTAGCCCTCCCTCACTAGGATAACGTGTAGAAAATCCATACCTACATCCATTCTATTGATGGGGCATTCAACCACAGGAGATAAAACAAAAACAAAACAAAAAACACTCAGTGACATGTCCATTACTCAAATCGCATTCAATCACAATAGTAGCAGAAAATATCTTCAGGAACAGATACTAACCTAGCCAGAACAATCAACGAGGATATCATCAGTAAAATTGCCATTAGTATCTTGGCCGATAATCACTGAGGAATGGAGGCTGATGCATTATTTACTGGCTAATGTATAATTCAGAGCCCACAGCAGATTTAATGCATAAATAAAGCTGTGATACACTTGCATTAAATGTTTACTCACCAAAATAAGATCTGAAAGCACAAGCATGTCACACGGTGCCTTTGTAAGTTTCAAACGTGTCATCCGTTTCTTTTTTTCATCTCGGGTGACTAAAAGTAAAAATGGTTTGCAGGTGGTGAGACCCGCAACCCGCTTTGTTCACCTCGTAGAAACATTAACAGAGATCAAAACAAGAAACTCAAGATGTCTAAGCACAAGATCTCAATTACTTAATTTAAAACACAGGCCGGCGGGCATGAGTTAGCATTTGTCTTTTTTTCGCCAAACACTGTAATGAGAAGTGAAGGGCGTCCATGTTCAAGTTACTCATTCCTGTTCCTAAGCAATTCCAATGATGGTTCTTTCACATGATAATATTGTGGCAAAAAAACAGAGGCTATTTTGAAAATAATTCCATTTGTTTATTGCTCTTTCAGCAACTGTTTTCGAAACGTAATGGAGCATGGCAGATTTCAAAGGAAAGGTTAGCAAACACCACATTATAAATAGAAAACAAGCACAAGAAATTCTTGTAAAAAGGTTAATTAGGCAGCTTCAGAGAACTGATCTTTTGACATCAAACAAGTCAGTCACAATTCCCTACAGGCCACGCTATTGACCCCTGTGCTGAGGCTGGCCTACTTAAAGTTGGAGATAAAGACAGATGGTGTATTCCAAAAAAAATGTTTACATCAAAAATACCTTGAGGAGTAATCAAGTCAAAAACAGGACAAAGATGATCACTACAATATCTGTTTTAGTTCTGTCTTTTTTTCTTACCTTGCTTGCACTTTACTGGAGTATAGATGCACGCAAATAGATGCCTGACAGACATGCATTACATTTTTTTGATGACACTACACCGTAATATGAAATATTACAAACTTTTTCTATTTGAATATATTTTAAAATGTAAATAATTCTTGTGATGACAGCTTCAGTGTCACATGATCCTTTAGAAATCATTCTAAAATGCTAATTTTGTGCTCAAGAAACTCTCTAATCATTATCAATATTGAAAACAGTTGTGGGTTTATATTTTTGTGAATAAAATATTTATATTTTTTCAGGATTCTTTAAAGGTGACCTATTATGTAAAAATATAACTTTTATAAGGTGTTTGAACACAGTTGTGAGGCCGCAGTGTGTGAAAAAAAAACAGCCTATAATGGTAAAAATCCACCCACTCATTTTTTTAATAATCCCAATAATTCATAAACAGTCTCTCCAAACAAGCGGTTCCAGATTTATCCCTATTATGACATCATACTCGGGAAAGGAAGGAACAGAAATAGCACAAAGGAACAAAATATAACCAACACAATAAATCAGTGCAAACAGTTTTAATAAAGTTCAGATAGTTTTCGGTTACCAAATCTTTTAGGCTACGTTTACACTAGTGCGTGTTCATTAGTTTTAACGCATAGCTCTGACAAAATCATCCTTTCTATTCATTTTCCACTGATTTATTGATAAGCATTACAGATTTCATTTTTATGGATGAAACGTAAACACACGATTACGACAGTATATGATTTGTATGTGATTTTCATGAGATTCTGCCTATTTTCATATTAATACAAGGTGTTTACATGAGAAATGCAGATGAGCTTGATGTAAAAGGCAATCAGAAGTTATTACAAACACTCGATGGAGATTTAAAGTGAGTAAAAGCGGAATATAAATCTTATTGCTACAGCATGATGCTACAGCGTTTTCGGTTGTGAACTTTGGACAATCTTTTCTGAAACGCAGTGTAAAAGCCAGTATGGACGATGATTGTTTTCATTTTAAAATGCCTTTTAAAACAAAAACGCACCAGTGTAAACACAGCCTTACATCTATGGATGTTGGGACACTTCACACTATAGCCTCACATGTGAGCAGGGTTGCCATGTCCCAGAAAAAATTCCAACCCAAAGCTTACTCAAAACCAACCCGAAAATGAATGAAAACTAGCCCAATTTTTGCCCTGTCTGTATTTTATTTTTAATTTTTTGATTTTACCCTTTCTTTCATTTACATTTTCTGCACTTTTCATGATAAAATGTAAAATTAGGGCTGGGTGATACAGCCAGAAATATTATGACAATATTTCTTTCCATATCATATCAATATTTAATCACAATATTCATTTACCATTATTATGGAAGGAAATGCTTTGAGAATCCAAGTAAACATAACTTGTTTGTTTTTTTCCATAAATTCTTTCAAGCCAACTTTTAATTTAGGGCCCCATAAAATTCACTTTATTTTCCCCTAAATTCTGTGTTTTCCATTTATTTATTTTGTGTTCTATAGAGAGCAGATGCTCCATATGCTTTTGAATCACTCTCGCTGTACTCTGATGTCAAACATTGGTTGATCAGTGCAGCTTCAAGTCGAATAAATCTAGTGTACATGGCGTTAATATCTAGAGCAGCGTATACCTGAGAGTGCACGTCCGGTTTTGTGCGAGAGCAAAGGAAATCCACATGTGAGCGCAGAGATTCATGCTCACGCATTATATTAATGTGCTTTTGCACTACAATAATGCATTTTCGACATTTGTCATTAAAATAACACCATACTAGTGCTGCAGACATATTGGCTCACTAACATTGATGAGATTAACCCCTTAGGTATCGAAGTTTGGTACCAAACGACAAGAGGTTTTTCAATACTCAATGATATCGAGGCAATTCGGTCAGTGCCAAAAAAAAAAAATCACTCTCGATAACCAGCCCTAATAATAGGTCACCTTTAACAAATAGAAAGCTCAAAAGTAACCGCATTTATCTGAAAAAGTAATATTTTGTAACATTATAAATGTCTACACAGTCACTTTCAAATGAATCAGTTAATAAATAAAAAATATAAAAATCTTATCGATCCCAAACTTTTAAACATTAATGTATATACTGGAGCAACTGAAGAACCGCTGATGGAGGTTCCATGAGCTCAATGGTTCTCCAACAAAAGCATGTGAACAACAACCATGAGCCAAGAAGAGAAATTTAAGAGCTTCTGCTGCCTTGTCTTTAAAGCACAAAGCAGAGACATCTGAACAGAGTCAAACTAGGCACGACTGGGACGTAACCCAACCCTCAAAAGTACTCACAGGCTCACACCTCGGCCATCCTATCAGCTGTGTTCAAGGTGACTTTCCAGCCATGGAACATTCCAAAAGGATGTGAGATGTTGAGGGATAGGGCACAAACATTGTTTAACAAAATCCCTTTGTAACACTGAAATACCATGTTTTTCCTATGATCTGTCAACCAGGTAAGCCTGCATGATTGTCATCATATGGTTTTTCATTACATGCATATAACTTGATTCTTAACCTTTTCCCTCATGCACTCATATTTCTCTGGATGAGGTAATTATTTTTGCAGCCACAAACGTTTCTGGACACATACATTTAAATAGCCTATATTCGACTACTTGAAAATGAAACTATTTATACATTATCAGGATGAGTCAAGGAGTGAAAGTCTAGAGTGCCATTTTATTCTGCCAGCAGCGAGACTGCACTAAAGGTTTATTTGATCTCAGAGAGATATAGCTTGATCCATCAAAGCTAGCATTATTCAACAACAGCAGGCCTAGTTTTTACAGAACAATATGCATATTGTGTCACACAAAGACAACTCATCACCTGGAAAAAATTTTCAACAAATCCCCGTCCGGGGACATCCAATGTAGCTGCAAGATAATCGCTATCTGCCTCAAAAGAGCTGATTAGTCCATTATTAAATGAAATACTTTTAAATGAACAATTCTACTGAAGGAAAACCAACATGCCTGCCTTCTGAATACATATGACTTGTCTTGGCTCATGTCTCCAGCATTCCCATGCATCTCCTCATCTAACAATAGTGGCTTTAGTTTATAGGATAGATTTAGTTCAATTGGCCCTTACTAACAGTGTAATGTGACTGTAATGTGGTGATCTCGAATGCTTGTCCACCCACCACAATTCGTCACAGCTTTGTGATAGTTTTGAAGTCAGAAATTAGATTCTGCTCCTCAGTCTCACACCTAGTAGCTATAAACTGGCTATAAAGCTGTTTCTAGAGAGGAGTGGGGACTTTAGGTTGAGCGCTTCGGTTGTCCTCTTATAGTAAAAAGCTAATTTATAAGAATAGTTTGCCCAAAATTTAAAATTGTCAATTTACTCACCAATACTCAGCTATTTCAACAATATTTCCTTTCTTCAGAAACACAAAAAGAGATCTCAGGCAGAGTGCTATTAGGCAGCTTTTCCATAAAATGAAAGAGGGTGATTCATTTTAATTGACAAGCTAGAAAAAATGCAAAAAAGGTTCATCAAAATTTGTCTGTATGACTGGTGAGCAACAGACTATTCAGTGAGGAACAGAGTAAAATTGTCATTTGTGACTGATATTCTTCCTCTCCACCACTGCTCTGAAATATCACTTGCAATTCCATTTTAAAACATTGTGATCGCCCATCTGACACACAAGAACTGATGACATCAAACTTAGAGTAGCATTTCCAGGTGCCATTCCTAAATTGAATGCAATTACAATTTATATTTAAGAATCACGGCAGAGGGAAGAACTTAAATGGTGTCAAAAGTTGTCATACACCTTTAAAGGACTTCAAATTTTGCTCACTATTTGTATGGACTACTATAACAGTGGTTCTCAACCAGGAGGCAAGGGCCCTACAGCGGCCCCAGTAAGTATTAAAAATTAAATTATATTAATATTAAATTTATTATATTATTTTACAGAAACAAAATACAAAAAAAAAAATCTATACAACATTAAATTGTCATTTTTTGGAGTTTGATTGCAGCTTAGATGAAGGGCCTTTGAATATTGTCTCAGACAAAGGGGCCTTGAAGTCAGAAAGTTTGAGAACCACTGGACTACTAATGGCGCTTTTACACTGCGTGGTACAACTTGGCCTGGCACAGCTCAGTACGATATGGCTCGGCACGGTTTGCGTTTCCACTGCAAAACCGTTTAGTATCGCTTTAGAGTGGGCGGGATTATTCACATGTCAATATAGTTGCTCCTCCTCTACTGCCATGACTACTACAAAAAACTTTTTCATTCCACGTTGCCCCATCAAGCTCTCGCTGCATTCGCTGCTATCAACGAGAGGAACATCTGTACTTTCTGTACTATATATATAAAACAAAAAAAAAAAATAACACATTAAGCCCTCAAAGCTGTTGTGCTTCCATCCTGACGGATGACAGCTATGAGTGGAATTCCGGAAAATAAACCATGGAACTTTGACCAGTGAGAGTACAGTTTACTTGCATGTGACTTGTATTAACAATTTTGGTCTGTTTAGAAACTTTGCTGTGTGAAAGCGAACCGCACCTAGAATAAAAAGCAACATTGTTATAATTGTAATCCCTGTTTCGGAAAAAAGCAATTGATCTACAGGTGTGAAAGCACCCTAAGACACTTTTACTTGTATATTTGAGCTTGACATAAAGAAAAAAACAAGCTGAAAAAAGGCATTCTGCTGCCTTTTGTGTTTCATGTAAGAAAGAAAACAACACTGCATAGGAATGGAATGAAGATGAATAAAATAAATGACAATTTCCATAACACACATATAGCAAAAAGAGATGTTTAGGAATCATTGGAGGAGCAGCAGTAACAAATTGTGTTCCATTCCAGCAGTCTAAGAAATGTGGATTCTTTCTAAGCAAAAAAAGCTTCGATCCAATGCATGCTTTTCAAGATGAAAGCACTTGAGTGAGGACTGCATTTTTTAAATATGTTTATCACCATAGCGAGTGTTTCTCTACAAGGACAAGGACAGAGCAAATACTAGTAAGGGTGTGCAGGCATAAAAAGGATAAGAGACTACATCTGACATCACTAACAGAACAGGAAAACAGTGGGGCCTGTGGGACCCCCAACCTCACTTTATGACCATGTGCTGAATTAACAGGTCCAGATGTCCCCTCTCACTTAACATGTGCGAGACATCTCGAGCAAAGGGCTCAGGTGCTTTAGGGCTTATTAAAAAAATATCAGTTTCAATTACACCCATTAACTTCTCGCGCTCCTCAGGTTTACATTTATTTGACATCAACAATCCCGATTCTTGCACAAGACGTATGTTTAATGCATAAATTGACCGATCCAGGTTTATCAGATTAAGTTCAACAGCTACAGATGAACTACCTTCTGGCATGTGCAGAATAAACAGAGGAATGAACAACAAATAAGACAAAGAGAGTGTTGCTGAAACACCATACCGTGTACCTGTGAAGTCTGAGGAATGAGTCAAACAAAGACGAGCCTATTACCAGACAGATATCAATCTGCTTTTAGTGCTTGCTGCTACAGAAGCATTCAGACGACTCAGCTGCTTGAGCTGTTTATAGTTTGACAGTGTCAGGTCTCTTTGTCACTAGGGCTATGAGCAGGCGCCTGTGGTTACTGTATCTATAATCAAGGAGAAAGTGCCAACACATTCTTGTAAACAAAGGAGAGTCTACCTACAAGTTTGCAGAGACAAAGCCCAACCTGAAAAGCATAACATTGCATACCTCGGCCCGGATGTGCCACCGTTAAGGCCTCTCTCGGCAAACAGAGGAGAAAAGACATGCGGCGTAACACCAGCCAGTTCCATCATGCGAGCAGATTAAATAACATGCCTTCCCAAGCCCCGTCAAACTTCCAGCAGCCACAACACACCAACTGATCCGCTACAGCACACTCTATGAAGAAACCCCTCCGCCAGCCCTGCCACACCGCCTTTGATCAGAGTATCGCCGTTTGATGCTTTTAACGTGGAGGATAACACACAGAGCTGTGGGTAATTCTATTTAACGCAAAAGAACGAACACCACCTTATTTTGCAGAGAAAACACAAAGGCCAAATGTCACTGTGCGCTTAGGCATTAAACATTTAGTAGCCATTCTCCGCTGCTCAAGCAAAGAGGCAAGCAGTTGTTAAGGGAGAAGGATGACACAGTTAATCATACACCCACATGCTGCAAATGAAGGCCCGGCACTCAGATGTATAATAACGAGAATATTAAACACAGCCTTCACAAGTCATTTAAAAAGAGCAAGAGAGCACAGTCATTCACTAGAGATGACAAGGAGGACGTGTGGAAACATCGAACACAACCTAATTAGATGTATTCGAATGGCGTACGAGTGCTACAAACATGGACAGGCTGTGTTCAAATATTAAACTTGGCGTCCGTGTATTTTAAAGTAATCTAGCTCAAACAGGTTTCCCTGAGTGTAACAAAAGACTATGAAAACATTCTGTTCCTTGCTGTAGTCTTTAGTTCCTCTGCAGGAGACGCTTCACTAAATGTTTGATTTCTTTCACCTCAGGCTACCCTCAAAGCCATGGCATGTGTAACGGGGGTTTATAAAAGCTTTTCTTCTCTCTCTCACGATCTCCATTTTCTATGAACCAAAGGATTAGGACAGATACTCTGCACATAGTTGTTATGATTACAGATTACTGATGTCTATATGTTTCCAGCCTGGTCAATGCTATCTTTTTGTGACGTTTAATCCTAATCTTTGTGTTTTCGGTGTGACAGCGAATTTGGGAAAACCCACAAAACTACTAGCAGAGTGTGATTGACCACCTCAAAGCTTTGGATACATCAATTAACATCTTGTTTCACAACTGGAGATGAAAAACATCCCAGTGTGGGGGGATGGGACGATCACTTCTGGCCACAAAAGAGTAGGCCCTTCTTAACACAAATAGCTTCTTCTCTTACACAAAAGAGTAGGCCGTTATTAATTTCGCGCGCGATATTCGCTGACGTTTAATGCCTCGTGACTAGGAAAGGGCGCCAATGTGAGTGTGCACACCGACGCGAAAAACGCCACGCGTAAAAGCGTCATTTTTTAAAAAAACGCCTCGGGTTCGTTTTTTTTTGGTTTGACGCACCGCGTCAAAAACTATACGACCAATGAGAATGGCGCTTTTGCACACGTGTTTGGAGCTTCTGAAGTTCCAGTAAAACACAACTTGGGGGCGCTCAAACACAAAACTGTCTTGCTGAGCACACATACGTAACGGCGAAGAAGATATACGCCAAGTAGCGTCTACACTGCCGGGAAGAAATAAGACGAAGAAGATGCAAGGCAAGATGAATGTAGAGTTACTTGTCTCGTTGGTGTCGGAACACAAAGAACTATATGACAAACGCGACAGCGATTACAAAAATCTTGATAAAAGAGAACTAGTATTTCTAGTATTTCTGTTTTTACATTAAGCGGCATCTAATTTCAGGGAATGAATTTGCATGTTCACTCGGCTCATCGTCAGCGAAAATCGCTTGGGGGTGAACACAAAAAACACGTTGAAAAAACGCTGGCGAATAACGCGCGCCGATATTCGTCCCGGTGTGTACGGCCCTCCACAAAAGAGTAGGCCCTTCTTAACACAAATAGCTTCTTCTCTTTTTTTTTTAATGTTACCCCAGGAACTCAACAGTCACATGAAATTCAAGTAAGACCAATAAACCAAAGAGGATATACAAGATGCTTCCTCCACAAGCACAGCATGGAGAACGAGATCAGATAAGGCCGGCTGTGAAACAAAAACGGTTTCAGACAAGTCTTTTCCAGCTTACACTCCTAAAAATAACTATGGTTCCATGAAGAACATTTAACATCCATAAACCTTTCAATTGTACAAACGGTTCTTTAGATTATTAAAATGTTTATCATACTAAGAAAAAAAAACGTATTTTTTAAAGAAACGATCACTGACCCAAAAATGGTACTTATATGGCACTGCTGCAAAAAAAAACAAAAGAGTGTACCCCAACAAAACAGGCATGTCCCTTTGGTCTTCACCACAAACACATTATTACATGCTAGGAAGGACCATAACCGGCCATATTTGTTCACATCATGGGCCATGGTTCAAGTGTTTCAAGTTAACAAAGGGAAGTTAGGCAGACTTGGCTGTCCCATAGCAGACTCCAACTGGTCAGGCAGGTCTACCAAAAGCTCTCCTCCCCTGCTCCCAGGGTTTTCAGTAAACAAAAGGTCTCTTCCAACATGTGAGGGTTGCAGTCACTGCAAATGCACTGTTGTGATGTTATTTGATAAAGATAAACACTGAGATAAACAGCATTCTTAATGTACTGAAGCTCCTCAGCACCTCCAATTCTAAATGCACCATTTATTCTGCTACCCGAGCATTAATAATTCACTTAATGCTTGAGTTCCTCACTTAGTAAAATGGAAACAAACAGAGAACTTCTTCACGGAAGATGCAAGTTAGATAGCTGAAACTTGATAGTCTACTTACTAGAAAGCCATAAAGCATACTAGAAAGATTACATAGTGCTCCTCTCTTCCAACAGCAAGAGCAAAAGTGAAACATGCAATAAAAAAAACAGACCGCTGCTTTCAACTTATGAGCATGTAGCAATTGCCAACATTCCATTTATATCCCCCCATTTACCTTCCAAACAGACCGCAAGCCCTCTAGACTCCCTCAGTCTTCCTTCTTTTAGAACACAGCCAATGTCGCCAAGGCACTACTCACCCGCCAGTATGATGATCTAAGTTCCTATCGGGCTGCTGCAAACAACTTCAAACACAAGTCCACGTCTGTTCGTTGAAAATGACCCTGCC
Organism: Cyprinus carpio; assembly: GCF_018340385.1. Lineage (NCBI taxonomy): Eukaryota > Metazoa > Chordata > Actinopteri > Cypriniformes > Cyprinidae > Cyprinus > Cyprinus carpio. Next base: position 11,547,047 of record NC_056594.1, on the reverse strand, counting down.
GAACTTCTCGGCCTGGGCCAAAAACCAAGAAGCCGAGGGCTGAGCACTATCACGTAGAGAGCCGCTGTCCATACAGAGGAGAAACAGGGCAAATGCCTCAACAAAAGACGACCTCGCTTTACTAATTTATTCGCATTCGGACCGCCCGGGGACTCGTTTTCTGAACGTCTGCGGTTCCCCTCCTCCCTTTCGCCTTGTGATAACTCCGAAAGCTTGAGTTTGTGGAGGGTAGGAAATCAGTGAGTTCGGCGTTTACAGACTCCGCTTCCTTTTTCACACGCGCGCGCGCGCGCTCTCACACTCACGCGCTCCCTCGCTCTCTCCTCGCGCTTTCTTTCATATGCACACACAGCACGTTCGCTCTCTCTATTCTCCTCCTCTTCCTCTTCCTCAGCTGTTCAACAGACGCATCCTCATGGCTGACCTAGTCTTTCTTTATTCAGACACTAGTAAAGGAGAATTACCCCCCCTCCACCACACACAAACACACACACAACTTCTGAAAAGCGAGCAAAACAAAAACACGGACTGGATTCTAATGATTACCGACGGCAAATGATCGGACTGGAGTCGTGATTGATAGTAAACCGTGGAGATATGGTCGGTAAAGAAACTGCATCGGTAAGCAAGACGTTGAATCCAGATTCACACGGCGGCTGTACGGAATATTAATGTGCATTCTGACGACTCCACCTCCAGCAGCACAGATAATAACAAATAGATAATCACAGAAAACACGCCAAAAAGCATGCTCCTACCGTTTCAATAAACCACAGATTCCGGCTATTGATTTTCAGTGTCCAATAATGAACGCCCAGTTTTTATTGCCGTGCTTCGCTGCCAAATGACTGAGGCTGAGAACAAAACAACCAGTGAAAATTACATATACATTGTGTGCTGGTGCTCTCGTTCTCATTTGCATATTCACATAATGAATTAATTACTCCGTTTCCCCCCGCCCAACATGGATGCAGCATGTATTCACGAATGTGCATTCAAAAATAACTTCTTTGCTGCTGTTTCAAGAATCAAAACGGATTTTGTGATTCTATACAGAATAGAAATAATTAATTTAACAACAAAAGCACTGTCATAAGTGAAAAAAGTTAAATATTTTAAAAACGTGGTAATCTTTGTATTCATGTTGCTTTCATACATTTCCGAAAACCCTTTACTCCATTTTCTGCAAATATTTAATTTAATGATACTGAAAAGTGAAAATATACCAAGTGGTCTAATCAAGTACTAAAATACTTTCCTTGCACATTGAATACACATTTGAACTTTTCAAACTCATTTTTAAAGAAAAAATACTTTCATAGGTCATGAACAAAAAAGTTTTTTTGTTTTTGTTTTTAGAGCTGTGCCATTTAACTTTAACTTTTTATTAAAAATATCAATGTGACGAAAAACCTTGTATAAATAAACTGAATGTGTATGTCTACTTAAACATATAATATATAATGTATACATAGTAATACGTAATGTATACAATGTATACACAAGTGACCTCACAATCATGTGCTCTAAAGGCGTGCGTTAATGGATGATTTGTCACATGACTTGTCTCAAATGGGTTCCTGCATATTTGTTTATCCATTTAACCCACTTTTTTTCCTTCCTTTTTTTTCAGTTACACCAACAAGAGATTTTTTGAGTTTAGGCCACTATAAAATAATAAATAAATACAGAAAAAAAAGGCTTTTAATTCAGCTTATTAAAAAAAAAAGTTCATTATAGCAGTATTTTATTGCACGAATTGCATAGTTTATGTATATTTAAACTTAACAGACAAAAGAAATGAGAAATACTAATGAAATGTTACATTGTAGAATATCCCAAAATCTTATAAACCAACATAAAAAAAAAAACAGTAATAAAAAAAAACAGTAAAAACAGTAATAAGGATTTTCTCCTCACCAACGTTATATTTGCGGAGGCAGCTAAGATCAATAGGAAGTGAGTTTGGTGTACTGCGGGCCCTTTATTGTGCTGCAAACCATGTAGCCTGTCAGGTTTTCAAAAGGAGGAGGTGTCCCTAGTGATCCCAGTGCTGGCAAACGCTTTCCAGCTCCAGGGGAGCCAGAGACAGTGTGACTTCTGTTTCTCCTGACAATCCTTAGCTCTGCCATGCACCCACAAGTACACGCTTACACACACACAGACACACACTCACACCCCAGCAGGCTTTCCTCCTCCCCTCTTGGAAAGCGTTTGAGCTTCACATTCAGGCGTATTTATTACATTTACTCAAGTGCATCCATATTTATCTCCCCGAGCCGCCCTGATAGCACTTACAATGTGCCCAACAGGAAACCTGAGTCACCTGCTTATGCGAGATCTACGCTGTGCACAGGGAAGATATTTAGAGAATGCAGTTTTCAAAGAGATACCAATCATTGCTATCAGCCAATGGGAGATTAGCTACTCTGGCTCATGAGAAAAATACACAACAATGCATTTGGCATGGTGGTTAATTAGTGCTCAGAAATGAATCGCGATGGAAGGTGCGTGATCGCGAGCCGCGTGGGGAATGCATGAACAATGTATAGATTGTAGAAGATAGATTTGTTCGAGGAATATTAAATCATCATAATGTTATGTGCAAACAAAGATTTCCTCTGGATCATTGACGTTCATGTTTGGCACTGTAAAACAAATATGCATATGTATACGACGGGTATTTCACAAAATGCACTCAGTAACAATCAAAACTACTCTTATGGCGTTAATAAATTCTCAACTAATGCACAGTCTAAACTGCTCAGTGTTCAGACAGTGGCACACAAAACACAAGCTGAGCGTTGGGAGAAAATGTACACCAAAAAGAGCACCAAAATTGTGAATGCTTTGCATTTCATGCACTCAGATGGCTGTTCCGCAGGCATTCGCAACAGCAGATGAGATCCCATTAACAGGCAGACGAGAACTCCACCTCCAGGATTTCACAGCTCCTCTGTTTATCACATGGCCCTGTCAAGTTGGGCACCATGAACCAATAATGAAAGGAGACAACCGGTGCAGTTACAAGCAAAGCATTCTACAGGCCTAAGCTTGTATCTGGGAAGCTGACTGTGTCTATTCAGTTCTGCTCTGCATTCAATACCCATCACAATGCCTCAGCTACTGTACCCTGACCCCTTTACACCAGTGTATTATTGAAGGGTTTATAGCCTGAGATGACAAGAATTAAAGTGCATTCAATACTTTTTTTGTCTCTAGGGGGGGTAGAGGGCGCGTATTCAAAACAAACAAAGAAACAAAGGCATAGTTTGACGATGCCATGACTGAGTGTGGAATCATGGGAGTTGTCATCTTTATCCCCATAGCCGATGCAAGACAATTGCCACAAGATGTAAACAATATTTGTGTTAAGCTTTTAGTGTGGAAAAACATGAAAATGTATGTTTTTTTTTAAATAAAATTATAAGCTTCACATTTCTGCTTTTAAATTCTCTAAAAATTGACCCCATTTTGAAAACAAGAGATGAGTTTAAATAAATTTCTGTGGAACTCAACATTAAATGCAGTCAGTTGAACCTAATTCGTATGAAAGCCAGATTATTCCTTCAAGAATTATGGCCCATTCATACTAAGAACGATAACGGTAAAGATAAGTATAATGAAGCCTATATTAGCAGCCACACTAGGGGTGTCGCAATATACCGGTATTGACGATAACCGTGATATTCAAAGCAACATTTATCGATATCGTGTTAATTTAGTGTGTGACGATATACCGGTATTAGCGATAACCGCAATATTTAAAATGAACAGTTCTCTTATGATAACACCACATGTAAATACTCCAGCTCCAGTACCCGGTTGAGGGCCCAGGTGGCAGCATTGTGCCTTATCGCTGACAGCTGTCCCACAAGAAGTGGATGCAGTGCTTGCAGCTACTCCGAGGACAGCAGTGTTCTTCAGAGTAAGTTGCCATTATTTTACTAGTCATAGAATGGGAAACGTTATATTAACCTGTTAACAGCAGTTTTCTGTGTTCATATATTTAAGTTAAGGGTGATTATTTTAATAAGTACTGCATTTTCTTTACTCGTCTTATTTTTCTATTTGCAATCAATACAGCCTGTGTGTAGTAACACTTTATTTCTTTGTTCAAATATATTAACAGTTACACGATAAAAACTGATCTTGAAAAACTGAGTGACCACATTGCTACATTAAACTCCATAAAATGTTAAGTTGGTCGCAGTACCATGCACTTAATCTCTCATCTGCGGTCATCCTTCTTAACAAATTGTGATGCCTTGTCCGACCGGAGCGATAAAACATAAACATAAAATCCATTATAAACGTGATATAAACATGAAACATTCTAGTCATGTCTTCGTTTGGAAGGCAAAAACAAAGTAGTTTCACTTTTTCAACGAACCGCGGCCGGCTTGAGTGAGCAGAGGCGGGCGGCTTGAGGCGGATTCTATGAAGGAGCGTACCTTGTGCATGTGGCAACAACATGTGATGACCCCGGGCTGGACTCCGCTTCGTCCACGGTGAAAGCGCATTCTGTGATCCACAGTGCAAAGTTGATGTATTTCCTCAGCGACCAGCACGGATCAGCCAGGTATGACAAAGCGTATATCATCCTCTTTTGTAGGGCCAAACAAAGTAGTTTTGCTTTCATAGTGAAACGCACAGCATGTATACAACATGGCAGCGACGGCAACAACAATACTACAATGAGAATAAAAGGTACGCCTTCTTTCTTTGCATTAACATCTGGGTGGCGTTATGCAAACTTTCCCACATACTGACGTAGATATGTGGGGGTGTGTTAGAACAAGCCATTTCAGGGGGGGCATGGACAATTCTCAACTTTGATAAAGAATATCTCTTTGGATTTGAGACTTCAGTCTTTGCAACTTTGCAGATCTTCTTTATTCACCAAGAGCTTGTAACACTCCAAAGAGAAAGGAAAATTTGAAATCACATCATACGACCCCTTTAACATATATAAATAACATAAATAATAATGAACAATATTTCCACAGCATTTATTAATCTTAGTTCATGTTAATTCCAGCATTAACTAATGCATTATTAAAATCACAAGCTGTGTTTGAAAATATTAATGCACTGTGAACTAACATGAACAAAGAATAACTCAATTTTTATTAACATTAACAAAGATTAATGTAATAAATGTATTGCTCATTGTTCAGTCATGTTAGTTAATACATTAATGTTAACAAATGACATCTTATTGTAAAGTGTTACCATTAATATTTATTCATCATACTTTTGAACTTGACAGTATTTTCTGTCTTGTTTTTTCATAGGAGCTTCAAAGAAGACAGAGAAAGGCAGAGTCTTGTGCCCTGCGTTTAACAGTATCCTTATGTTTGTTGGGTGAAAAAGAAAAACTCAATAAACAAAGTAAAAATAATTTGACTGATTTGACTTTTTTTTTCTATTTAGAACAATATTTAAACTATTTTTTTGTCATCATTGTCCTCAGTGTGAACAAGCCTTTATAATTTGATAAGATGCTAAACATTTTATATTTGATGATTAAAAGGTGGGAAAGGGTATAAGTGCTTTATTGTAAGCAATAAAATCCCTCCTCCTTACTGATTTGATGAATTTTAACAAAAGAATTAGATGTACGTGTCTGATTTATTATGCCTCCTCCTGCCTGATTGTCTTTTAGTGATGTTATTGAAGACTTAAAGTGCCCTGCCATACTAATAAGTCAGCCAATAGCTGAAACAACAAAAAAATAAAAAAACGACAAGAAAGAAAAGATGACATGGTTGATTGAGCCAAGCTTCTGAGCACCTTGGCAAGCCTGGGAGGCCCTGGCCCCTTAAGCACTCATATCTAGTAACTTCATTTAATGCATTCACCAGGGATCAGCAGACAAGCGGAAGGGAGAAAGAAAAAAAGAGAAACATTCAAAAGCAAATGTTCTCTGGTATAAGGTTCGACGAGTTATCGAGCAGTAAAAACAGCATGAAGAAATTAAACATAATCTTTCACGCCATTTCAGGGATAGAGAGGATTTATTCCACTAGTTATACTAAAACACGTTCTTCCCTGTGTCTTTGAGGAAACCATACTGCCCTTTCAAAGTGATACAAAATAACAGTAGTCCGGAGTGCCTAAAAGTGGAGGTTAATCTCTGCAGCCATTGCCTTTTCTCACCCGTTTTTTTTTTTTTTCATATTCACACTCTGATGCCTGCCATTGGGAACAAACACTCGTGCTTCCCTTCAACAGACACCAGCCACTTCCACCCCCATTTACTTTTCCTTCAGACACACACACACACACACACTCCATCAGCTGACAGCCTCTCTCTACTAGCAGACAAAAAAAACCTTGACTTCAATTTGCCGGGTGCCATTTTAGCACTCTGCTACTTTCGGATGAGACTATTTTACAAGTTTTGAGACTTGAGGGGTGAAAACAAGCAGAAATCACAGAATGACTGTAACCAAACCCTCTTTGACTATAAAAACAACTGAATTTAAATGTATTTTACTGTTTCAACCAATTCAACAATGACTCACAAAGGAAATGTAATGGGTTTCAGCCACAGTGAAGTCAGGGAAGTTGTGGAATATTGTTTGGCCCCTTTAAGACTTTAGACACCATCAATTTGTTTGAGTGTTTGGGTTGGAATACCATGACTGAGGTGCCCATGAGCAAAGCACCCAACCCCCAACTGCTCCCAGGGCGCCGCAGCATAAATGGTTGCCCACTGCTCCGGGTGTGTGTTCACGGTGTGTGTGTGTGCACTTTGGATGGGTTAAATGCACAAAATCTGAGTCACCATACTTTGCTGTATGTCACATGACTTTCACTTTTTTTCTTTTTTTCAATAGAGTTACACATATTGTTAGGAGAGGTTTTGATCAGTTTATAGTACGCCAATAAACATTTTCTTATATCATCTCATCAAGGGATTCCAGAGTAATCTGTGCTGTTTGACGCAGTAAAACATTACAAGCCTCCGCTGTTAAACAGTTGTTTAAGAGATAACTGCCTTCCAAACCATTATTTAACATTATAAACAGCACAAGAAGAAAGTAAAAGCCTTTCGATGCGAGGCAGGAACGCTCAATTTCATTGAGAGATTGCCCTGTGGCAAGCCCTGCATAGCTGTTTACTTTGCCATTCATCCATATTTGGCAGGCTTGTGAAACCTCAAACCCTGCGACACTTCTGCGAGGTTATTTAGCGTATTGCCAAGGAACACAAACTCATAAAAATCCATCTTTCAAGGGACAGTTAGATTCAAAAGCCATCACATTAGGAAAAAGCAACAAGCATCCACAATTCCAGATGTGTTGCTGTCACCCGGCAAACAAATTAGATCAGGGAATGTGAAGGGGAGGTCTATGTGTCTGTCTTCTCACGAAATTACACAGCGCAGAGCTCGCTGAGAGACGAGTGGTAAACCGCCCTGACGGGCTGACTAGTTTTCAGCTTCATGCGTAAACTCGTACTCAGATCTAAATGAGTGGTTACTTCTGAAAATAAACAGAAGCGTTTGGCCGGATTCATACACGAGCGCTTGCAGATTTTTAAGTAACTATGAAGCTCCCGTGTGGACGCCTTGAATTTTCTCTTTGTTCGCCGGTGGTAAATAGTCCATTAGGACAGAAAGCCCTCCCTTTGCTGCTCTCTCTAACTCTCTTGCTCAAGAGTTTAAACACACACACACACAAGCCTCCCCAGGTGCTACTTCACTCACTCCCTGATTGTACATATATTAAAGCGCACTCACTAAGGTTGTCTCAGGGCAATTGGTTGGCGTCCATTTGTTAACAAAGTTAACAAAAAAAACTTATTAAAATATAAAATCTCAAAAATTGATTAAAAGTAAAATACTTGTTTAAACAACTGATTCTTAATAATTAAAATAAATATATAAGCAAAAGTTAAATATATAAATAAAAGGTAAAAAAAAATTACCTTATAATATTAGGTATATAACAATAAAAAATCTATATATATATATATATTAATATAAATATATAAGCAAAAGTTAAATATATAAATAAATATATATAACAATAAAAAATCTATATATATATATATACACAAAAAGGCAAAAAAAAATCAATTTTTATTGTCCAACTAAAAAGAAAATAAATAAATATGTTTAAAAATAAATAAAATGAAATCTTTAAAAAATTTTTATTTTTCAAATTTAAATAAAAGTAATGGATTTGTATTTTTGAATTTGAATAGGAATAAAATTAACACACAAAAAAAGTAAAATAAATTATCACAAATTCATGCCTCAACCTCTCTCCGATTTAAAAGGGTAAAACAAGAAGGAAGTGAATGGAGGATGTTGCTTTAAGCTCCTCTGTCCAAATCCATTAGATCAAGCCACTAGTGTCCGGCATGTGAGAAGGCACGTCTGCACGACTGGAGTCTTTCACTCTGCCACCCAATGGACAGTATGAGGAACCGCACCACAGTTCCTCATAAAAACAGGAGAGACACACAAAAATTCTCCCGGAGGTTATAAAAGTAGTAATGTGCATTCATGTCGTGCTAGAATGTGGAGTTTGATGACTTTTACAGCAGTGGGAAATTCTGAAACTGCTGTTGGTGATTCATTGTTTACTTCTCACTCCAGGCGCCACTGCCAAGTTGCTACCATCAGCCTTACCCAAAACAGAACAAGATGGTTTGGGTGACTAACAAACTACTTATATCTTACATATTGTGAGCTGCCATAAAGTGCAGCGAACAAAAAAATTCAATAGATTGTGAAGCAATTAGCAACGCAAACTCTCTTTAAGATTGTAAATATTTGCTTGGAAATCAAAAAGGAGAGGAAAAGGGAAAAAAGTATTCCTCGGTTATATTAACATCTTAAAGCTGAAAAGCTTAAAGTAAAGCATTAAGGCTATTGTCACACAGTAAATGCTCTCAGCAGTGTCTCACACTGTTTTTTAAGCTGTGTTTATGCAGTAGTCTTTGCTTAGGCTGTGGATTAACCATTAGAATGCAGATGAGATCGTACTCAATTGGCAAGGTGTGATTTTCACACTTCTCTCGCCCCATCCTAAGATCTCACTGTCAGGTTTGCACCCTCCGTGCACCCTCGTAACGCCCGTCACAGGAGAGCGACAAGGAATGATAACAAAACGGGTCCATCTTAGATGTAGTGTCCTGAAACGCTCACAGGAAATACAGAGGGAGCATTGTTCACCCTTTACTGCAGGTACATTCCTCCAGATGGTGGAAAACAAATCCCACAATACCAGCTACACGAGCCTAGCTGAGTGAAACGGTGTCACAGTCACTCCTCTGGGGCGCTGAATCATCCTGAACGCTGACATCTTTCCAGCACTGTTCTCAAAGCTGAAGTCAGCATGCATTTAGGACAGTCATGTATGTGTGGGCTCATGAACGACTGTGAAAATCTCAAGCAAAGACATCATGACAGTTGTCTCCGTAGCCTGTCCTCGTGTCACAATGGATTTCTCACTTATCTGCATTTTATCGGTTAAAAAATGACACACGATGGGGCCATGTTTAGTGACGTGAGATAAGACACAGAGAAGCTGTCTTAAATGAATTTAAAAACAAGACAGTTAAAGGGATAGTTCACTCAAAAATGAAAATTCTGCCATTTATAATGCTGTTGAAAACCTGACATTATTTCTGATTCAAAAACAGAAGAAAATATTTTAAAGAATGTTTTTGTTTAAAAAAATTTAAGTCAATGGGGTTCAAAACAACATTGGACCCTATTGATTTTCAATGTATGGAAAAATAACAACTGAGACATTTCTCAAAATATCTTCTTTTGTGTTTCACAGAAAAAAAAATCAGTTATACATTTTTGGGTAAATTATCCCTCTGAAGATGCAGTTGAATTTACCATTGATCAAATTTCTGCAGCAAAATCCAATCATTCCAATTAAAATCCATGAGAATGGAAATTCCTACATTACAGACTGCCAAAAATTCTCCAGTATGACCACACTTAAAAAAGCGAGAGGAATCTTTTATCATTTTGAATGCTATGGTACTATGGTAATTCATAATTCAACCAAGTATTTCAAGTATTTTGTTCCTTTCAGTTGCCCATCCCTACAATGAAGGACAGTAAAAGCTAAGGAGAAGGAGGAACAGAGAGAAGGAGAGGGAGGTGTAACGAGAAAAAGGGAGACGTAGCCAGCAGAAAGCCAATTATCAAACTCATTAAGTAAACCGCTCTGGTGCTTTAAGAGGCACTGCCTCCATATCATTGCTGGATTTATTACACTCATTTTCATCCACTGATGCAGCCTGTCACTTTTTCTACTAGCTAACTAGAGGGGTCACATCAAAACAATCACATGCATCACACATACTGGGTCGGCATGCGGTGTGGGCGGCACTGAGAACGGACAGAAGTGGTACGGTGCATGCTAAACAGGGTGGGGTCAATCGGACATTATTACAAGGACACACACAAGTGAATGTTAGCATGATTATGTTTAAAGTAGTGATTCCCAACCAGGGCGAACACAGTGGGTACTTAGACGGGATCAAGGAAAGATAAATTAGAAAATATATTATTAAATTATCATATATATATATATATATATATATATATATATATATATATATATATATATATATTATGATAATTTAATGAAGAAAAGATTTTTTGGTTTGGTGTCAATGAAGAGTTTTTGAAGAAAAACTGTTGAGAATCACTGCTTTAAATGATGATGTGAACAAACAGTGTGCGGTAATTGAGTCAAACAAAAGGGAGTTCTGGGAAGCATCAGATAGGTGTGCTGTTGGCATCGGAGGCGGAAAACAAGGAGATGTTAGAAAAGAAACAGCTGGATTTACAGCTGTAATGCTGACTAACCTCGACTGCGTCTCCGAGGACTCGAAGCCCTCTTTACAGGCATTCACAGTACCACACTCTGGGGGAAGCAAAAAATAGACAAAAGAAAAGAAAAGAAGGAAATAAATCATGAATGCATGAGCGAGCAAGTGAATAAAAGCAAGCAATAAATGAAGAAACAGCATCTAGCCATCGCAGCTTTATGCACATGAGGAAACAAACCAAAGATTAATGCATCATCTGGAATTAACGCTGAGGATTTATTTACTGCTGTCATAAACAATGGTGGTGGGGGGGCTAATCCCAAACATTTCACACAGGAGAGAGTGTTCACTTTATCTGGGTGTGTGTATATTGTGCTAAAGTAATATTTAGCAAGCCCTTGACCAAAAGTGGGAGGAAAACAACATTTACCGGTTGCTTACGCTTTGGATTTGTTGTATGTGTTTGAGCATATGGTCTGCTTTGATTTAATACAGTTTTAATACAAAAAAAAAAATACAGCTCTGTTTCCCCAACAAAACAGTGTTGTGTGATTGTTGTTGTTGTGGTGAACCTCTTATGATCTTGTGGGATATGTTCTACAGAGTTTTAGAGTTTTTTGAACTGTGATTTTTACAGATAAAGGTTATTAACTTACAGGATTAGATCACTGTATTAAAACACTGGGCTTTTTCCTCCTAAACAGCTGCATGTTCACGTCTGTCCATGTCTATGTTTCTCTCTCTCAGTGCAGGAGTAACTGTAAACTTAACAGCACATTACGCTAGATTGTTCATCCAAAAAAATTTATATTCTGTTATTTTTTTATTCTCCCGACCCTTATGTCATTCAAAACCGGAATATCTGACTGACTTCCTTCTGTGTAACACAAAAGAAGACCGTATGAGAAATGTCTCAGAATGTCTGTTTTTAACCATACAATAGAAGTCAATGGGGTCCAAAACTGTATGGTTAAATAAAACTTGCTCTTTAAAATATCTTCTTTTGTGTTCCACAGATGGAAGTCAGTCATACGGGTTTTGAAGACATGAGGGCGAACCATCCCTTCAAACACTAACTGTGGCTATGTTCTAAACAGTATACTGCCATACTAGCAAAGTTGTTATTGTTGAATAAAACTACAACAAAAAAATGATATAAAAATGAGTTTTTTATTAAATAAAGAAAAATTAAATATTAATATCAGATGAAAAATATGTACTCAAAAAAAACAATCAGAAAGTTTAAGATAATGAAAATAAAACAAGTTCAAGTTCAAGTACTAAATGACTACAACTGAAAATAAAAATTAATGAAAAAATGTATAGTAAATAGAAATTGAACATTTAAAAGCTAGCTAATTTATAAAAGAACAAACATAGCTAGGTCATGTAATGACAATGTAGCATGCTACTCTTAGTTTCAAATCACTTTCACTTACTATTTGTAAAAAGCAGTAGTATATAGTATATACTGCACAGTATTCAGAAAGCTAGTATTCCATTCTGCACACAGCCTCTGTCTTCCTCCAGTCATCACTTGATATTGATCCACAGCAACATGGCTGTCGAGCACATGCACACAGAAAGACAAAATAACCTGACTGAGAGGCTCAGATAGAAAGGACGCTTCAGCCTTGATTTGAGTGGGTCTCATTTTTAATGTATATTTATTACTGATTAGCTGGTTTGTTTTTGCTCAGCCGCAGTCATTGATTTGTCAAGGATAGAGCAGAAAAAAATAATGATCTTGACACAAAGAAAATATGCAACGGCATTTGCAACACATTTACCCTCTGAGATTTGACATATTTAAATACAGAATCAGTGTAAAAGCATTCGCACGTGCAATGACGCACTGAATTAAATGTGACACTTTATGCAAAAATGGTGTTACAATTGATTTAAACAAATTTACTGGCTTGTGTTTCATCATGAGGCTCAATGAGATTTATTAAAGGAATAGTTCACATTCACTTTTTCTTCCTTTGGCCACAAAAACATAATATATTTTAAAGATTGTGCTGTCACTTCTTTTCAATGTAATTACAATAGAGACTGAAGCATTTCAGCTGCAAAAAAGTACATAAAAGTTTCATAAGTCATTATGAATTTTGCAATATAATTAAAGTTTCTGAAGCCATATAACAGCTTTGTGTGAGGAAATTTATTTATAAACAGATCATGTTTAACTCTTTAACTTCAGATGAGTTTGTGAATTTGTGAACATCTGACCCAGAAGTAGGATTCATTTATGAATCAGACACTGTGTCATCGACACGCCAAGAAGAGGTGTGACTGATGTTGAATAACAACACACAAAGCTGTCATATCACTTCAAAAGACTTGGACTAAAGCGTACAAGTCATATGGACAATTTTCATGGTGCTTCTGAAGCTTTAAAGCAGCAGTCCCTTGTTTATTACAATTGCAGTCTTTAAAATTTCTTCAATTTTGTTCAGAATGAAAGTCATACAGGTTTGGAACAACATGACAGTAAGAAAATGATGACAGAATTTTCATTTTTGGTTGAAATACAAAAGTAAATAGTCAATTTTAATTTGAAGTTATCTTTAAGAGACAAATCCAGGGTTCAGTATCAATGCCTGAAAACACGCTGATGAATTAAACCTGAGCAGCTCAGTTCACTAAGTGCAGCAAATCTGTGAATGATTAAATGGCTGAAAACAACTGACCTTTTTTAAAAGCAGCTTCAATCTCATTATGCAACTCATCTCTCGTTTTCTCTCTAAACTGTCTCTTTTACTTCCTCTTCAGAATCAGCTTTCGAAATTTTTCACCTCCCCGCCTGCTTCTCTGGCTGATTTCAAACTCTACTGACAGCTCTCATGACTAAGGCTCTCATGTCAAACACCATTATATCAGCCATCCATTCACTCTCGTAACACTGCTTTAGTGACATTTTCAAGCACTTAGCAGTGCTGCAGTACTGTCTATGCTACCTCTTATTTCAACTCAGCAGCCGTCAGAAAATGTACATTATTCAAAAATGCAATCTAGATAGTACTTAAAAAAAGGAGGAGGAAAGAAAAAAAAGCTTAGCTTTATTTCCAGGCTGGTGGCTGAGATTATAGGTTTAAATGCTCCTGCTTTAACTTGATCAGTGTGATTTAATGCTAATGCTCTCAGACAAAAGCTGCCAGCGGCTTTTTTAGACCACAGCCAGTGGTCTCCGTTTGGCAACAAGTCACAAAGCATCTGGGGTGGATTGAGTTTCAATACTTGAGGAGGAAAAAACAACATTCAAACCAAAAAAACAACGACTACTTAAACCAACACCACTCATATTGGAAAATAAGAATTTCCAATATTTCACACTGAGACGTGCGCTTCGGTCGACGGCATTGACCTGGGAGAATCTAACGGAAAGAAAACAGATTACCTGCTGATTAGCCTGTATTATGGGGCAGCTCTAACCTTTCTGAAATGGACTGCCTGTTCTGCGCTTAGCCAAGCATGGCTCCTTGTCTTCCCCAGCTGAGAGAGAAAAGTGTCACAACAAGCCTACCGCTCCCTATTAAGTAAGTGCCCTGAGCAGTGAGCCTTGCACATCCATCAGCACACAATGACACACAGTCCTGCCATCCACCAGCCTCCCTCTTCTTCTTTTTCTCTGAGAAAGAGGTGTCGTGTTCACTCAGTTATTCTGTCTTAGATGGTGACAGCAAATTATTCAAAATTTTAAGTACTGGTGGCTGTGAGGCGATAATACAACACTTGAAAACACAAATAAGCACTGATGACAGACAAAACTGTGCACGTCAATACTCAATGATACTTCAAAAACAAAACATATGCAAATAATAAAAGGTCTTTAAAAGGTTTGAGATGCTAGCTTCTCACAAAGCAAAAATACTCTGTCAGAATTGGTATGAGACACATTAACATGCTGTAGTGTAAAACTCAACAGCATGATGTTGATGTTATGGTGGTTGGGGTGGGGGGGGGTAAGGGGTTCAGGGCATTTCTAAGTGGTTAGCAAGGTTTTTGGAGTGTTTTTAGAATAATTCTAGGAGGTGCTGGGCATTTGCTTACTGGTCCAACTTCAAAACAGCCCCTATAAATTACAGTATATAAAAATAATAATATATTTATATACTGTATTTTACAATGTATTATCAATTATATTATTAATTATATTCTTATACATAATATTATAATAATAATAATAATAAATTATCTACATCATTAAATTAATATTCATAATTTAATAATAATAACATTTATTTTATATATATTTTATTATTACTATCGTTTTATATAATTACAGGTAAATTATATTATAAAATTTACTATTTTAAAATGTGTTATGTTAATTATTCAATTCTATTATTCTTATTATTAACTGTAAATTATTATAATATAATTATAAATATAAATTTTAAATACAATTAAATAATAATAATTGTTATTATTATTATTATTAATCAAATGATTTCAGAAACCAAAAATGTAAATGGAAATAGTTTTTTTTATTTATTATAATAAAACAATTTATTATAATCAGTAGTGATCTTATAAGGTCAAGTAGTGTGTATATAAACTCTGGATCACAATCGAGGCATCACTAATCTTCACAGTACAAACTGTGCGGGATGTATTACTCTCCAAAATTAAATACTTGGGGTTAGAGGTTTGTTCAAGTATGAGCAATAGCAACTGTGATGCTTGCCTTGGCAAGTACCACTAATAAACAAATTTTATTTGCTATAAAAAAATGACCTTTTATTATGCGAAATGACACTTAAATGAAGGCCTTAATTTCCAATATTTATGCCAAATATGTCAACAAATTCAAATCATTCTCTTCCTATTAGATGTGGAGCAGAACAGAGTGCACTTATGTACAGTCTTGTTTATTTAATTTAAAATCACGACAACAGATAGCGGCCAATTTTCCATTTGACAATTACAAACTGGTCTTAAAATAAACAGACAAAAGACGAGACAGACAAGAATTGTTCCAAGTCATTGAAACACCCTCCCACAGCCCACAGAACCTGACCCTCTCCTACACCAGCGCCTCACGCTGCAAATAAATACAAATTATCGCTCGGCCCCATGCTTATTCAATCCAGGCTAATATCAGTGCTCTAGCACCCCGGCCCGATGGCTGACATTTAACATTCCTCAGCAGCAGAGACGGAGGGGGAAGAAATGAACCCGCTTATGTGTCTCGACACGGTGCCCTCTGCAGGAAAATAAAAACACAGCTTTCACTTACTGCCAGCCTGTGCGCTGAGCCTATACATCACCCCGGCTACAGAGGAGACTGATCCAAGGTCAGCTCCATTTCCTCACTGTGCTATTTTCTATCACAATCACTGTGCGAGGCCTGAAGAGTCACGCTAACAAAATCATCTACACGGAGATGGTACAGACCACAAACCACTCCAGGCTCTTTTATACGAGCTATTGACTCAGCTACATGAAACAAAATAAGGTTTGAATGCAAGTGAACACTGCGCTAATTCTAAACAGACTATAGGTCACACAGACCTGAATCTGATCAAACTACCGCAGCACGTCTGAATTTGAACTAAACATTAGAAAGCTACAGGATTGAGCAGTATTTTACCTAAAGTGACTTTATGAGGGACCATAGTCTGCTTGTATCTCACAAGCAAACACATTAATGTGGAGCAGTGTGCGTGCTGATTGCTTGGCTGAGCAGTTGGTGTGTGTTTGAATGTGTGTGGGTAAAGCTCCGGAGTCATCACAGTACTTCACGGTAGGTTAACACTCAAAGTGCCCTGGGAAATAACATTTAGGCTACATAACGCTTACTTAACACAACGTTGGTTACTCATACCAAAGACAGCGTTTCTTAATGCGGTCCAACGCTGTAAATGACCAGAGCGAAAGCCAGATAAAGCAAAAACTCTGATACCCATCATGCAGGTTGTTAATCTGCAACAGAAAGAAATGGGAGGACGACGAAAACAAATCATTATGCATGATGAAGAGAAGTAACTGGGATTTAGGATGGTTTCATATTTGCAAGATACGATGTGAGATTCAAAGAATATGGAGCTCTTTGCAGGCCGTTTATTCAGACACAAGCAGTAATGCAGAATACAAGATATACTAATAAGATAATAATACATTTCATGTTATGGACAACAGGTGATAAGTGGTTAAGATACTAAAATCTTTAAGCTCGAACGTGTATATGAGGCCCTAAAACAGACCTCCTGCATTCTTTTCCTTTTAAAGGGTTATGATGCTTTTTTAAAGATCATTATCTTGTGTATTTGGTGTAACAGAAAATGCTGACATGCTTTAATGTTCAAAAAACACAATATTTTCAAATACTGTACATTATTGTAGGTCCTCTATGCCCCACCTCTCTCAAACGAGTCGTTTTCTACAAAGTCCCTCCTTCTGACAAGCGCAGTCTGCTCTGATTGGCCAACTGACCCACTGCATTCTGATTGGCTGAACACCGCAAGTACTTGTCGGAAATGTAACGAACCTTTCCATAATCACGAGCTTCATCTTTCAAAATAAATATAAAGACATTTAGTCATGTCTTTAGTTCTACCATCAGTTCAAGCCCGAAAGAGGAACAGAGTCCCGTGACAGACACAGTGATGAGGCTCCTATGTGTTTGCAGTACACAAGCCATGGACGGTTAAGACAGCTGACTCCACTGTGGGACACTGACTCCTCTCTCACACACACCCGTGCGCGCACACACACAGTGCATACACTTGCGCTGACTCTCTCTCTCTCACACACACACGCTGCATTTGAACAGTCAATAGCAAATACTTAAACTAATAACAATACATACTTACAGTAGCTGATTCAGAATCACCAGATTGTGGTAGCAAAATCAGAATTACCTCCTCTCCTGGGTTCATGAAACGGTCGTCCATAATGCGTTGCTGTTCTGTTGTAAGTAATCTTAAAGATTCCTAAATGCATCTACTTTTGGAAGGCCAAATAAAGTGCATTTGCTTTCGCCTAGATACACACAGCATCTCCCTGACATGGCTGCTTCAACACTACTGCGGTTACTGAAACCACGCCTTCTTTCTTTGTGTGAACATTTGGGTGGCATTACGCAAAATATTTCCACATAGTGACGTAGAGATGTGGGGGCGTGTCTGAATGAGCGATTTTAGGGGGCGTAGCAGAGTCTTAACTAAGATAAAGAATATCTCTTTGGATTTGAGACTTTAGTCTTAGCAACTTTAGGGATCTTATCTATGCAAAATCATCTTGTAACACTCCAAAGAGAAAGGAAAATTGAAATCGCATCATATGACCCCTTTAATTGTGACTGGTAAACGTACTGGAAGGTGCATGCATACCGCCACCTACTGGACGACACCAGCATGACAGCTGACGTAAAATAAAAATTGGGCTTAGGAGCGCTGATACGGAACATTAAAAAAATGCTTAATAGGCTACGATGCCAATCTTTGACATTGGCTTGGGACATCCCTATTTACCAGTGTATTATTATTAATTATTAGTGTTTTTAAAGTTGAACTTAAAACTGAGTGTTTGATGAGAGCAAAGGTTGGTTAAAATACAAAATAGGGGAAATGAGCATAATCATTTAAATATGCAATATCAACCAATACCAATAGGCTTAATAAAATCCACTGATAACCAATACAGTAAGTAATGCATTACCAATTGAGAAAATTACCAGAGTTCACAGGAACTGTACCACAGACCATTTGCGAGCAGATTTGATTGTACTGCTGCTGTGCACCCAGACTTGGGGGATCAAATAAACAGAAATTAGAACATTTGCAAATAGATTTGAGTGTAGTTCACTGTTGTGCATGAAGGCACAGTGGTTCAATCTTATTGCCTGATCAGGAAGAGCTTCAACAAAACACTTCCTCCCATTTAGTCGCCCCTTTTTTGTCGGGCCTCTTTTTTTCTGGGTATTTATTTCTCTCTTTTTATTTTTCTGTTTTGGCTTTTGTGCTTTGGTCCTTTTATTTTCTTTATCTTTTCTCTCTCTAGCCATCAGCGATCTCTTGAAGCATAGTGACAGATGGAGAACATACTGCAGCTGGCTAATTAAAAGAATCAGAAACTTCAATTAAATATCCAAAACACTGGACCTGTCACCTCTGTGGAATTCTTTCTGAACACAGGCTCCAACATGCTTTATGTACCATAAGCCTGTTCAGCATAATCCAGCATGGGGATGAGAGCTACAGAGAAAGAGAGAGATTATGAATGAAATGGCTCTAAATGCCGAGAGGAATTCCTCACTGTGACCTCAACCCTCTGGCTTTTTCCTCTAAAGAACATTCCTTCATAAATCACCCACTTAAAACACACAACATCTTGTACCGTATATCTCCACCTATTATACTGATCATCCAAACCACAGCACTGAGAAAATACATGGTTTAGGCCCTGTTGTTTTTGTTTTTTAAGTTAATAATATTGTAATGTACCAAATTAGAGGGTTCCCTGTATGTGTTTACTGTAAAGATTTTCAGGTCTAGCAGCACAGATTCAGCAGTGAGGGAGAACTGCTGCTGGAAAGCAGTGAATATTCAGATCCATTGAAAAAGAAATCATATTTTACTTGACTTGTGAAAGTGGGTTCACAGTCTATATTGAATGTGATGTAATAAAAAGGCTGTGCACCTCAAAATAATGGCAAGAAACATCACTTTATTGAGTTATTCAAAAGCTGCAACTGAATCAAAAATATACAAAGCAACTACTGTAGCCGTATTCACAAACAAACTAGGCTACTCTTATGAGCAGTTATGTTCAGAGAATTAAAACATTTAGAGAAACCACGCACCACTGCAGAAGTAAATTATTCTTATGAGGCAGTTCTTCTAATGCATAGTTCAAAAAGAATGGTTACTGATTTGAATCGGTTTGAAATCAAATTCCGAAACAAACTACTCTTAACAGCCGGTTATTTTAAGTGAATCAAAAACATACATTGCAATCAATACAGTACAATTTTTTGAACAAATGACTCTTCTGAGCCAGTTCTTTTTACTGAACCAAAAACATACAGAGCAACCATTGCAGACCAATTCCCAAAACAAATGACTCTAATGGCTTAAAAGAACAAGTTATCCATTTTATTAAATCTAAAACACTGTCCTATGTAAATAAAAGCATTAGAGATTTTTTTTCTATATGCAAGCAAAACTGAAATATACCAAAATTAATCCTAAATTAATCGAATGGAATCAAATCGAGCTTGTGAAACAAAATTAAGCTGAATTGGAAAATCTGTATCAGCATAAAGCACAAATCTGCTTGTCACATCAACAACCTGTCTCCCATTTTGCCTTAAACTGCCAACTTATAAAGAAAATAAATAATTTCTGGGTGCTTTGGCTTTGTTCATGTGTAAACAAAGCTGAAGTAATAACAGCGATTGCAATCTAATGACAGCTTTTAATAATCAGGAAGAAATAATTCACTGCTTAATTATCAGCTTATCGAAGTGTTTGCCAAAACTTCCTCGTCTGCACATACAGGGAGCAATACGACAGAATAAAATATATTTGTGTATTTACCCTTTCCTTGGGGGTTAGCCAAATGAGCACATCAATCCCATGAACCCCTATGCTCTCTCATCAGCACCTCGATATCCCTGCAGCTGACATCTAATCTGCTACTCTCCGGTGGGATGCTGGGATAGTCGCGGCCCGAGGCCGATACCCGCAGGACCCACTTGATTAAACACAGCAGTTGGGGTTGTGACGAAGAATATTGCACCTGTCATGAGACCTCCCATCATCACTCATTTAGCTGCTAAATATAAAACTTGCACAACACTAGCGATTACAGCCAATGTAATTAGCATCAGAAGAAATTCTATTTTTACATTCTACAAGATTTAGATCAATACTGACAACACAGTGAAGAGATCATCAATAATTTCTCAGCTTTTGTTTCAGGGAGAATTCAGACAGCTGGAGACAAATACAGAGGAAGGGCATCACCCCATGGACCAATGAGATCTCTGCCCCTTCCTGCCCTAGACTCCACTGTCTGTTTTCCACCTAAACAATGGGTGTCAAAACCTTCTGTCCGTTGACTTCCTCCATCGCCTCCCTCTCTTTCTCATTTCAGATGTTTGCTGTCTTTCTCTGTGATAACTGCACTAGCACATCTATTTCAGCATGGCTCCAGGGCTGGGTTTCCAGACAGGCTCAGGTAAAGATAATCAAGATAACATAAAAGGAGTGGAAGGAGCTGGACGGTGTGATGCCCAACTTAATCATCTCCTTTCCAGTCCCCTCTGTGGCCTTTAGGAGCTTCATTTCTGTCAGGATTCAGTGCACAAGAGCGCGTGTCAGGGGAGTTTACCCTCAATTAAGCCCAGGTAAAGTAATGCTCGTTCTGGGGGAGGTTGTGAATGCATTACACCCTCCCATCACCCTTTTTGCAGAGTGGCCCAACGCATATTGGATGTAAGCGGCTTTTTTCTCTCCTTTTCAAAACTGCAGGTGTAAAATTACACTTGTACCAACTGCTGTGCTTAAAAATGGTGGAGAGTGATTTTTCTCCATTAAGCTTGAGGGCTAAGCCAAATGCATTACCTGAATTCTCCAACAACCTGCTGAAATTACAGGTTCATCTGTAGCACTATTTCAGAACACTTATTAGTTTGTCTCAATGGACAAATAAAGTACTGCAAGTGTTTAACCTTTCTTCCCCTCCCTCACTGCAACTGCGGTTGTTTTCTTGGTTTAAGACCTGGCTTGCACTAGTCAGAGATGTGCAAAACTGTATGCGAAGCCCTATATATTTGGTAGAGATGCAAAAAATATTACAAAATATTGCCGATATGATAAACCAATATTTTTTTTTATATTTTGGCTGATAACGATACATGGCTGATACAAAAATTCTTGACTAATTTGTCTAAATAAGGTAAAAATAAAACAGTAATGGCTAAAAACATTCACTACAAATTAATTCAGGCATCAGTCTTATCATGCACAGTATGGAAAATGGATATTCATTTTCAGATTGGCTAAAGATTTAATTTAACAGATTCTTTAGCGTTTTTAAAAATGGCAAAAGGAAATGTAAAAGTGGAAATGATTAAATATGAAATTGACTTCTACTAGGGCTGCACGATTAAATGAAAAAATTGAAACCGTGCAAAAGGCTTTGATTTAAATAAATGATTCAGTGGCTAGTGATGCAATTAACAGTAAAATAAAAATACAGAATGATTATTTATATTTATATATTATTTATACAATAATATTATTATAGTTAAACTGATATATATTATCACAAAATGTTGGGCCAAATTGTGCAGCCCTACAAACAAGAAGAACATTTGAAATCATAAAAACATTTGAAAGCAATAACTCAATTAATATAAAAAAAAAAAAGATAGAATATATATATATAATTTTGACTACATGGGGCTGAGGAGAGTTATACATATACTAGCACTTCATATGAGTCATCCACTTCAGTGTTAATAAGAACCAGGAGAGATGGAGATGTCCTGCCCTCTGCTCAAACTCTTGTCACTCTCTCTTCCCTAGCAGTGCACAGTATGACAGACGAGTAAACACAGATGCTGAGCAGCAAACTAAAGGAGACCGTTTCATTAGTGGTGACAGTCCTGCCTGCTGTAGGAATCAAACAAACAGCACATGCAACTACTTGGCTGAAATAAACTGACAGCGAGAAGAACGGAGAGAAAACATTTCATGTTTTGATCATGGTTATGTATTCGATCCGGATTCAGTCTTCGACAAAAATGCAATTTTCGGATCAAGATGTTTTTGATGGAACTTACCAACATTAATGTGTTAATAAAAAAAATGTCATTTTTTTTATGACAGAGGCTCTTATATTCACTATATACACTGTTTTATATATTCATACAACAAAATGGACAAGAGATAATGATTTTCAGTTCCATTAATGGGTCTCAAAAGTGCATTCATTCACACTACAACAGCATCTTCAACTCCTGCATCACTACTGAATCTTATGCAAAATATATAACGCAATCTGATTCTGAGTCAGGTTCTTTTCAGTGAATCAAAAACAGCAGTCAGAGTGGTTGCTGAAATAATCTGACTCACTTACTAAATCACAAGTTATTACTTTTGTAATGTCTTACTCAAAAATTGAGCATTGTTACTGTGCTTTATGCCTTTTTGAGGATCAAAAGACAGCATAGTTACTGTTTGGTTGTCACCATTTTTTTTTAATTACATAAAAAAATATTTTACAATGCATCATATAATAATATGTACACTCACACACATTTATACTGTATATATATATATATATATATATATATATATATATATATATATATATATATATATATATATATAAAATAAAAATAATGGAATTTTATGCTGTAATATAACTTTTTTAATTTAATAAGAATTTTGTTATTTGTCAAAATCTGAAATCATCTCATATTTTTCTTCCTCAAAAACACTAAAAGAATCGATGATGGCATCAGAACCAGAAACGCTGAATTCAGCACCCCATGTTTATGTAGGAAACAAAATCACTGCACCTATTACTTACACACATAGTGTGGTTTGTCCCGCCCAGGATGCCGTGTCAACAGGGCGCCTGTAGACACGTCCTGTCTAATAGAGTCAAAGACAATCAATTACCTTCCCCTCTTAATATCTCTGATTAAGATGAAGAGATAAATAAATGCATCAATCTCCGAGCCCCAAGAGGATTCTCTGCTGAATGGCGTTGTGACAGCTGAAAGGCCTCGCCACCCCAGTGCTACAGATGTGACACTGCATGTAAAGGAAGGGGGCAGGGCATGTGCTCAGAAAAGAAGGCAGCTTTTTGTTCAGAGCCCACACAGCTGTCACTAGCAGAGTCCGGATCGGTCACATTCAGTCGTGTATTCGACCATCTCACCACCCACCCTGAACAAACACACACACACACACACAAATGTAATTCAAATGCAGAGGTTAGACAGGACGGCCGCTGCCCCTCAGGGATATGCTGCATTCATGACCACATGACGTGGGCAGCCACATTAAAAAAATAAAAAGGCAGAAGAGGTCACTGCACCTGGTCAAACTCTGTTTTTTCCACTGCTCTGTTTGGCAAAAAAACACATCAGAATCAATTAAGTCCATTCACCTCTAAAGCCAGCTAATCCACTTGTGTGCCATAAGCTTCCATGTAAATCCAGTTTTATACTGCGTAGCCTGTGCCCCCATTAATCACTGCTGGCACGGTCAGAAACTGGACGCTCTGCAGGGACAGCCTGCGAGACATCAGAGTGAAGAGGTTGCAGTTAAGGCTGCTGACACTACTGTGGAAAAGGCAAAACAAAAGCAAACAGCAAAAAGCCTTCTATTAGCATTGCAACAACAGTTTATGAACTCGAGATCACACAGGATAATTATTATACGCAATAATTTGGTTGAGTGGGAAGCGTGTTTGTTGCATGCTTCATTTTTTCCATGTAAAACAAGCCAAAATGCATTTATTATACATGCAAGTAATTGTTTAAATACCAAGCTGCAGAAAATTGTTTCAAATGAGGGGTCGTGTTTAATGACTGGCCTAACTCTATTCATAAAACAGCTTTTTATGCATTCTCATACATTCAGACCCCCAATATTTTCAGGGTTCCAAAGCATTTAAATTTTTCTATACAAAAATATAACGTTAACTAAAATCATGTTACTACACATATTGTTTGTGCATTTTGATTAGATTATTTATTTTTTCCTAATTGGATTTATAGATTTATTTCCATTGTAAGTGTCTTAATGTAGATTTTTGCTCTTTTAAATTGAAAAATTAATTTTTCAATCATCAGTTGAGATTAACTTATATTGAATATTCTTTATATGTTTTTTTTTTTTTTTTTTTTTTCCCAGATAGGTTTTCTATGTCCATACAATGGAAGTCAATGATAACCATATCCTTTGGTTACCAACATTCTTTAAAATATCTTCTTCTGTGCTCCACAAAAGAAAGAAAATCATATGGGTTTGGAACAACACATGGGTGTGTAAATTGAAAACGTGCAAAAGGCTTCTTTTTTGGGTGAACCATCCCTTTAAATACGATTAATGGTGTTAGGTGCACAAATAAACACAAAAAATAATTTGATACACAAAATGCATGTAGACCAAATACTCACAATAACATTATACCACAGCTCCTGAAACAGCGTGGCATGATTTTAAAGTTAAACAGTACGAGTCAGTGGCAGACACAGACATGCATTAATAAATGATAAAATAGCTGCTCTAATCCCCTTGTGCAGAGCCAAGTACTTTTTCCTCATCAGCGAGTGTGATATTTACACAGAACCTGAAGCGTACTCCTGAGACCAGACAGGAGAGAGATATACATTCGGTATTTGCTCGGGTTTTAGCAGTCTGCTCCCTTATAAAGAGGTGAAACTGCTTATTTGTTACCGTCGCAGCTTGCCATGAGCGTCAGCTTATCATTTTCTTTCACACTAGCTTTTATTTTCCCCTTCCTCCCTCCTCATTCTCTCTCTCAGTGACAGATGTAGACACCACCATTGACCTAAATCACTCTTTTCCAGCACATTAACCCTGGTGCCTGTCCAAACACCTCACAGAAACACAACACCTCCACATGAGAGGCATGTCGCTGCTGCCGCCACCATTTTAAACAGAGCCCCGTCTCTCACCTGCGCTAATTGTTAAAATGTCCTCTCATTACACGTGGGTGGCTGATGATGGAGCCTGCCAACACTGCTACCAAAACGCAAAATGAAGCCGTGATAGACCGAATTAATTGATTAAATGAGCAGAAGACAGAGAGCGTGTCAATCAAACCCCAGAGAGAAACAGCAGGGAGTGGGACGGGTGAATCGGTAAAGATACTATCGAGCTTGGGCCCTTCTCAGCCCGGATCAATACGATTTGAATTTTTTAAAGCTCTGTTTATGAAATGCAATAATCTCTTATTAAAAATGCAGGCAGCACGGCTGGCGTAAATGATTCATGGTTTGATATAATGGGCTTCTCCAGGTGAGGCTGCACTGCAACGCTGGCCAAGGTGGTAAAAAATAAACCATCTCACGGATGAAATTGGCTCTGTGCAAACACAGAGACACACAGGTGCAACATTTGCCTCACTTAACGGAACAAAACGTCACATATTTCTTTCCTCTTCCTGTTTCTTTTATTAAACACCAGGACACCCCAGATCTCTGTGTGAGACACTAACCACACAGACTACCCAAGCTCATCTAATGCCAGATGATTTACTAGCTCTCCTTCAGACACCATTTTTTCCCCTGATTTCCTCCATCCTCTCGTTCAGTCCCTCCCTCCCTCGCTCGTTCATTCTCTCTGCAGCGCGGCTCCCTGTGAGAAAAGGAAGAGATTAAGGCTGTAGCATGTGCCTGACTTTGATTTAGGGGAAACTGGCTAATCATAACATAGACAGTTTAGTGCAATCTTGCATAATGAAACGCTCCGCACTAACCACCTAATGCATACTAATTTGAAACAATCCACTCCTGGGACTGGCAAAGCATGAAGGGACCGGCCTGAGAGAAGCGAGACGCTCATCAACACTTACAGCCAGGGATGTTGATGACACATACACACAAACAAACTGCTTTTTTTGGCCTCGGACTGCAGGCACGGATTCGGATTTGCTGCAGAGGGGTGTGTGAATGCTCGGAGGCAGACTTGAACGGAAAGGTCAAGCATCATTATCAAACAACTAAATAAACAGCACTTCAGCTGGTGGGTGGTAACGTCACGACTGCCAATGCTGCTACTATGCTTGCATCCATCTTTATCCTTCTCTCATGCTCAGACATCACATTAGAGACTGTCATATCCTGTATCGATCCTTATCCAGACAAGGCTTTATTGCTGCCCTTCTACCTAGTCGCAGGAATAAAGCTATGCTGGCATTCTTTGGTTCAGAGTGCATTAATGTTAACCACAGCCACATCCACTGCGAAAGCACAGAGGGAATCTGGAATTAACACCGCAGCGAGGAAGAGGTTAGGTGGTGCATCCGTTATAAGGGTTAGATGAAGAAACAAACAGGAAATGATGCCATAGAGAGAACCCCTTCAGACACTCAAGACTCATGTCAAGGGCTTTTAAAATATCAGATTATTTGACCTTTTTATGACAAGGCAAGGTTAGTTCAGGTTCGTTTAGGGCTTAACATTTATTTCCAAAGTGAACACATGAAGTGCATTTCAAGTGCAAAAAAACATGCCACATGTTTTTAAAAGATATTTCCTAATTTTATGGTGGCCACCCTTATTTGTCATTGACCCATATACTAAGTGTTGGGAATTGACTATACCTGATCTTTAAGTTAATTACATTCAGTCAAGGCCAACAGTCTCACTGTCCAGCGTCCTCAGGAAGCTACTGTGCGTGTGAGATTGAGTGCAAAGAAAGGCCACAGCACCAATAAAACTGAAAACTGTGCTCCATCAGAGGAATTAATAGCTTGGCCTTATTTCCACTCTCAGCTTTCATCACTGCCAAACATATTTAATATTCTCTCACCACAATATTTTAAACAGTGAAAGTGTCTCCTTTGTGTTTCCAATGTGGCCTAATCATTTCTCAAGCAGAAGTGTAGCATCTCAGAAACACATTAGGAGTTTAGCGCTGACAAGGTGACAGTCAACACCTTTTAGCCAGTGTATTCACGTGCGTCAGGTGAGACGGGCGGCAGCGGGCATTTGCACTTGACAGCTATATCGCTCTCTTTGCCCTCTCCTCTTCTTTCTCTCACTCAATTCTCTCTTTTTATCAGTGGCTGAGAGAAAACTGACAGCATATTTAACATTGCAGTTTTGCAGCGCATTTATGCTCCTCTGGCCGATTTCCCCCCAGACTCATCAATGCCGCATTACCAAGTCAAATCAGGTGGTGCTGCAGAGCTCGCCTCACACCAACACAAAACAGCCAGCACCGCGAGCATCACCATCACAGCCTGGGAGAGAATATAAAACACCCTGCTCTCACGGCTCGCCCCCTCCGTCGCTCTCATTTCTCTGCAGCCTGAGATTATAATCTCACAGGCCAACTGTTAGCCTACCCTGTTATTGTTTCTCATTTCAAGAGTCCAATACAATTAAAGGCATGCCAGTCGTTTCCAAACACAACAACATTTTTTCTCTTTTCGCTGACACTATGTTTGGAATCTTCTCAATTACTTACTGAATACTGGTACATACAATAAACTGGCTGCTATTTCCTAAAAATAGTAAGAAGCTGTAGCCATTTTCCCATGATAAGCATTTCAAACAGAAGCTACATTGTTGTCATATGACTTCATCATGCTGCCCGTTTAATTTGTGAAGTGGAGCCCTTCATATTGGAATAAAAAAAAATATTTTTAGGGTTGCAATTTAGCAGAGTGATTTAGTGATTAATTGTAAACAGCCCCTTAATCCACCATTGCCAAACTGGCAAATAAATTTATGACATTTATGAACTTTTTGAATATTTGGAACAATTTTAACAAATAAGGTTTGGATCAACATGAGGGTGAGAATTACTGATGACCGACTTTAAATTTTTGGATGAACTATCCCTTTAAGGTGAGACCAGAGTAGTGTTTTAGATAGATAGACAGACAGACAGACAGACAGATATGCATACTCTGCACAATATAGTACCATAAAGTAGATGTAATAGGAGGAGGAGTATGACTGTATGATTTTCAAAACATGTCCATATTCTTTCTCTCTCCTCCTCTCCATTTCTCGCTCCTGCCTATCCTTCTATCAGAGGAAAGGTCACACTCACTGCCCCCTTTCATCATTCTTATCGCCACGCTGCCATTTACAAGGCAGACAAGCTCTCCTCTGGCACAAGCTCATAGGTTAGAAGGGACAATGAAAGAAAACTGCCATTTATTTCCCCTTGTTTTTTTTTCCACGGCTGCAGAGGCAAGACAAAATGCTCTTGGGAAGAGGAAAAGAGAAAGAGAGAGATTGTATGTGCGAGTGAGAGGAAGCATTGTGTATTGTTTACTCTGTAATTCACAGCGCATGGCGTTGATTAGCAGAGCAGACTGCGACACTGAGCCTTGGTGAGACTCTGAAGGAAGGAATAATGCTGTTCCACAACTATCTCTCTCCCTCTCTTTCTCTTTTACTCTAGGGCACACTGTGGAGTGAATGATGGCTACAATGTGAAAAAAAACTGCCTGAGTGAGGAGTGAAATTTAAACTGCTGCTGTCAGGAGCATTATTTGGCTTTTATTACAACGTGCTGCTCCGGTTGCCTGAGACATGCCCGTCTCTACGTGAGGCAAACGAGGCAACAGCGCCTCACCTCCCTTTTATTAATTCATGCTTACAATGAGCTTGTACGTGATAATTACTGACAGAAAGCCTGCTTTGTGTGCTGACAGTCGACAGAGAAGTTAGAGATGAGAGCATGGACAAACCCTTTAAACAGATGGGCAAAAAATATATATATTTCACAGGGAGGGATTTGACTATTCATGTTGAAACAAAACTGTAAAAAAAACAACAACAAAAAAAACAAATAATAGAATACATATTTTTATATTTAATTTTTCAACTTGAGACAAGATAGATAGCCGTGTCAATAAAATCTCAAATTATCTGGCATTTTTAAATGACTTATTTGTTTTTGAAAGTCTTCTATATGCTCATTAAGACTGCATTTATTTGAACAAAAGTGCAGTAAAAACAGTAATATTGTGAAATATGATTTCAAATAACTGTTTTCTATTTTAATACATTTTAAAACCTGTTCCTGTAATGGCAAAGCTGATGTTTCAGCAGCTTTTGTTTTTTTAATAAAATTTCTAAAATAAGAAACAAACCCTTTTCTTTATCATGGACACTCTTATTTGTCATTGACCTGCCTACAACAGTGTTAAACACTGATTCAACAAGGATATATAACACAAAAAAGCCAAACGGGCATACAGCTCAAAAGCAGATATAACGCATTTCCAGGAAGATTTCTTTTTTTTTAAGTAATAAACTGATTGTGCGGGAGAATACACAGGCCTCCTGCTGCTCAGTGCACATGAATGAGACTGAGAGAAATTTAATTCCCTGCTAATTAGCATTCTGCTCAGAGGAGCATGTGGTCTCTCTCTGGGTTACACCCAGGTCAGGTGACAGTGGGCGATTCGGCAGCAGCCGCCGGGTTGGCAGTAGCGAAGGCTCTCAGGGGAAAGTAAGTGGCAGAGCCCCTCTTCTGCTCTCCAGTCTGTCTGTCCCCTAGAGCTACTTCAGTCTTTCACAAAACAAAGAGCAATGCTGGTAGCAGGGAGGTGCTGGGCTCATCTCTTCCTCCGCAGGCAGATAAAAACAGGATTACAGGTAAATACCAAGAGAAGAGGCAGCCTGGAAACACACGGTCTAAAGCCCTTCTCCAAAAGCCAGGAACCAAAACCCTTCGGAAATGAATGCCACTCAGTGGCGAAGCGCAAATGTACGACCGCGGTGTAATTTGCTTTAGAAGTGAGAAATGATTGCATGTGACTAGACAATAATTAATCTCGCTTCTGAGAAGGGAAAAAAAAGGTTACAGAGCTGCTTCAATTACGAGACAATTCCACCTCTGCTAACAGACGAGGTTGGATTCAAAGAGCACTTGCGATGACAAAAAGGAGAGACAACTCCAGTGTCATCAGAAATAGGCAGTGATGTGGGAAATCAATGGTGAGATCAATCACGCGCCTGCCTCCCTCTCTAGAACAGCGGGGGAACGGAGCACTTTACATAAGCACTGATAACCATCAGGGAGGCAGGCTTCAGCTCGCTGATTTACTGCGACGGACCCCCCGAGACACCTTCAGGTGGCAGAGCGGCTCTCTTTCGCTATCACTGTAACCTTCTCGAACACATCTTCAAAGACACACAGTCAGGGGGAAAAAGCAACATACATACTCTATTTAAGCTGTAAGGTTTGAGAGGTTGTGCTACGTGATGATGAATAGTCAACAAATGTGTTGTTAGGCACGACGTGCAGCGTTTACTAGGTTTGCACACCACCTAGTTTACTAGTAAAAACACTACTCTGGTCTCACCTTAAAGGGATACAAAATATCTCACCCTCATGTTGTTCCAAACCTTATTTTCACATTGATTAATTTTCAAACTAATTCTAAATCTATTACATATAATGTAAATATAAATTTCATTGCAGCTTGTTATTTACCATTTTCGAGTAATGTGACATGTTATAGACTTTATATTAGCCGTCAGCAACCCTGCTCTCTAAAATTACGGCATCACTGAATCTGATGCTCAATACCGATTTGGGTTGGCGATGTGGAAATAAACTGGATATGCATTTGATATTTTACAATGTGATTAGGTTGGAATGCATGTTGTTATTACATCATACAACATTCAGCATTGTCGCATCTTTCATTTCTGTCCAGAAATTTCACACTTTAACATCAGTATGTAACAATATTTTGCATTTGTAGTAGTTTTCCAATGTAAATCATCATGAAATAAGTAAAAACCTTAAAGTGATACTATACAAATGTTTTTGTAGACCAGGCTTACAATGCAACCTCAGTTTTATACAAAATATACTCAACCTCTCTATCAAGGGAAGCTTGGCCTAAAAAAGGCCTTTGCACTAGATATATAGCTCCTGATATTGTGAAAAGCAACAGAATATTATTCTACTGGTTCGGTGTAGTTACTTACACAGTAGCTAGATGGAAAAAGAGTTTAGCTTCACAATATCAAGTTTGGCTGGACTGCTGACCAAATAGCATCCAGGTCTGCGCCACTTATTTAAATATGCACAAGTATATAGTGGTAATCAGAGTTGGTAAACAATTAGAAGGCAGATGGTAGAGAATGTGCAGTAGCAGTCTGTGCAGGGTGTCTCCATTAGAGAACAAGATGTAGGAGCTGAAACACGCCGTGTGCTTTCGGCCGATCGGTTAATTAGGATTTTTGCTGCTTCGTTTTGCGTGAGAGAGGCGGGAAGTGGAAGGTTGATTGCCTTTTATTATCCGTCTAGCAGCTTCAGCGCTCCCTCCTTCTTTATTGCAGATCGTACAGATGTGGAGTGTCTCGGCAAAAACATCAATTCCAATAATTACAAGAAAGTGCAAGTGAGAGCATGAGCCATCGCTCATCTGCGCTCACCCACAGCCGTTTGTACCGTGACGTTCCCCTTGATGACAGCATGTGACGGGAGCATTTAAAAAGCCCACAGGAACACACACGTCGTTCTTCAAATTGGAGGATGAATGGAGGAGAGCTGCTCTCCAAATAAAGAGGAATACTGTAATAACTGCAATAAGCAAAAAGGAGGTGCGTAAACATGATAAGAGGGCCCTTAAGTGTTTGTTGTGAAAAATAAAGCTAAAAATGCACACTGTCAGCACAATGTGTGAACGTTACACCTCTGAGCAAAGTGTGCATCTGTCTGAATGGAGAATTACTCGCTTAACAGTTCGATTTGGCAGAACCTCAAATTACACGCCCTAGAAATCAAAGAAGACAAAATACTTGGCTTAATAGCTTTGCTTCACCTTGCCACATTTGCAAGGAAAAGCAGCATCCGTGTAAAGTCAAAAAAAACAATGACGAAATCAAAAGCCAATCAATGTGTTCATGCAATAATAATCCACAGCTTAACAGAAGGAAAACTGATACGAAGAGCGTGTCAGCCAGTCGATATTTTACATTCCTACAGGTCCCAAATGGTCACTGATATACAGAAATGAAGATTATTTATTGCTGGTTAATTAATTTTAGTTCTTTTTCTTTTTCCTACAACAGATTTTTTATTACCAGCTCTTTTTCCTACACAGCAACTCAGCACCAATTCCCTACAGGGATAAATATTATCCTCTAACCAACAAAACGGTCACTACAAGCTCTTACACACCCTAAAGATGTATGAGTGCTGGCTGAACTAACCCCTGACTCGTTTCCACTTATTACTGAGGCTAATACTGCCATTTGAATAAAATCAATACTTCTGTTGACTTAGACTTTAAAGCATTTCTTGTCTAATTTCTCCCGTTAATGTTTTTTTCATGAGGCGGTGCCCTGTGACACGTTTGTGCCGTGTGAAATCCCTGGAGCATCCAATAAAAAGGTGGGTGTCGAATTAGCCCGCCATCACGCTCAAAACATCCACTGTCACCACTTACACTCTTCCATTATATGAAGAAATATTAGGGTGACTATCTCAAGCACTAAATTTTGAGTAGACACCATCAATTTTATAGCTTTTCAGTATAATAAAAACAGATAGAAGTGCTAGCTCACTGTGGAAACACACAACGACGTCTGAAATCATTACAGGTGCTCAAAGTGGTGGATGATTTTAAAATCAATCCATTTGCAATGTGCGTATTTATTTGCCATTTCAAGAGAGCCTCATCTGCCCAGTCCAATCAAAGCCCCTCAATGCAAATGATGCAAACAGAGAAGAAAAGAACATACGGGCTGGCACAGAACAAGAGAGCGAGAGCTCCAGGGTAACGCTTCAATGATAAAAGAGAGGAAATCTTGTTTTGATAAGTGAATTACTGGTCTTCACTACATTTTCCTGCATTCCCGAACCAGTGGGTTCATTAAATGCATTGATATATCTGTCAACCTTATCCAAGCCGCTGTGCTCAGGATGGAGAAATGCAGTCACCTTTGCAGAGCTGAATCTTTCAACAGCTCGAGGCAACAGATTTATTACAAATTGATCCATTAGATAGCGCTGCCGTGGTTTATTGTTTACGCCGCTCCT
Organism: Cyprinus carpio; assembly: GCF_018340385.1. Classification (NCBI taxonomy): domain Eukaryota; kingdom Metazoa; phylum Chordata; class Actinopteri; order Cypriniformes; family Cyprinidae; genus Cyprinus; species Cyprinus carpio. Next base: position 11,513,490 of record NC_056594.1, on the reverse strand, counting down.
TTCTCCCCTGCTTGTCTTTGCCACGATAGCAGAATGTAATAAGGAGGAAAACTACAGGTGAGAACTCATCGTCATGCACCACTCTACACTAAACCAGAGCGAAGAAGAGTATCGGAGAGAAAGGAAAAAAAGAGGTGCTGTCTAACAGACACCAATATGCTGTAAGCGGTCGTGCTGTGAAGAGGAAGTGGTCGTGGTGCAAGGGCAAATGAAGGGCGGAGGAGTGAAGAGTCTTAGAGGCGCTCTCTGATGAGTCAGGACTGATTAGAGAGCACAAAGACAGCAGACCACCCCCTCCCTTTCTCAAGCACATAATTCACACCTTTAGATCCTCACATATTCCCCAAACATCAAACAGGAGCACTGCAGTGGTGCAGTATAAATGTATAAATGACTTTACGACCTGCTTTATGACCGAGTCAACAATGCCAGGTTTTTATATCAGCATCTGATGGTGGCCTCTCCTGATCTGAAGATTAATCGAAGACCAGAAAGACTGAGAAAAGCCTTAAAGGAAATAGAAAGGAAGAAACACTGGGGCCTATAATGTTACAGCGATGATCTCCACCAGACTGATATTACCTGGACATGCAGCTGCACATTTATCGTTTTCATCCATTACTGCCTATGGAAGCAGTCAATTATGTATACAGCCCGACTCAATAGTGTTAGGAGGAGGTCAGCCGCATGCATAACTGATGAATATTGATTATTTTTACCTTGAGGTGTCTGGGTGGATATATAAACAAAGGGTGAACCCACCATTAAACACCAACTCTCTCTATATGTGCTGCAAAAGTTACAGAAAAAAAAGAAATAAAAATCAAGCAGTTAAAAAATTAAGATAGCAAGATGGCTTTGGTCAGTGTGAGAGCTTATTGTAAATTCAGCTGATGTAAATTAGCAGAAGTCTATAAATATTGTAAAAAGTAATATTGTTTTTTTATTTTTATATAATTAAAACAATTTATTCCTGTGATAACGTTGAATTTTAAGTAGCCATACTCTAGTCTTCAATGTCACTTGATCATTCTATTATGTTTTTTGTGTTTTTTATGTTATTTTATTATTTTTATTGTTGTTGTTTTTATATTGTTATTTATTTTTTTATTTTATTTTTTTTTTTCTTTTAATTTCAAAAGAAAATAATTTATTTGAAATAGAAATCTTTGAAACATTACAAAATGTCTTCTGTACTGGTCACTTTTGATCAATTTAATGCATATTTGTTGAATAAAAGTCTCTTTCAAACTTGAGCAGTATATGTCAACAATTATTATATACACAAACAAGGCTTTGTCAAAACTGCTAGAATGATTTGTGATAGTCTTGGAGGCATCAGTTACAATGGGTTGAAAAATATAAACTATGAAAAATGAAGTCACTACATTTATTAATTTTCCAGCAAAAGTTTGTTTATGAACTTACAACCATCATAGTGTTACACTACAGCTATATTAGTTGTAAAATATTTTTTACACATAAAAAGGCGTTTGATTTTGCTGTTATCTGTAGAACATCCAATTGTTGGATGGTACCTGTAGCTATAGAACATCCAACTGTTTTTTGCCATATTCTTCAGATGAAATAATATTTTTAATATAATACATAAAATGTATTTTCATTGACAAAACAAGCAGTTTTATAAAGAATCAATGTTTGCATTGAGCTAGGGTTTAGCTAAGGTTAAGATGTTTCAGATGCTTCTGCCATTCTAACCAGGCTGGATCAATATTTAAAAGCACTGGTTAAAGGGCCTGCTGGTTTATATGGAATGTTACCGAAAGGCACATGTCAAACACAGTGCAGAAGCCTGGGCTCACCTCCCCCGGCCTGTGCTAATGCATCGCAGAAAATTATATGGCTTTGCTAATACATCCTCTCCTCTCCACCTCTCTCATTCCTCACACTAATGCACTTACAAATGGACAAACCAGACTAGAAACAGACTCAGAGTGACAAGGAAAACAGTGACTGTCTACATCCATGTGTATGGGGGGGGGTTATATGTGCTCACCATGACTGTACCCTGAAAACAAGCATGAGCAAAAGACAGTACAGGTACTACTCAAGGCAGCTGTAGGAGTGAGGCAATATAAGCACCGGTATGCAGAGACCGTGTTCAATTTGTGCAATGTTCACTCCATGTCACATCATTACAGCAGCCAATCTTCTACCTAATCAGCAGTGTGACTCTTCAGTCAGCAGGGACTGAGCTATATGACTCCGCTCTCTTACAAGATGCCATCTTATTTTCCACCCTCTCTACTAACAGCAGAAAGGCAGCCAAGTGGTTCACCATTAAAATAAAAACACCAGTTTGTTAATAGCTCCCCGCACCCATTCCAGCTCTCAGGATACGTCCTGGAATCCTACAGTAAGCCTTTGGTACTTTCAATTCCCAATATCAGATTTGGCTTTGTTTTAAAATCGTGAATGTCTCTCCCCACTTCCCCAATTCTACAGGATGACTCCCATAGCACACTTCTGTCTGATCTGGGAGGACATCTTGGAGCAATCTGGAGAAGGGTCCCGTAATTCTTGAGCATGTTACGTTAAGCTGTTCACTGGCAGGAAGTTCCATCAGCAGCCCTGATAGTGTCTGGGCACAGTTACATGGTGAAATACAGCAACGGTATAACACACCCGGCATCTCAAAGGCAAATGTCACTGCTTGACTGCTTTTGACTCTCGACCCTTTTTATGCCATTATAAACTGCTGACTTAAACTATACACTTTTCATAAATGTGTGAATACTAAAAGGAACTGGCCTGTTATCCATCAATACATTTAAGGGATAACGAAAACACAGCTAGTCGCTATCATAATAATAAAAAAAAAAAACCCTGATCAGGACCCCAATGTGAAGCAGAGGTATGTTGTATATCACACTGAAGGGGTTTATTATGCAATAACAACCAGCTGATTTCATATTATCTCAATTAGATTTATATTTATAAAAAAAAGTAAATAAGTGGATATAAAATAAATTCCAACTCAAATATAATACATCATTAAATATTAATTAATTATTATCCCACTTGTACATTACCTTAAAACATCCTTAAAACCATGGAAAACAAAATCACAATATTTACTACAATTAATTAAAGGTTTAATAAAATAAAAGGTATGGATGCAATGTTTTTTCAAGGTATTTATGGATGTTTAGAGGTAATCCAATCCATTTTCATTGTATTCTTAAGTAAGTATTCCAGAGAGCCATGTAATGAAGATACATAACATCACTCACTGACTGTGCAATGATCAAATATCTATTACATTTGCAGAAATGATTAGGCTACAAAAAAGTATCTTCAAGCTACACAGTTTGCAGCCCAACCTAAGCATATCTTACTGCTTGTTTTTCTCTTCTCTTAGATGCTATACAAGAAAAATGATGTATAATACATTTGCATGACTCTCTCGAAAACTGTCAAGAAACACAAGGAAATCAGATCTGCTCAAGATGACACGCAGAGCCACAGAGAAAGGAGGCCTGTCTCATTTCTGCTAGGCAGCCCTGTGTGTCAGCCTAATTTAGGCCTGTCACAATAATCAATATATCAACTTATCGTGCAATATATGTACATGATCTCCTCATGAATTTTTGGTGACGCAATATATCGCCCATTATATTTACTTCAAATTTAATGTCACCATGTTCTGTACATTCCACTTGCATCTGTGTCTTTTGCAGCTTCTCGTACACAACGTGTAGTCATATGGTGCTAGTTCAAATTTAAATATGCTTCTACAAAAAAAAACGTTCATTTCCAGATATGGTCTTGTTTAGGGATCTGTGCCTTTGTGCATAAGGGCATCTGACTGCTAAGTAGTGATTGTGTTTTTCAGCAATAATGTGCACCCTTAATTTACAGAGAAAAGAAGGTCAGGGAAAAATCTGTAGATGGAATTTTTTTTTTCCACAATCTTACTTTGCACTTTTTGTAAGAAATTGTTTATTTACTATTTTTTCAGGTTTTTTAAGGCATCAAATATTTTGATACTTAATTAACAATGATCTATATTTTCATAAAAATTAAACGTTTGCGGTCATTTGGAAGTGTGTAGGCCTTCTTGCTTTATTATAGTGTTACATTATGATCATTTAGTCAGTGGCATAAAATGATCTTTAAATTGACAATAATATCAATTATCACAATGATATCTGGGGCAATATATCCCACAACAAAAAGTTGTTATCGTGACAGGCCTTAGCCTATCATCTTAAAACAACAGATGCAGAAAGCACTGCTCCAGCCAATTACCCGCTTTTTTGCATTTGTGCTACACACACAGCAGAAAACATCTTTTGAGAAAAATGAAAGAGCTGGATTGTTACGCGTGCTGTCAGTGTGTGTTGTCAGACTGTTAAATTTAATGAGTACACAGAATTTGAATGGCCCATCAAGAGCTCTTCGGAAGGAGCATGGCAGCATTGTCCAGGGCATCAGATCTTTCAAGGGGGAATCATGGATTTCCAACAAACAAGGGTGATTTGCAGTCTTTGCAAATCAAAGCAGACCTCACAGTTGAACAACAGCCGCATAAAGAATGACCTGCTTGTCTATACAGATGTTACACACTATGAAGAAAAGGCACGATCAATGACCAGCAAGGTAAGAGGTAAATTAACCAGATGACACCTCTTTAGACCAGTGACGAGATAAACTAGAAATTAACTTTCAACTCAATGCTTTAAAGTGATGATCCAGGTTCAGTTAAGGCCAGTCAAAAGCATTTATGGCATAATGTTGATTACCACAATAAATAATTTCAAATTGTTCCTCATATTCATCAAAAATCAAAAACAAAAAAAGGAGACATAATAGAAGGGAAAGGGGGCCGTTTTAAAAGTAGACATCTGAAGCTTATACATTTACATAAGCACTTGCATTAAGACCCCATCCACACCACCCTTGCGTTTTCATGTGGACAGCGAATCTGTGTATTTTCTGTAACAATGACATCATCAGCCCACGTCTCGCCTCTAGTCAGACACCGCTACGTCACATAACAGCAACCAAAACATGAACAAACACTGAACGATTGTCTTTTTATTAACTAACATTAACACTGATTAATAAATGTATTGGTCCATGTTCGTTTGTATACCACATAGTCCAAGTCTTCTTCTCCATTTTAGTGTATCTCTGTGGCAGAATTACAGCGCCACATGCTGGTTTTGTGTCGGTTTGTGGTTTCATGTGGACGCAGATATTTCTTAAGACGAGGAAAAAAAAAGATTGGATAGGGAAAGCTCTGGCTTCGTGTGGACGTAGCCTAAATGTCTGTTAAAACTTTGGTATTTGGTGTAGGTAGCCTAAATGTCTGTATAACTTTACACAAAAAAAAAAATTCAACAAGAGCTCTGGCTTCGTGTGGACGTAGCCTAAATGTCTGTTAAAACTTTGGTATTTGATTCCATTGTAAAGGTCCATTTACATCAAGAAAGATAACTAACAATAACTACAGTATATTAGCATCCACAAAACGCATGACATAAATCTGTTTATTAAGCTTATGCTGCAGTTTTGTCGTCTACCACTTTATATTCGCCTCCGTTTCTCCAAGCACCGTATGTCGCGACACTATAACACATATCCAAGTCTGTGCTAAGCCGCACACCGGGTTGGTCAACTATGACACGAATCAAGGCTCGGATCAAAAGGAACAGTATGTCAGTGTGATGGATCATTATGTAAATGTTGCCTCTCCCTGCCTAAATATTGACAAATCAGCTCAGAGAAGCGAGGCAGCGAGAGCACACCAGCATCCACATGGGATCTCCCCTCCAGTCCCCTGACTGACACTTCATAGGAAATGTCTTCCATTTACAACCCATTATTTACTGCTATCCCCATGATTGCTTCACACTGGCCTTGGCAGCAGCTGCCCCAAATTGTCCTCTTGGGTGAATTCTGAGCACACTCTTGCTCAAAAGATGGATTCACACCATGCCAAAAAAGCTAACCAGATTACTTCTGTTGTCACCAATTCCCCGATTGCTGCCTCTATCCTAAAAGAGTACGAGAATCTAGGACTGTGCAAGAAAGCTTGACTGATGTGGATAATACAGCGAGGCGCAAGTGTAAGCAGGAGGCTACGTCTCACTCACCAGTGATGTTCAGCATTAAACTGTACTAATACAGGAAAACTGAGGCCCGTTCACACCTAGAATGATAACAATAATGATTACTATTCTACCTTCAACACCAACGACCCTTATAATTCTGTTTCTTATAAGCACGTGTTGCAGTTATGTCAACTGCTGCTATAAATTCTTGAGTTCTTTAAAAGACTCAAAAATGAACATTTGCTGAAAATGTACTCACCTTCAGGCAGTCCAAGATGAAACTGTGTTTTCATTGGAACAGATTTGGAGAAATTTATCATTACATCACTTGCTCACCATTGGATCCACTGCAGTGAATGGGTGCCGTCAGAATTAGAGTTCAAATAGCCGATAAATACATCACAATAATCTAAAATAAGCCAAAATAACAGAATATAATCCATAATAATGCTTCCTCTCATGAAAAAGTCCATCACTTGTCCTCTCACATCAAATTCCACCAACATATTTGTTTGGAACTGTTTTGGACTGTTTTCTCTTGTAAACAGTGTTTGATCTGTGCATATTTCTCTCCTGATTCAGACGAGATAACTTTCTCACTGGAGAAAACAATATTATGGATAGAGGACTTAGAGGAAGTATTTTTAGAGGAAATCTCTTAATGATGGACTTGTTGCTCAAAAACACACAGCTTTTTACTTCACAAGACAATAATTGGTGAACTGGAGTCACATGGATTATTTGTGCACTACTATGATGCTTTTATCAGCTGTTTGGACTAAAGGCTTATAAAGGCATCCATTCCCTGCAGAGGATTCATAGGTGAGCAATCTAAATTTCTACAAATATGTTGTGGTGAAGAAACAAACTCACCCACGTTTTGGGTGGCCTGAGGGTGAAGTAAATGTTCAGCAAATTTTCATTTTTGGGTGAACTATTTCTTAAAAATCTGTAGTTATAGTAATAGTAATCTGAGCCGGTCTAGCGATGTGACTGTCGAGCTATTTATCCACAAAATCCCTCTCTGCTTATAAAATTTAAGAGCAACTCAACACAGTCATGAATCTTCTTCAAATATGAAAATGTCAGGCACTGTGTTTGGGAATTAAAATTCAAAAGGTGGAATGTGGCTGAATTGAATGCTACTTTTGCGACAAGAAGGATGTGCTGCGCTTTAACCTGCTTTCAAAAGCTGAGCCAGGCCTATACGTACGGCAAATACAATAGGCTGTCTCCTTCAGGGGTGAAAAATGAGCACAGCTGTGAGTCAGTGTGACACTGATTTTGTACAACAGTTTACATAGCTGCTCTGTGATACCCTTGAGAGTACTCTCATGCCCTTTGGCCAGCAGAGAATGATTACTAATAGCTTTCTCCTACACAGTTAAGACTTCCACACACTCTATTTGTAGAATGATGCTGAAATAACAATTTCATCAGAGAATAGCAAATTGAGAGTTATACTAGATGCTTCTAAGTTTCTGACAACTATGTGGACAAATACAGCAGCTACAAACAAGAACCTGTGGTCATGTCAGTGTTATAAAATCTTCATTAAAAGGCATCATGTTTTGTTAAATGGGTGACATCAGTTAAAGACTGTGTACGAGCAAATGCTCATGTGATAATCCCAGCCTGTTTGATTGTATTTTACTTTCTTTCAGCCTGCAAGATAAGCACATAACCCGAGGCAGATGGTGCTGAATGGAGCAACCATAAAGCTAAGCCACTGTGCTTAAGATAAGTCTATTTGTGAGGAGAATGTCACTTAATGTTGCAAGTCTGCAAAATAATTAAATTGGCAATTACGTCTCAGTTGCATCTGTAGAGCAAGACCACACCACAAATTAATTTTCATTTTTAGCCAAGTATTTTTGTATTTACTAGAAATAATACATTATAATATAATTATATAAGACATAATAACTAATTATTTTAATGTGTGTTAAAAAAAATAACAACAAAAAGAACATTTGCCTTCGACCTGGAAAATATATTAAATAAAATTTGTATTAGGTAGAAATAACATATTAATATAATAATTACATAAAATTATAGCATTATTATTAATAGATTTCGCTTTACAATAAGAACTACAGTAAATTATTCAGCTAGAATGTAAATCGATTCATTGACATACTTTTGCTAGAAAACAATAATATACAATGAAAACAGTAATGTTTTACAGCACTGTTTTGATGCTTTTAAGATTATCAGAGGTCATTTTTGCAATTTCAGCAAAACTTTCTCAACCATCTAGAAAACACTATCTCTGTGACAGTATTGAAGAACTTGTACAACAGATCAGCTTGGCTGAGCACTTTATGGGGGATTATCAATCGCACTGGAGAAAAATGACCACAAAAAACACACTTCTGCCTCCCCCAATCTGTTGAGAGTGCCATTTGGTCTTAGTGCAACACATTGGCAGGTAGTCGTACAATTCAGAATGTGTTTACAGCATGCTGAATGGACAAGAAAACAATGCCACGATTATGATCTTATTCAGTATATTTCCAAATAAGTGTGACTAGCCGGCTCTAGTTCTACATCCAGTGACAAATCTTTATAACTGTGCCACACTTCACCTAAATCAAACTGGAAACTGGCTTAATGAAAACCAGTCGCATCAATGAAAACCATTTGTTATTTTCCAAGGGCAAGAAAGCATAACGCAGATCAAAACCTAGGCTTCACATTTGATTAATTAGCTGGTTTATTGACTCCCCATGTGTAAGCTAAACAATTTAATGTTTAAACACCATCAGCATAATCAGGCTTCACGACTTTCAAAACAGTATCACACATCTTACATTAAATAGTATCACACATAAACATTATTACAGTTACTTACATTCTTGTTCCTTAAAACCGCAACTGCTGAAGCAAAAAGCTTGTTTTTATACACCATATGGATATATTGTAATGCATATGGTGTATTGTGTAAATCTTGTTTATAGTGTCAACTCTCATTTTTTCTGTATACATATTATTATATGTTGTAGACTGTGAGTGCTGTACAGTTTATTAAAAGAACGGTTCACCTAAAAAATGAAACTTGCTGAAAATATACTCAGCCTCAGACCATCCAAGATGTAGATCGTGAGTTTGTTTGGAGATTTGGAGATATTTAGTATTACATCACTTGCTCACCAGTGGGTCCTCTGTAGTGAATGGGTGCCATTAGAATGAGAGTTCAAACAGCTGATAAAAACATCACAGTAATCCACAAGTAATCAACACAACTCCAGCCCATCATGTTTGTAATAAATTCATCATTACAGTGTTTTATCTTCCAAACGTAGCTTCCACCTAAAACATCCTTCCATAATGCATAATAATACTACTTCCTGTGGAAGAAAAAAAATCCATCCCATTGATAAAAACATCTTAATGATGGATTTGATTCTTACAAATGCAGAGCTTTTCACTTTATATTGATGGATTGGAGTCGTGTGAATTAGGCTATTTGTGGATTATTGTGATGTTTTTATCAGCTGTTTGAACTCTCATTCTGACGGCACCCATTCACTGCAGAGGATCCACTGGTGAGCAAGTGATGCAATGCTACATTTCTCCAAATCTGTTCCAATGAAGAAAAAAATATATATAAATATCTACATCTTGGGTGGCCTGGGGGTGAGCAAATTTTAATTTTCCCTTTAGTGTGTATCAATCAAATCATCTGCACTGTTTCTGCAAACATACAAAGTAACAGTCACAACACATAATAGAAATGCAATCAGTGCCAACCACCTGTTTACATCTTCACAGTCAGTCTACTTTATTTGTGTTTTCATCTATTCATCTCTTTTAAATCAGTCAAGAAAACGGTTTAGATAACCAGTTCTAGCAACAAACTACACATACAAATGCCCATCTGAACCTTCATGACAACCATGGGGGGATTGATCTTTCGAAGCATGCGTCTGACAAGCCAGACACTAAACAAACATGGTGCGTAAACACGGTCACCTGACCTCTCAGGACACATTTGACAATAAAACTATGTGGTCAAGAAACCAGACTTGATTTAGAAATCACAAGACAGGCGAGACTGATACTTCTGGGCAACCTCATGATCTTGCAATGACACTATCTTTGCAGATCAACATAAATAGGGTAAGAGAAATTAAAAACTGAACAGTGAAGAAGCGTGCGTGATTGTGCGCGCGCACAAATTGCCAACAAAGCGCTCGTGACTCGGGTGCAAGCCATAATAAGACACGAGCCAAACTATCAAGTTCAACCCTATCCGAGCTCTCTAATAACCCATATGACCGGGTCTAAGTTACCGTCCTTCGAATGACTTAATGTCGCGGTGTTATGATTATATCAGCTTATGAATAAAAGAGAGATGTTCACTATGATCGTTGGCACACACGCTGAAGATGAGGATGATGATGATGATGATGCTAGCCTGCTAGCTTATATCTCTTGTATTAATAAAGCATAACACCTCCTCAACGACAGTTCACAGCGGTTGTAATTAACACACGGAGCTAATTACTAGAGCCATAAAATAATCCGATCATCTTCCGTACACCCGAGAAGACGGTCAAAGGCGGAACTTACCTGAAATCTTTCTCTACAACATCAGAATTTTTGTGTTTTGAGATGTTGTAACTGAGCAGCAGTTGGCGGATGAGAGTCAAGTGCCGCTTCAAGTGTTTTAGAGTCGTTTTACATCTCTGGCACACCGATATTAATGATATGGCTGTCACTTATCAATATTTATGGTGGTGAGAAGTGTTGGTAACGGGTCAGTGTTGGGACACAGTGTTATCTTTCTCTCTCTCTCTTTTCTGTAAGAAAGAAACTCCCCCTCGCTTGAAAGCCGCTCTTCCTGCGAGAAGAATAATATGCGCGTAAAAACGCTCTACCCACTTTCCAGTGTCGTGTGCTGCGATAGGCTGAACGCGAGCAGAGCGTAAGACGCTGACCAATCGGGATGGTTGTTTTGTGATTTAAAAACGCGCGTGTGTGTGTGTATGTGTGTATGTACCTTTTTAAACAGTCTGTGGTATGTACGTGTAGGACAGTCTAAACAGTGCTAGTAGGTTGGTAGTGAGGGTAATTTTAATTCACATAAGAGATTCGAATTTTTAATCCGTTTAATTGTATTTTTCTCAAATTTTAATCAGATCTAAACATGCACCAAAAGGAAGTCTTTGATTGCTGCTTTTTCAGCGCCTCACTCATGAGCACAGATTTGGGCTGGAACTGTTTTTGTTGGTGTTTTTAATTTTTTTTTTAATTTTTTTTTTTTTTTTTTTAGTTTGAGTGAGTTTAAAGGGATACTCCACCCCAAAATGAAAATTTTGTGATTAATCACTTACCCCCATGTCGTTCCAAACCCGTAAAAGCTTTGTTCGTCTTCGGAACACAATTTAAGATATTTTGGATGAAAACCAGGAGGCTTGAGACTGTCCCATAGACTGACAAATAAATAATAGTGTCAAGGTCCAGGAAAGTATGAAAAGAATTATCAGAATAGTCCATCTGCCATCAATTATTCTACCGTAACATTATGAAGCGACGAGAATACTTTTTGTACACGAAGAAAACAAAAATAACGACTTTATTCAACAATTCCTTTCCTCTGTGTCTCTTCAAATCAGCATAGCGCCATTTTGGCAAATCTGAGCAAGTACGCAGGCAGCATTTTGTGTCAGCCGCGTTGCTCTGATGTGCTGTTTTCTTTCAAACCAAAGCGTAAATACACGTAAAAAATCCTTGTGGCGCGGCTATCAAAATATCACAAAAAAAAAAAAATGTTAATAAATTGTATCATTAGCTAGCTCAACACTGGATAGCTGCTTTATAACAGAAAATAAAGTTGTAATTCTAACTGAAAGCGACACTGACTCTGGTTTTTCATGTTTAATACTGTAAAGCTGCTTGATTTAAGGCCATCTATTGCAAAAAGTAAATAGTATATAAATAAACGTGACGTGACTGGAATTTACTGGATATTGAACTGCAGAGCTCATGCAAACATCCACATAGCTGAAATCAGATGCTTTCTTAACTGCTGCTTTCTCACCGCTGTCAGACTCTTATATTAGGTCAAATGAGATCAAACGACTACTCAACAACAAAAATATTTGTTGACAATTTTTTATTGTCGATAATGTTGACTAATCGTTTCAGCCCTAAAAAACACCAGTTGTTAGTATGCTATTCGCAAATTCCTCTTCACGTATTAAACATAGCTACGTTTAAAATGGGAATAAATCACAATTTCAAAAGCATAAATCTGTTCACTTCTGTCTATGAGCAACATGACCTTGTACTTTTAGGATTCTCAAGCCTTAAACACCTAGCCAAGGAGGGACCGCATTATTTTTGCAATGCTCTTTCATAATGTACCTCTCTAGTGTGCTTTATAAGCACATACAGTGTGCGGCTCCCTGCTGTGGAAATGATTGGTTTATACTGTAGTCTTCCACACTTCGTGTTTCTCCCTCTCCTGCTTCAGTCAGTCCCAGAGGATTCATTCAGCAGTGGGTCATTGAACATGACCGCTCAGCCCTGAATGCTCTACTTAACCTTCTGCTGTTCTGTCATGGATGTAATCACACAAAACAACATCATATCGTTTTACATTTAACATTTTTATCAGTAGCCTGCATGTGTATTTTTAGTATGTACAGTCACTTAGTGCATTTAACAACATATTAATGGTGCTTTGGAATAACTGACACGATCCTGTTTTGCATTTTAATAGACGTTAGGTGAAAATGTGTTGCTGTTTTGCATTTTTTACAGTACACACATTCAAGGGAAATTAACTGGATCTAGATCTTATCTCATTCTCTATTAGCATTCAAACTGAACCGAAATGCAAAGAAAAGAAAGATATATAAACGATAATGGTGAGGATTTAGATTTGACTATTTAGAATGAGTATAAAATAAAGTTTGATTCGTTTAGTGATTCCTTCAGCCATCTGCAGATACATCGTATTTATAATTATAATTATTTATTTTTAAGCTTTTTATATAAATAATTAAACTTTTTTTCATTTAGTCAACAGTCAACAGACCAATTATTTAAAAAAAGAATCTAGTATTATCATAAACAAGTATATACAAAGAGAAAAATAAAAATTTTAGTCAACACATCAAAAATATACCAGGAAAGCCATTTACATTTATTTACGCTATCTAAAGCCGTTTACTGAAAACCATTTTTGATTCGTAGATTAGATTTCAGGGGCCGAGGGTGTCAACACCTGCTATATTACAAGCACAAGCATATTACAAGTGCAGCATTGTCTAACAAAGAAAAGGAAGCTGGGAAAATGATAAATGGACACACCGTGGCATCATAGTGCTGGAGAAAAAAAACAGACTGAAGTCTAACTGTTTTGTGTTACGGTGTAATGATCACAGCTGGCTGTTTTCTCCTCTCATTATGATAAAGGTATCAAGAGGCTCACACCGAGATATTGTGTGGGAAACGGATGGCTTGTTATTCTATTGTGACATGACAGGCTGAATGAACAATAAAAATGGGGCAAGAGAGAGAATTTTTGTCCGAGGGTCTTGATTGGAGGAGAAGGAGTGCGCCGTGATTGATTTCAGCGGGAGAGGGCGAGGAAGGAAAGTGGATTCAGGAGGTGTCTGTAATCAGAGAGACAAAGCCAAACGTACAAGTGCGGTTAAGAGACAGGTTCTGTGCGAGAAAAAGAAACAGCACACCTCCCCTTCCCTTTGTCATTTGGAATATGCAAGCTCTTGATACAGAATACCATACCTCGATCATTCCTGCCAGCACAAGACAGATGGCCTGAATCTCATTTCCACTGCAGTGCTACCTTGTCTTGGCAGCTCATCTGAAACTCTGCTATTAGTAATCCCTTACATACTGTGTGTCAAGGTATAATGTACATTACAGGTTTTATGGCACCTTTATTCTGGCAAATTCCCTGTTTTTTTAAAACCAAAGGACTGATGACACTGAATGAAGGCATGGGTTAGTGTGTTGTGGGAGCTTTGAGGAGTGAAATATAATGAGGATCTGGATTACAGGAGACAATAAAGCACAGTGTGATTTGATTGTTATCGAATCGTGAGTGGATTCATGCTCACAAAGGAACAATGATGGCAACGAAAAACCTGAAGAAAATATGTATGCAAGTGCACGTACTATGCAGATGAGAATTATTCAATTAATATATCATAATCACATAAAATCTTAAGCCCAAACAATCATAATGCATTCAAATTCAAAGCCATGATGTTCTTTCATCATACCAGATTAAAAAAACAAAACAAACAAACAAACAAAAAAAACTTTCCTTTTTGCAAATATGTAGTGTATCAAAGCTGAATATGAATTAGATAACCAACCTTGTTGCTGGTAAATTTGTAAATTTTTATGCACTAAAATATTACATCAAAAAATGTATTATTAAATTTAGCTATTTTATAGTGTGCCTATAAACAGAAAATGCTTAAAGGGATAGTTCACCCAAAAATGAAAATTTTACATTAATTTATTATGTTTTAAAGTTGTTATTTTTTTGTATTTTTTTCATTCTTCTGTTGTTCAAAATAGTGGATATTTTGAAGAATGTTGGTTGCTAAATCCATTGACTTCCACAGTACACTATGACGATGAAATGACATAACTGTATTGAAACAGTTGCTTAATCAGTAAAAATTTTGCTTTAACAGGTCAGTTATCTAAAAAATAAAAAAAAATAAAAAATAAGAGCATAAATGTTTTTGGCACGTGGTACATTCATGGCAGCCAAGGAAAGAGGTGACATATTAGCCAAGATTGTGCATTACACTAAAACAAACAACAGAGGGCAGTGTGGAATAAATCACGATATCTACACAAACATTTCAGTAGTAGAACTACTAACGTTTCTTTCTCAAAACATGTTAAGTATACATATATACCGTAATAAAAGAATCGCTTGAGGACTAAATGAATCACTCGTGGAAACAGGAGATGGCAAATCCGAGCACAAGTACAAGAATCCATGTCTGTCAGACTGTAGACTGCATCATACTGATTTCACTGAATTATGACTGATTTATCCACTGGGTGGCGCTTCTGTCTTTGCTGCTCCAGGGTTTGTTTCATATTACAGTCATATCCTGTTTGCTCATTGTGGGTATAGAATTAAAACCAGCTAAGTGACAGAAACGTGGTTAAGATCGATGTACAAGCAAGTCTTTCTCAGGCTTCTGTAATGGACTTTGGAATAAAAAGTTTTTTATTATATATTTTTTAAAGACAACATTTTCACACAACACTTCTAGATGTTTATAATGAAACAAAGTTCATGATTTGATTTTTTATTTTGAATACTTGTAATAAGTGTGCTCTAAATCTTAAGATTAAGGTTCATGTAAGATATTTCGATGAATTTCCATGGCTTTTTTCCATAACATTTTCAGATTATAGTAATTTACATTATTATTCAAGCTGTTTGTGACCAACAGATTAGATTTCGAGAGTTTGCACTAAGGTTTTGAGAGTTTGCACAACTCTTCCTCTTTTTTTTTTTTTTTTTTTTTTTTTTTGGTTTTGATTCATTTCCTTGACTTTTCCAGCTTCTCCATGACTGAGCACTAACCAGGTCACCTGGAACTCGTACTCTTGTTTGAGTGCCACTTCAGGTTCTGACCTGTTCTTTCAAACACAACTCAACAAGGATTTTAGTTTTAGTAGAAGAGCTCAAAAGTTACCCGACTGCTTGTCAGAAATGCTTTCTGTGCAGGATTACCCAGTGGACACTAAATTGCAGATATGGTCTCCCTGTTGTTTTTCTGAAATCAAGAGAATGTTTTCTGCCGTCAGACTGTAACCTTACCCAGTCCAACTCCATAACCACTAGGTTACCTCCACCCTCTACTAATGGATTTGAAAGGGCTTTTCAGTTAATTTTCACTATATATCTTTCTTTATCTGAATGAATGAATAATTGATGTTTTATTGTAGGAACTGATAACTTAAGTGCATAAAAACAAAAATCAAAAAATGTAGTCAACTATTTAATTTAAATTTTTTTAATGGTGTGTGTGTGTTTATATAATAATAATAATAATAATAAATCGAAATATTTTTAATTTAGAATTATATATATATATATATATATATATCTATATATATATATATATATATATAAAATTTATATGTGGGAAATTATAGACCTTTATATATTTTCATATATATTTTTTTTTACTTTCACTTGTGTTTGTATATAATTATAGAATATTAATGTCATTAATAATAATAAATAAGTAGATAAATATATATAAACTTCACCCACACTCTTCCATTTTAATAGGGATAATTTATTTCTTTATTATGCCACGCATATAGATCTAACACTTCTCAAAAGCAACACAACGCACATACTCATGCTGCACACGGCAGCACAGTAAACTGCTTTAGCTCTTTGCTAAAATACTCAGTGGAGCACCAGAGTCACTACAACTCACAAGCAGCTAAACAAAGATCTCTTACACAACACAAGAGACACAATTAAAGGACTGATGCTATTTAGATACCAAAGCATAGATGGGGCTTCACGGAGAGCAGTGTTCTGTGCCATTGACTATAGATCTGGACCTTTGAATTCATGTTTCCATCTAGTCTCCATTCTACAGGAGCTGGCGTTGCGTGGCGTTATGTGTGGGAGAGTAAGCACAATGAACACACTGAGACTGATGATGGGTTGCCGCTTCAGATGGGCCTCCTGAAGTTCTTGCCAGCAAAACGAGCCTTGTCACCAAGCTCCTCCTCAATCCTGCAGATGTCAAACAATGGCAAAATCAGTCTTGGACTTTCACTCACTTTAATCAACTTAAGATGTGCAGACTGGCACTTAATGTGATGTTGCAGAGTTGTAGTGATTAGTAAGAAGAAATATGCAGGAAAAAAGAAAACCATGAATCTTGAATGGAGCTTTAGTAAATAATTCATTTATTTGGTCCATAATACATCAAAAATGTAATATTGTAAAATATTACAGTATCACAATAATATTATGAACCATTATAACAATTTAAAAGAACTATGTTCTATATGAAAATATTTTAAAATGCAGTTTATTCCTGTGATGGCAAACCTAAATTTTCAGCGTCATTTCTCCAGTCTTCAGTGTCACATGATCCTTCAGAAATCATTCTAATATGCTGATTTGCTGCTCAATGAACATTTCTTATTATTATTAATGTTGAAAACTGACCCCAACCTTTTAAACTGTAGTGTATTTTATGTGAGAAGAATGACAGTTGAGGGCAAAGAGTGAGCATTTGGTTGCTAGAGACAATAGTCAAATATAGTGTACAGTTGTTATGCAAAATATTGCAAAATTTGACTGCATGATGCAACAACTGACCAATCAGAATCAAGTATTCAAGACAGAGAGCTTGCTTAAGAATGTAATGATGTAGAAATGCAAGCGCTCACCTCAGCAGCTGATTGTACTTGGCCAGGCGCTCAGACCGGCAGGGAGCACCAGTCTTGATCTGAGAGGGGGAAAAAAAAGACAATATACTTTGTAATTCCCTACACAGCATTGGTCAACCTTAGATAAGATAGTGCTTGGCAAGCTTTGTACCTGGCCAGTGCAGAGTCCGACCACAAGGTCAGCGATGAAGGTGTCCTCTGTCTCTCCAGAACGGTGGCTGACCATCACTCCCCATCCATTAGACTGGGCCATCTTACAGCTAAACAAAGGAAGACAGACACAAAACACATTACATATAAAACCACATGAACCTGAATTTTAGTTAGTTCTTGTAGAAAAAACTATGTCCATATTGTGAGACATCAGCAATACATACGCCTGAAGGGACTCGGTGACGGATCCGATCTGGTTGACTTTGAGCAGCAGGCAGTTGCAGGCCTTGTCAGACACGGCTTTAGCGATGCGCTTGGGGTTGGTCACAGTGAGGTCATCACCCACCACCTGGATGTCAGTGCTGGCAGTGAAGTTGGTCCAGGCTTCCCAGTCATCCTGGTCAAATGGATCCTCAATGGAGACCACTGAGAAGCAAAAGATAAAACTTTATCGATTTGAGCTGGAGTTTAAAGGTGCTGCATGTAGGATTGACACCAAGTGGTTGAACTAGGTATTGCAGTCCAAATTCAAAATGCTGCAGAGGGTTTTTTTTCAACCGTCCCTCCACTCCATCTGAGTTTTGAGCACGCGGGTTTTGAGATATGAGGGAGCACACTTGACGATGAATGAAATGAAATACAATGTGTTTTCCACCAACTGGCAACCCGGGGTGCCAAAATACAATTAGGTAAACTGGCAGTGGGTGGGTTTCAAAAACCAAAACGGAGACAGACATTCCGGCCAGACATTGATTTGGCTGGATTTTTTTTTTTTTAGGTTTTCATTTAAATGCAGCTGAACAGATCTGTGATCTGTTTATTTCACTGAGAATTGTTCTGATAGCACATGAGAAATATTTTAATGTCTCTGTTTTTTAATTTGATAAAATGTATATAATTGCAGATTAGTTTATGCTGTCTTGCACTGTGAAATTTTACTGATACTGGAATTAGGGTCAGGGTTAGGTCTAACCCTAATGTAACAGCTAACATTAATGAACTGTTGCAGTACACTACTGCTCAAAAGTTTGGGATGATTTTGAAAAATAATAATAATAATTAATAATAATACTGTGAAATATTACTACAATTTAAAATTACTGTTGTCTATTTAAAAATATATTCTGTGGTGGCGAAGCTGAATTTTCAGCAGTCATTACTCCAGTCTTCAGCATCACATGATCCATCAGTATTCATTCAAATATGCTGTTTTGCTGCTCAAGAAACATTTCTTATTATTATCGGTGTTGTGGAAACTGTGAAACATTTTTCAAGGACTCTCTTGATAAATAGATCATTCAAAAGAACAGCAATTTTTTTGAAGTAGAGATTTTAAATGTTGCTAAATTAAAGTATACACCGAATAAATGTAATAATTCAATAAAAAGTAATAAGTATATAAAAAGTATAAAATTTTGTTGCTGAAAAATAGCTACTGGCCTCAAACTTTTGAACAATAGTGTACCCTGCAAAGTTTTTTTTTATTAAGAGATTAATAAATACGCCACAGTTAATGCACTAGGGTTTATTTATATACAATGTATTCTATAAATATCTAGTGAACCGCTGACCGCCCTCAAGGGGGTTAAATCACCCCTGTTAAGACTCTCACCCCCACAGCAGGGTTTCATTCACTGCTGGATCTCTTCAGACGCCTGTCTTTTTTTAGGTGATCTAAAGATACCCAACACACATGAGGGAAGAATTTGTGTTTGGGTAAACACACTTAGATTAAGAAAAAAATGTTTTTGGTAACACTTTACAATAAGGTTAATGCACTATGATCCTTAGTTAACAAATAACAATTATAATTATTAATTAAATTTGTTTAATGTTTATTGTCTACCTAGATTCTCTGACTTCAGATTTGCACTAAGCAGTTGTCACTGGCCGTCTGAGGATCACATACTCACACACAGTAACACTAAAGTTCAGGGAAACTGACCAGGATAATCCTTGACAAAGCTCCTGTAGAGGTCAGCCAGCTGGTCAGGGCTGATATAACGGCTGGGGTCATCAGGTGATTTGAAGTCCAGGTCGTACTTGCCACCCTTGTAGAACTCAGAGGCAGCCACATCCATGCCGATCACAATCTTGTCGGTGTAGCCGGCTTTGCTAATGGCATTCTTCAGCAGCTCCAGAGCTGAAAAAGTTAAGTAACTGATGCATAACTTCTGCAGTCTGACAAATGCAGTTTTAAATATACAAACATTCAATGTAGTCTGTAGAACATTAACTTCACAAAAGCATTTCATGCCAAATGCACTCAAAACAAACCATTAATATTTCTGCAGTTTATATTGGCTACAGCTAAATAATAAGTTCAGGCACTGATCTGTACTTTGTTTAAACATTAGTGCATCTTGAGAATATATCTCATGGTGCTATGCTTATTACACATAAGCTTTTAACCTAAACTTCTGGATTCCTTTCTAATGTTTTAGTCTAATTAAGACAACTTAATTAAGGATAAAATAACAAATAATATGGGTAAAGAAGAGGATGAATATTCAGACATTATGGAAAGATAAAGGGAGAAATATTAAGATTTAGAAGTTCAATTTATTCAATTTAAATTGGAGGAGTTTATTATAATTTTTTCCTTAATTGGTTTGATGTAATTTTGTTTTTAAGTTTAGTTAATACTCAACATTTTGTTGTTCAATGGTCATGTTTGTAAACTCGCTTATCTATAATCAAGATAACCGTAATCTCTGACTCCTTGAGTTATCCCAGACGTCTACACTATCTACAATCTGCATATCTTATAACATATTGTACTGTATAGTGCTTATCTATACTGGTTTGTTTACAAGAGGCTAAAAAATTGATTTGGTTCTAAATGTTTATCATTTCTAAGATCAAACGGATAGTTTACATTTAATTCCCAAAGTATGTTTTACCGTGAATATGTTTTATATTTATGGTGGCTAATCTGTAGTATTTACATTCTTAAAAATCTGCTCCATAAAACTGAGGCTGATCTAGATCTAGACCTGTTATCATGAAACTCCAGACTCTCACCTTCTTTGTTCTCAAGGATGTTGGGAGCGAATCCACCTTCATCGCCCACATTGGTGGCATCTTTGCCATACTTCTCCTTAATGACATTCTTCAGATTGTGATAAACTTCTGCACCAATGCGCATGGCCTCTTTGAAGTTGCTGGCACCGACAGGCAGGATCATGAACTCCTGCATAGCCAGCTTGTTGCCGGCGTGGGAGCCACCGTTGATAACATTGAAGGCCTTTGAAAACAGACAGTCTATTTATAGTGTGTCATAGTTTGCATCCTTCAGTAATGTTTATGGTTTAAGTCATGGGGCATTTATTCCAGACCAGATGTTAGTAAGTATATAATGTATCCAACTTGAGGAAGCATCCTGCATTTTTATGTGATATCCAAAATTTGCATTAAATAGGTGGATGGAAACCAGTCCAAACACTGTAACGTACAGCAGTAAAGACTGATTTATTATTCTGAGCACGTACAGGGACAGGGAGAATGACTTCTGGGTTGCCAGCGAGGTCTGCGATGTGGCGGTAGAGGGGGACGCCCTTCTCTGCAGCACCAGCCTTGCACACAGCCAGGGAAACGCCCAGGATGGCATTAGCACCAAACTTTGCTGTGGATTCGTGAGCACATTCATTAAAATAATGGATGCATATTTCAGAGTCTTTATAAACCAGCATGAAGATCTGTGATAAATTACGCTTTCATACAGTGAATAAATTATGTTATGGCAACTCAAGGAATTGTAACTATAACGAAACACTTAATCATATTATTCTGCTTACACTTGTTTTCAGTGCCATCCATATCAAGCATCAGCTTATCGATCTTCTCCTGCTCCAAGACTGACACGTTCTATTTAAGCACAAAAGACTGATTACTGACAATATCAATAATTTTTCCAGGAGAATGACATTCACACAAAATTCATTTAGCATAGTACAAATGCAACGTTAAGGCATTCACAGCATTGTGAGATTAGGGGGAGGTTTTTTATCTTTATAACTGTCTTTAGAAATGACAAAACGCTAATATTAATTCAAATGTTAGTTAATATTCACAACAAGACACTTACCACTTCAAATAATGGTCCCAAACTTATCTAATTCTCTTAAATCATTTTTCAGTGCCTCTCTTGTATATTATGAATAACCACAACTCAACAACAGTATACATTATCATGTTAGTCAAAGAACAAATATTCCTACCTGGCTAACCAGAGCAGGTGCAATTGATTTATTGATATGCTCAACAGCTTTTGAGACACCTGCAGGGACACAAGCAGACCATCACTGATCCAGGCCAAGGAGTGGGTGAGCATGCAGAGCAGACATGACTAGATGATCACAGAGCAGATGGGTGCTTTATTGTCAATGAAAACATCTGTGATCATCTACAAATACCTGCTATTGTTAGTCGTCAACGCAAACCCAAAGGCTCATGCTGCTTCTGTGCTATATCAAAAGGGGTTGAGTTCCTCACTTCAGTTAATACACACGCTAATTTACCTGATTACACAAAGCAGGGGCCAAGAACTCATTTACATATTTAACAGCTCTTTTCACCCCTGACAGACGAGAAAAGATGGCAGAAGAAAGAGAGGATGAGAGGAGAAAAGAAAAACTCTGCAGTACAGATGGATGTTATATATATGAAATATGTATTTGATATTATGTATATCTGTAAAACACTACAAATCAAGCATGATCCAAAAGGAATTTTCACAGAAATTTGAATTAGATTTTTATACACTACTAGACAAGACTTGTGGTCAGTAAGATTTTTTTAATGTTTCTGAAAAAAGTCTCTTATGGTTTTTGTTTGATCAAAAATACAATAAAAAAGCACTGTAAAATATTTTTCTATTTAATATAGAATTAGTTTGAAATATTTAATTTTTTCCTGTTATGGCAAAACTGAATCGTCAGCATCATTACTCCAGTCTTCAGTGTCACATGATCCTTCAGAAATCATTCTAATGTTCATATGCTTACAGAACATTTCCTCATGATTCTTTGATTAATAGAAAGTTGTTTTTTTTTAAATAAATATAAAATGTCTTTCCTGTCACTTTTGAACAATTTAATGTGTCTTTGTCAAATAAAAGTAGTTTTTCCAAAAAATGTTTAAAAAATAATAATAATTTTATTAGTAGTATATATTTTTTCATTCTCATATTATTAATATGTCTAAAACAATACATTTCACTTGACTTGATTTGGCAAGCAATACTATATAAAACTCTCAAACAATTTTAAACTTTAATATCTCAAAAAGAATAGTGACGCTTTGAAATATTAATTTTACAAACTGAATATCTGAAATACAAACCTTTGCCCAGATAACGTGTCTTGTCATTGTCACGGAGCTCAAGGGCTTCATAGATGCCAGTAGAAGCGCCACTGGGCACTGCAGCTCTGAAGAGACCTGTGGAACAATAAATACAGGGAAACCTGTGAACCCTGAAAACAACCCTGAAATCTGTTTCCAGAATGTCCTACTAGAACCAATCACAGCTGGTCTACCATATAAGGAATGGTAAGACACACCTCCTCACTGCAGAAGAGATTACACAATGTATACAATCTCTGCATACCAGCAGCAGACTACATGTCAATATATAGTATATAATATCTTTACAAAAAATGTAATTAGTTAAAATTAAAATTGATAAGCATGGTACCTCAAGGCATTTTTTATCACCTAAACTTGGTGTAGGAAGTGAAGTTAAGGGGGTTTCCTCTTGTGATGTAACCAACTGAGAGGGACACCCCCTGATTGAGATTGGCACACGTGGACTACATGATGGCACATTTCAGCTCAAGAGTGTGGCAAATCTGCACATGCATATTCAATCAGCTCGGCTGAGTGAATGTAAGTCGATTGCCAGAGTGTGCAGATGAAAACGGATTTAAAGCTTAACCAGAAATTCATCAGCTGTTACATAGTGCATCTGTACCTAACCAATCATTTCTTCCAAGCAATGATAGAGTATCCAAACCTACAGAATAGACAAACTGAGTGCGATAATGGCTAGTTTTGATCTTTGTAACACATCTGAGTTCATATACTGATGCAATAAGTATAGTCTAAATGTTGTACACTAACATTCAAATGTTTGGGATGGATAAGATTTTTTTTTTTTTTTTTTTTTTTTTTTTTTAAATAAGTCTCTTATGCTCACAAAAGCTGCATTTATTTGATCAAAAATACAGTAAAACATTAATATTATGAAATATTACTTAATTTTAAATAACTGTTTTCTATTTTAATATTTTTTAAAATGTAATTCATTCCTGTGATGGCAAAGCTGAATTGTCAGCCACCATTACAACAGTTGAGCTGCTTAATATTTTTGTGGAAACTGTGATACATTTGTTCTGGATTTTTGGATGAACAGAAAAAAAAAACTGCATTCATTGGAAATATTTTTTTTTTTAAAGCATCGATAAAGTCTTTACTGTTATTTTTTATTAATTTATAACATCTTTGCTAAATGAAATTATTTATTTATTTAAAAAAAAAAAAGATAAAAATCTTACTAACCCCAAACTTGAATATAATAACTTTCTGTGTTCATGTGCAAACTACCATACTGTAGCAACGCAATCCAACTGGTATGTGTTACTTCGGCTATTTATAATCATCTACCACCTGATACGTTGACTCTGAGCTATTGGACACCGTCATGAGGGCCTGAATAGGCAGAGAGCAGCTCAGAAGCTCACCCGTGTGAAACTGGCACAGCATTCAGGACTGTACGCCCCAATAACACCACATACGATGTCAATTATTGTCGCTTTGTATTGATGTTGAACTTGTAATGGACTGCTCTGCGTTTGAAGAGACAGTGGTGATAGACGGTGCTTTTTATCTCAGAGATGGCCCCATTTTTGTATTTGCTAGCTCATTACAAAATGGATTAATCTTCCTGAAAGAATCATCAGATCAATATACATTTAATGTGATTTTATTTTTTTTTTGTATTAAAAAACAAAAAGTAAATATTACAATGAAAAACAATTAAATTTTAAGTTACTTTTACATTTTTTTTAAGCATTACATACCTTTCTTGGTGTAGAGATCAACCTCCACGGTGGGGTTTCCACGGGAGTCAAAGATTTCACGAGCATGGATCTTCAGGATGGACATGTTGCAGTTTCTGAACAGAAAAATGATTAAAAAAAAACAAAAAAACATGAGGAGCTGATTTTATTTCTTTATCTAAATCAACCGATATTGGATATTTAATTGTTCAAGCAAATT
This sequence comes from Cyprinus carpio, assembly GCF_018340385.1. Taxonomy (NCBI): domain Eukaryota; kingdom Metazoa; phylum Chordata; class Actinopteri; order Cypriniformes; family Cyprinidae; genus Cyprinus; species Cyprinus carpio. Next base: position 11,488,540 of record NC_056594.1, on the reverse strand, counting down.
TACAATCAATTCAATCAAAATAACGCAGCTCCTCTGGAATTCTTCAGTTTTTAAGAACTGCCGCGTTCTCCGGTAGTGGGCGGAGCTAATGTGCAATTTCATTGGCTGGTGCTCACCTATCATCATCCCTGTTTTGATTTCAGCAAATCAGTTCAAGCGAACGCACACAACCTGATTAATATTCATGAACCTAGCAGCTCATTAATCCTTAGTGCGTTTTATATTGCTCTTATTAATATAATTTATATAATAATAATTATAATTATCAGCAAATCAGTTCAAGCGAACATTATCAGTATATTTATCAGTATTTTTTTCCAATTTTTCACAGGAACACTGAATGACCAAAATAAAGCACCACCACCAGTCCTAAGTTCAGTTAGAATGACTAATTTTGCATTCGGGGCTGGGCGATATATCAAATATTAACAATAATATCGGAATAATTTTGATGACGATGTAAAATTTGAAAATATTGTGAATATAGAATATTTCAAATTCAAGAATACTTTCCCAAAAGAACGCCCCAAACATCCAAAAAAGGGGATTTAAACTTAGCGATCTAATGAAAGCGTTGTTCAGCCGGTCTGTGTTCTGTAATGAGATTTAAACTGTATTGTATGCGATTGTGATCGCTGAATAAATGCCCTTACTCGACCGCGCTGATGTTTGAATAGAGAAACATAGACTATGGCCAATTACATTAGGGAATTTCACTTTTTATATTCACGAATTTTCATAATATAGACAGAGAGTGCAAAACTTGTGTTCTTATATATATATAATATACTATATATAAATATAATGTATAAATATATATATATAAGAAATTGTCATGGTTATGTGCTTAGCATCAGCTGCATCTAAGAGGGTTTTAAAGTGTCAGTAGGAACATAGTTTCATGGCACAGAGCTTCACTTAAAACTGCAGACAGTTGACAGACTTGTGTTCTTAGCTAAAAAACTTGTAAAAAAAATGTTTAAATAAAATACTTATCCCAGTTTAATTACTTAATCACTTGCATAAATTAAACTGTGAATTGCATGCACTGATTAAAAAGTTGACAGAATGTACTTTCTGTACTTGTTTTGCACTACTTCATAAACATTCGGCCTACGTGCTGATAACTTGGTCTAGATTTTTTTTCAACTGCTTAAATTAGCTGTTCAATTTTGTTTGTTTTTTTTTTTTAATGGGGCGAAAGGAAATTATGTTTTTTTATTATTTAAATGCAAATGCAAACATATAGAAAGATATATTGAATATCATAAAAATTTTGACAATATCGAAATATACTTTTTTTTATATATATCGCCCAGCCCTGATTCATACATGGTTACCAAGTTTTAATTCTAAATACTAAACTTCTATTTGTGCAAATAACATTATGATGGCACAGATATATATATATATATATATATACATATATACTGATATATATATGATATATGTACTATTATATATATATAGTATAGTAAAGTAAAAAAATGTATAGCCAATGGTACATTCAATTGCCAAGGTAGAGGGTATATTCATCATCATATGAATGAATTACTTTTTCATTCTTTTTTTACATTTTTAATTATTTTTTTAAAGGACAAGGTGTTTTGAAAGTAGTTCTGGACAGAGGCACTGAGAAAAGGCATTCAATTTTTTTACTTTTTTACCCAAAAAAAATTAAATAAAAAGCCATAGGGGAAGGGGAGGAGGATAGGTTGGGGGGGTGTTGGCTCAAAGTTGAAAAGTAACGTTCTTCTCGATATAGATTACTTAAAGGATCTAAGAATGTTTTGTAAACGTTCTGGTTGATCCTCTGATAAAATAAATGATTTTTTTTTTTTTTTTCAGTTTTTAGAAAAAAACATTTTTTAATTGTGAGAATTTAGGTGCCACTGGTGATTTCCAAAAAAAAAAAAAAAACTCTTGCTAGCTATTAATGTTATATCTAAAAACAAAACCCATTTCCTCAAAAAAATTATTGTCAGAAAAGGGCCCTGTCAATAATTTTGTGCATTTCCCATGGATATCAACATATAAAACCAACAACAAAAAATAAATAAATAAAAATAATAAATCACATACACTTCATTTGGACCAATGGAAAATCCTGTAGCCTTAAATGTCTGTGGAAACTTCCCACTGGCCACAACACAGTGGGTTGGGTTAACTGAGACAGACAGTAACAAGTGACTGGCCTTATGTCTGCAGTGGACAGAGAATGTGTTGCTCTCAATTTTAACAGACTTATATTGAGAATTACATTAAAATAAGCTTCAACTAAAAGATTTTAATCATCTGTGATGACCACATAAAATATGTCACATTGACAATCAAATATAGTTAATTCAGTCTAAAATAAAGCTATTTGCAACATTTAAAAGCTACAAATAAATAACAGCAATGTCTCCGGTTACAGGTCTTTCCAATATCAGGTGTCAAACCGGGACTCGTTTTAGTTTGCTGGCAAGATCCCGTGTAACGTTACAGCAGCTGTAATCTAATACGAATTACTTTCTACACTAAACGTCATTTTACATTTTTGAATGAACGTATTTTGCTCACGAGAACATCTGCATCTCTTCTTAAAAACAACTCTGCGTGACATAAATGTTGCAATGTTAAAATGATTAGATAACGGTAACTGTACACTCAGATCTAGAGGACGTCACCGCACGACAGCATCACCTTCATCAGTATTGCATAACTCAGTCGAACATCACGAACACTTTAGCACATCTTATTTTTCATGACAAATATTATTAACTGCTAAAATATAAAAGCTAAAACATATGCCCTCTATTCACCTTACCGTATCTGGCCTAGCCAGCGCAAGGGAAGTCGAGAGCTGACCGTGGTGCAGAAAGCAGAGAAGGCAGAAGGCTGCTGCTCTCGCGCCCTTGTAAGTGTAGGGCATGAGGAAGCGCCAGCGCGGTTCTCGTGCTCTGATTGGTCAGACGCGCCTCACGCGGCACGCTAATGAGATTGCATGGCAAAATGCACGTTTTCAACCATCGAGACTCCGCCTTCGACAAGGATGCGGAAATTTTTATTAATTGATTAAAATTTTATTTATCTTAATTCAAGGCTGTTAATGGCATGAATTTGACGTTAGCTGGAATATCATTAGGGTATCGTGTGTTTAGAGCTTTTTGACTCCAATATTTCCGTGTTTTATGCAGGAAACTGGTGCATAGTGGAGTACGTGCAAAGCATCACCTACTACCAGAGATGCGTCACAGTGAGTGTGCACATGAGTCGACAGATTTTGTTATTTTAAGCACAGTTTACACTGTGATCTAGAAAATTATGTACATTCGACTGCACACTAGTTTCAAAGGGTATATTGTTATTAGTATTAATAAATATGTGGATTACACGTTCGCTTATAGGGATATTGTTTGAATTTTTTGTTTTGGTGTTTTTAAATGGTGTATTAATAAATATGTGGATTACACGTTCGCTTATAGGGATATTGTTTGAATATATTAAACTGGTGTTTTTCAAAAAAAAATATATTTGAGAGCTCTTTATAAAATATTAAATCACGTTTTTTCTTTCTCAAGTCTAATTATGTGTGTAGTATTTTATTTATGTTTCACAGTAAGAAAGCATTATCAGAATAATATTCACAGTATGCAAGCATTATCATTTGCATTTACAAATATATTCTCAATGTCATCTCTCCATTTCAAACGCACACGATGGACCAAGTGATGCTGTGCGCTCTCTAGCTTCAACCATGGCAGCCTCACTCAGTGAATGACCTTGGGCAAGATTACTAGTGCGCCATCTTATGGCTGATCATAGGACTGGCACTTCAAACGTATTTACTGAAAATGACGTGACGTGTGGCCAAATATGGTGTGTCCCATACTGGGAATGTATGGTATGGGGTTCCATTTGTGTCAAAAGTCGACTGCTTTGTGCTTTGTACTATACAATTGTCTTTGTCTACAGTCATTGCCTACTTGTTCAGGTAAATCAGTATATGTTGACGTGTATGTTGTCTGTTGACGTTGTCTGTCTATGGTGTTCCATTTGTGTCAAAAATAAGTCGACTGGTTCGTGCTTTGTACTATACAATTGTCTTTCTCTACAGTCATTGCCTACTTGTTCAGGTAAATCAGTGTATGTTGACATGTATATTGTCTGTTGACGAATAGAACCGTCGTTCTATTGTCTGAACTGTCGTCAAACCTTCGTCTTGTTCTGTCGTATTGTTTTTATTTTCTGTCGTCTTGTTCTGTCATCTTAACTGTCGTCCTAGCAGTCATCTTGTTATTCTGTTGTCATCTTACTGTTGTCCTTACTGTCATTGTGCTGTCATCATACCTTTCATCAGCGCAGTAAAGTTAGTTTCACATTTCATATTCGACTAGGCTGCTTTAAGGACCGTCTGCAAATTTACCTCACAGTACAAAACAAAGTAACGTTACACCCAGATAGCAAAATGCACTCAGGCCAGTTCTGGTTAGATTCTCGCCTGCCGGAGACTTACCACTATGTCCGACTCCATCTGCCGAACTCAGGCCGGATGCCTGTGGACTCACTGCCCGACCCTAAAGTGCATGGAGCTGGACGTGACCTGGGTTCATTTTTAATATCTACTTTACTGTACACCAATCCGTTTAAACTACGCAGCCAAAATTTATTTCCATTATATTTACTATAAAACATAAATAACACGAGCTAACACATCTAACGTAGATTCTGATGAATGCAATTTTAAAGTCCATTTTAAAGAACTCACTTGATCAAGTTGGCATGGAAAAAATGTATTTACAACACTATACAATTACAGCCAAAACAACAACAACAACAACAGAAGTTGTTATACAGAAATAGCTATAAAACATTACATTTTGCAAAATTACCCTTGCATTTACTTATACTTGGATTATAAAATTTAAGAAGTACAAACATTAAACCACTCGGGTAACATAGTTTACCTACGTAACATGAACTAACAATGGCTTAAATACTTCTAAAGCAAAATATTAACATCAATTGATGTAGATTTCAACATTTATTAATACATTATTAAAAACAAAAGCTGTATCAGTTAACATTATTTAATGGATATGAGCAAACATAAACTAACAAAGAACAGATTTTTTTATTATTAACAAACAGTGACAAAGATTAAACCTGTAACAACTGTATGGCTCATTTTAGTTAATTTCAACATTTACTAATGTTAACTAATGTTACCTTATTGTAGGTGTTTTGAACAACACATTGGTGAATGGCAAAGTTTGGAACTTAAACACACTTTGTACTTTTGTTCTATTTATCTAATCATTTACAACTATTACCATGAATAGTTTTTCAGTGAAACAATGATTACTGTTCCTTGGATGTTGTTCATTTTCAAATCGCTCTGGATTTATGATTGTGGTGGTGTAACCGTGTCTTTCCGCATCTTAATGCGATGATATGATTGTTTTTGTGAGCTTTCATTTCTGCACCTGTAAACAGCAAAACATATACAAGCATTTATTAGGTCTAACATAATGCGCCAAACTGAATGAAATTAAATATATATGTTCTACCTCAGGGCCGTGGACAGACATTTTGAGGAGCAGTGGCCCAAACCAAAATAAAATATGCAATATACAAATATAAATACAATAAATATATACAAATATACAAATACATATAAAATATACAATTAAAAGAGAAGATAGCACACTCTGTAATAATTGACTTTATTGTAGATGTTTTGATTAGAGTGGGCTCTCCTTCACTCTCTGAGTCTGCTTCTGTCTCATCTTCAGTGGAAGTAGGGGAGAGTGGGGTAAGTTGGGGTAAGTTGATGCATCTTGTGAATTTTGGAATTTTTATGTTTTTTGTGTATTTTTTTTGTGTATTTTGGTAATTTCTGTCATTTTTTGAAGAGTGTGAAAGGGTTGGGGGAATTGTGGGCACCATGGCCGTAGCCAGGGATTGAAAGTGAGTGTGGTTTGAGTGGGAATTGTGCTATAATAACCCCATTCATTATACACACTAAACACTTTAAAAGAGACAGATATCTAGATGTTTGTGAAAGATGTTTTCTCTGTTTTGGAGGAATGGGCATTGTTTTATATCACATTGCACCATTACTTTAGGTTAGGGGTATATAATTTTATCAGTTGTTTATTATTTATTAAGCAATACATAGGCCTATTACTGTTATATTTTTTTATTAATAACCATTGCTATATAGATGATAACTTTGTCTAGTGCCCTTATGAATGTTGTTGGCACGACTGAAAATTTAAGTACAATATGAAATAGCATAGACGTAATATACTTGTTCTACAGATCTCTGCACTAGTGTTATATGCTACTGTTTTGATAGCGTTTCTGACAGATAATATCATGATGGTTTTTTTTGCATTTGCCTTCCCGGATGTGGTATCCTGTCAGCAGTCTCTGTGGGCTCTTTTGATAACTATCGGTTTCAGTTCTGGCAGTGTTGCCAGATATTGCTATGAAAACATCATCGGATTTGGTCTGATTACTAGTAATGATTTTATTTTATTTTTTTGTCTAAGAACATGGATATTTTGTACAACACTTTTAGAAGGCCGAGTCATTACCGACAAAACAACAACAACAACATCAACTAATTACTAATATAGCGGCTCAACCACTGACTATTATTGCGTACAAATTAGAACATGGAAACTAAACAAACCCTTTTCACACTGCTGGACCGTCATCCTCCTCCTCATCTGTTTGTTTGCAGATCGTAGTGTTGCTCATCAAAGTTTTCTGCAGCGTAAACACTTTAGACCCATAAAATATTTAGATCAAAGATGAAAATATCTTGTTTATTTATTAACTTAAGGTTTCGGGTAAAACAGCCGCGTTCGCTGAAGTCTCACACCTGAGGTTAACTTTTTGCACGTTCGTTTATGAGCTTATGAGCGTCTGCGCTAGCAAAATAATAAAAATGTAAATGCTCAACGATGCTAACAGGTGTAGTGCCGAAATTTGCACCCTGCCAGATTATGCACTGGGTGGTATTTTAATGACGCGCCTCTTGTTTATCACCACACTGTTTGGGTTATTGGTGGGGTTGGGATTAGGCAATCAGGTAGCGACTTCAACGAGGGGATGCAGAATCTGGCAGGGGTGAAGAATTCGGCACAACACCTGTATTGCTTCATCGAAATGACCACATACATCCACATTTCTTGGTAAATAATGATAATCCATTGTTTGTTTCCATCCAAACCGAACAAACATGGTGGACTGCACTCACAGGCACAGGTACGAAACTACGCCCAGATTTATGAGTTATGAGTATTAGAGAAAGTTGTGTCCTATAAAGTACATTTAATATTGTTTTATTATTTAAGTTTTACCGCAGATATTTTGTTTTTGACAAATTCACGACATTAAACATGTAGTGAACTTTGTAAGATACTGTCAGGGTATTAAGTCAGTTTAAAACAGTTTTATGATAATTTTTGCTATATTACTGTAACTGAACCGAGCCGAGTCATTGCTAGAAGTGGCCCGGACTCGACAGCTAGACTCAGGCTGGTTACGGTAAACTGGAATCAGGCCAGTGCTTTACAGCTGCATCACAAACACATGCGCGAGGGCGAGCTGCGGGCCACACTCGCCGATGCCGAGTCTGAGCTGAAGGCGCCGAGGGGCAGCTGAGCTCAAGATGATTACTAAAAGCTATCTGGGAAATAATGTATTTGAATTAATGTTTAGAAAAAAGCTACTGTAATTTTTTTATGTTCCAAAGGTTGTAGTATGTACCTAGTTACAAAACTTACGAGTTTGCCTAAGTATATCTCCCTTACTGTATGTGCAGTGCACAAAATATTTTCTGAAAAAATTACAGTAATTTACCAATAGGTTTTTTCATGTTCCAAAGGTTGTAGTATGTTCCTAGATACTGACATGTTGAGATTTTGGCCATATCTCTCTTCATATATGCCTATGTACAGTACACAATTATTTTCATAAAAATGATTGTATGCAAAGTTTTTTTTTTTTTTTTTGTAGGTTGTAGTACATTTGCAGTTACAAGACTGACTTATGATTTGTGAAATTTTGCTCATACCTCTTTTTCTGTACGTACAGTGCACAAATATGTTTAGAAAAAATACTGTAATTCACCAAAATGTTTTTTTTATTTACAAACAGTAAGGAGATTTTCCAATATCTCCTTTACTGTATGTACAGTGCACAAATATTTTTAGAAAAAGGTTGTAGTGTTTTCTTATTTACAAGACTGACTTACTACAGGTGAGAGTTTGCCAATATATCCCTTACTGTATGTACAGTATACAAATAGTAAAAGAAAAAAAAAATACTAGCCATTCACCAAGAGGGTTTTATCATGTTCCAAAGGTAGTCTTATATTTAGTCAGTTTTGCTCACTAGTAATTTACCAATAGTTTTTTTTTCTCTATTATACAAAGGCTATACAACAGTAATTTTTATGAAAATAATTGTGTACTGTACATATATGACGGGAGGGCTGGTGTCCTGAAGAGTTTAGCTCCAAGTTGCCTCAACACACCTACCTTTAAGTTTCTAGTATGCCTAAGAGCTTCATTAGCTGGTTCAGGTGTGTCTAACTGGGGTTGGAGCTAAACTCTTCAGGACACCGGCCCTCCAGGACCGAGTTTGAACACCCCTTACTACGTGTGAGATTTTGCCAATACCTCCCGTCATATATGTACAGTACAATAAGAAAACACTACAACCTTTTTCTAAAAATATTTGTGCACTGTACATACAGTAAAGGAGATATTGGAAAATCTCACCTATAGTAAGTCCGTCTTGTAACTAGGGATGTATTACAAGAATTAGAACATGAACAAACCCTTTTGGTAAATTACAGTAGTTTTCTTCTAAGAATATTTGTGTACTGTATGTACAGTAAGAGGTATTGGCAAAATGTCACCTGTAGTATCCTGTACAT